>NC_067477.1:111399673-111757964 GCF_947179515.1 Apodemus sylvaticus
ATGTTCTTTCAAGCCATATAACATGGTTATTGAAAGAAAGAAAGCCGGCTTGCTAGAAGACTATGGGCTCTACATCAGCTTAGACCAGCCACACGGTGACTGATGCGGGCTCAGCTTTCTCCTTCCCTCAGAAACTTAAGCGAACTGTCTTGTCTCGTGTGAGCATAAGTTTTCTGATACACAGTATGTGAGTAATGCTATTTGATATTCATGATTATAATAACATTTGTTTTTTTTTAAATCTGTTAGATGGGTCTAATTTTGAACTGAGGCACCATAAATTTCTTAATGATAGACATTATGAAAATCAAAGAAAATGCTCTCTCCAGGAAGAGTGGTACCTACCCTGAATCCATTAGCAAAATCCAAAGCCTTCTTGAGAGCACAATCTTCTCGATGCTTGAGGGACTAAATGTGCTCTGGTTTAATTCATTTATTTACTTAATATAAATTTAATTGTTCACCAGGTTCCCAGTACCTTGCTGAGAATAATTTAGTGGATGATACATTCTCCCAGTCCATACATTAATTCAAATATTTGAGAATTGCATGCCAAGGCTTTCAGAATATGTTTAAAATTACAGCCCATTGCTTCCCTTTGAGCACAAATTACATGAACAAAGATAGCTTATAGAAATATATGCTAAATTTTATGTATTTTGAAGCAGTGTCAATACATTAAAGACAGTATGTTAAGATAATTAACATTTGCTGAAAGTTTTTACAAGCATAAAAATTAATAAGCAGGTCTTCTGTAATGACTGGGAGAAAATAAGACTTCACCCCCTTGTGGGTGGAGCCCCGAGGCGAAGCTCAGTTCCAGGCAATTAAGCGCTTACAGATTATAAAGGAGAAAAATTGGAAACTCATTATTTCTTATTAGTAAAACCAAAAGGATATTTTATGATCTAATGAGGAAACTGCCCCAGTTTTATAGCCAGGTAGCTTTAAGGCTCAGCTCTGAACTCCTTGAAGTGACAGGACTTTCTCAGCCTTGCCCTCAAGGTAATCACTTCCAAAGACACCCGGCTCTGCTGTCAGCTCCCAGAATGAAAAGCCCTTCTTTCTCTGTGTTTTAAAGTGATAAATCTCTCTCTCTCTCTCTCTCTCTCTCTCTCTCTCTCTCTCTCTCTCTCTCTCTCTCTCTCTCCTCTCTCTCCCCCTCCTCCTGTGTCCTCTCCCTTCCTCACTCCCTCCTCTTCCCTCCCTCCTCCCTCCCTTTCATTCACCTGCCAACCTACCCTACCCCATCCATCTACCTAGCCATCTACCTAGCCATCTTCCTAGCCATCCATTCATCCACCCACCACCCACCCACCCATCCATTCATTCACCAATCCACATACCCATACATCCACCTCTCCATACATCCATACATCCAGTGTTCCTCCTGGGACAAAGTAGAGATCACAGGACACCTTCTGAGTCAGTTTCCTCCTTCCACTACTGTACAGCTTCCAGGAATAAACTCAGGCCTTCGGGCTTGGTGACAAGAGCCCTTACTGAGAAAACCCTCATACCAGTCATCTCCCACAGTTGTTTGGACCAGACTTTTAAAACTTATGATATCTCTTCTGAATCTGTGTGTCGGGGTCACCTCTGTTTTCCTTATAGTCACTCATTCCCAGGGGTTCTTACTCCCAGATACTTGACATTTCTAAGATTCTGGCTCTTTATAGGAATTCTTGGGTAAAGATCTGCCCATTCTATTTGCATAAAATCATCCTTTGTTCCTCAGAGGAAACCAACTGAAACCCTTTAGAGTTGTAAATTTCAAGCTTACATGATTGTCTTCCTCTTGCTTAGTTCTACATGCCAGGTCACTGCCTCCTCTCTCTGGGCTGCCTATGCTGACATCCGTGCATTGACTCTATTCAGAGCTAGGGCAGAATGGCATGAGATAAATTCAATTCTTGTCTCTGTTTTTCTAACACATTTAGTCTGTCACCCTTTCTTAGTGTGTGTTCAATCAGCGTCCCTTAGGGTCTCCATTTCTAATTGTTCAGGTAATGTATCCTCCATTGCCTTCACTCTGAGGTTACTGAAGGCATGCAAACTTTCTCTCCCCTGAGAACAGCATTGTTAATGACAGACAATGAAACAAGGGAGGACTTCCCAGAGTGGAACAACTTCAGTGAGATAAAAACAGAGGATCTCATAATATGTCTTTATATGATGGAACATTCACTCTCAATGAAGTTTACTTGTGTGGATCATTCACAGTCCAAATGAGACATTAGAAATGTAGATGGACATCATACATTGTAGATGATACAACTGGCCTTGAACCCAGCTGAGTGAGCTTTGGTGAATGAAGACTCACAGGTCAGCTGAGTGACCTTTATTTGAACTTTCTCTTCATCATTTATAACATGAGGATAATAATTCCTATTAAACTGTGTCTCAGAGTATGCTGAAATCATATAAAACGCATTAACAAGAGAATTGAAATGTGAAAAGGCATAACCAAATGGCAATTCGATAATACTATTAGATCCTGAAATCTGTTATGTTAAAAGGGGGACTGTGTATCACCAGGAAAAACGGTTCTCCCTTAGGAAAATTAATTACTCTTTAATCAGATAGGGACTTAAGCAATTTTGATGAACACAAAGGCTGTGTGGAGTTCAACTTTATGATGAGGATAAGAAATTTAAAATACATTTAATAATTGTGTGACTAGGACAGAGTGATACAGAGTAATGTTTGGCTGATTCTCAAGATCTCAGGAGTTTTATCTCTGAAATTAAGATAATAAGAATATATAGAGATTGAGTATTCCTCATCTGAAATATTTCTTGGAAGAATTATTGAAATTCTCTCTCTCTCTCTCTCTCTCTCTCTCTCTCTCTCTCTCTCTCTCTCTCTCTCTCTATCTCTCTCCACCCTTTCTCTGTATAAACATGTTAGGATTAGGAGTCAAGATCCAAAAGATAATTTGTGCCTTAAATACATCACACCACACACACACACACACACACACACACACACACACACACACACTCAGAGCAGAGGGATAATGAAATTTTACACTAGTACCATTGAGCTAGTACTCAAAGATTTTAATCTTTGAGGCACTTGAAATTTGACATTTAAGCCTTCAGTATAAATCTTTTGTTCCTCAAAAGTTCATGTTTAAAACCGGCTCTATGCTAATTTTGTTAAAACATTCAGGGAAGTGATGAAAATCAGAAGAACTTTCATGAATACGGTTAGTAACTCTTGTTCGGAAAACCTTGGGCATGTTGTTGAGTACTTTCCATACGAGGATATCTGAAAGAAATGCTCTCGTGCCATACATGGGAGATGCTGGCACTTTCGTTTTGACTTCACAGTACCCGAAATTACTCACACTTTAGTCAGTATTTTTATTTAAAATCTTCTTTCCAAGGTATCTTCTTATAGCATCCTGAACCACATCACACAGTGGGATTGCATGTGCTTGATGCACTACTGTTTGACTTAGTTCTCAAATAATGATTTTTTCAGGGATGCAGCAATGTAGATAGCTTATAAAGAAGCCAAGCCCAAAGAAATGATTTAGATCCCCAGGCCTAAATTGAAAACCAACTCCCAAAGCTGTCCTCTGTCCTCCAGCACATACCCCTCCACCACACATACACACACAAAATTAATTAAAATGTAAAAACAAATTAAATATATAAAGTAATGGCTTTAAATGTATGTGATTTTGACCATAAGAAGCCATTTATTTATTTTGATGTACTAAACTCAAAGGAGAACACATTACTCTCCCAAGTATCAGTAAATTCCTACCTGTTTAGAACATGAGGTCTGCACTTGTTAAGATTTTTGTGTATTTTACTCACTGTTAGAGGCACTCAACTCCTAATTACATCCAAAATGGAGTTAAAGTTTTGATTATTTGTTTCAGACATCAAAAGTGTATAATTTCATAAAACTTTCTTCTTAATCTGGGAAAATTAAGGGCTGTTTTCTAAACAAAATGTGTCACAATGGCATTTATTCTATTTCTCATACAATCTCAGGGAAAACCACTGAGATTTAATTGTTACGCTAGAGTGCATTCTGTCATGCACTCTGAAAGTTTTAATGTTTGAGACTCTCAAATGTTTAAACCTGAGACCCTATCCTCATTAGCAAATAGAGCAATTGTCCATGTAGATAAGTCTCTCAAATAAAATGACCAGAATTAGGTCATGCCCTAAATCCAATAGACAGTTTTTATTGTTATTTTTCATAGTATATTTTAAAAGCAGGAATAGTTCTTGTTATCATAGACCCATACCCGTGGATTGTGCTTTGTTCAGATCCATGAGGATCAATCACTCTTATCTCCCTCCCACCCCGGCTCCTTCTCTATCACTGGCAGTGACTTTTAAATCCACATTTTATGTTCCATGTCTTTGGATGTATTTTAAATCCTGCAATCCATTATGGAAAACATCTGATTCTTTGTTCGGTCACTTTATTGCACTTAACACACTCTCTAGTTCCATCCATTTTTTTTCCCTGCAGTCATGATTTCATTCATCCTTATGGGTTTCATACATTACAACTGTAATCACAGTACCAGAAGCTCAACACAGAAGGATTCCCATGAGCTACAGGCCAGCCTGAGCTACAATGTAAGATACTTTCTCAAAAATAAGTCTTCGCTGAATACATGTAGCAACCAGTAGAAAGGAGGAGCTTCAGATATAAAGAAAAGCCTACATTGATTATCATAAAATGATGTGATGATAATTGAAAATTGTATTATTAAAACCCCAGATACTTATGGATTTACAAATGTCCTTTTGCTTCAAATTCAGGAAGTTTGTAACCATCACTTACATAGCTCTACTTTCCTTTCTCTCTCTCTCTCTCTCTCTCTCTCTCTCTCTCTCTCTCTCTCTCTCTCTCTCTCTCTTCTTGTATCTTGTGTCCTGAGTATGTTGAGTCCTTGAATGAGCCACAGAATCCTGAAGCAGGGCATATTCAGCTTTTGGTTCTCTTCATTTCATTAGATAGATATCAATTGAGCGGTGTTCATCTCACTTAGACTTTCTTTGACAAATTCAAATCAACTATTGAAACTTTAGTTGGTGAGATAATAAGATTTTTCTCATAGTATTTTAATCTTAGTTATTATAATAATAACTGGTCAAAATACAGAAAAAACAACTGACTGTGTGGTACTTATTTGCAGTTGATATCTTTACTATGCAACCCTACATCGAAGGCTGATTATTAACTCTGAGCTTTCTCAGGGACATTGTCCCCAAGAATGGACTCCAGTACATTCTATTATCTATCTTTTGATAATTTTTGTTTAAGAGGAACATTTATAATTCGCTGTTGTAACAGCATAATCACATTCTATCCTAAGGAACATTTGTCCTTGATACTAATCAGTGTTTTTAGTTTTTAGCCATAAAAAAGTAGAAATCTCATTATTTCAATCATGTAAATATACTTAGAGGGCATTCCACTAACTGAAAAAAAAATCTGAACTGAGGGAGGCCAATGCTATGTGAACCCAGTTTTATGAGGAAAATTAAAATACCAAACTCAGATGTGGAGAGCAGAATTCCTCGCTGCTCACTTTCACCTCACTTCAGAGTGATTATTTAGAAGTCTCAATTCTTTATCATCTGTTGCTACTAAAATCTCTACTCCATTAGTTTAGTGACCTGTTATTGATTGTGCAAAGACTTAATTACCTGCTCTGAATATCTAATTCTTTCACCTCTTGCTGGGGGGTTTCTTGGTGTATTGTAACGTATTTTTTGCTCAGTTTATAGTTTCGCATTGGCATTTAATTTCTAAGTCTAAGTAGTCTCAAGGTCAGCCACAGATGGAACTGGAGTTTTTCAAGTTCTTTTTTTTTTAATGCATACAACACTTCTAGATATGATGGACCTCTCCTGGACCACCAGATATTTTTCAAAGATTTTTTTCCAACTTTCTATGTATGCTGATTTCCCCGGATATTCCTTGGCATTGTGTTTGTTTGTTTCATCTCCCACACCTTTATCTTTGCTCAGTTGTTACTCTGACTCCTACAGTCTGGATGTTGAGCAAGTGCTGACTAACTGTTTCACAATAATGGAAGTCTGAATCAAGGCCAAGACTCCTCCTTCCAGTGGAGGAGACTGACAGATAGGTGAGTCAGTTTCTTGTTTAGAGGAGACTCTCACTGATTGACTTGCTTCTTCCCCCTATGTTCAGTGTTTCTCACCTATTGGTTTTTTTGTTTTGTGGTAATTAAAGAACTATTAGAAAACAGAGTGATGTTAATAAGAAAAGAACAGATCTCAGAAACAGGAACCTTGCTGGTAATACTCTTATTCAAACATTTAAGCATCCCTTTGCTATTGAGCACTGCTATATAATTTTCCAAATACTAAAAATGGTGATTTTTTTTACTTTGATTTTATTCAATTATTTATTTATTACTAATATTCTTATAGCTCAGTGGAGCTTTGGAAGTCTATTCTATTTAATACCTATGGAGGTCACTGCAAAAAGTTCATATCTGTATGAAATGAATATGTTATGATTTCTTGGTTGTAATCAATAGAAATTCCCTCCAGCTTAAGAAGAAACACAACTTTATAGAAAGTTTTGGAAGACTTTAGAATTAGAAAGATAGTGGAAGGAGCATGTGTGAAGGAGTCACAAATACTGCAGGTTGGTACCCAGAAAAGGGACAAGGGTGAAGACCTGGTAAAGCAGGAGTCAATGGACAGCAGTTTACAAAGAAATAATTCACAGGGTAAACAAAAGGAAAGGAAGGCCAATAAAGATTGGAAGGTACAAAAGAGCTCCACCCACTCTGGGCATTCAAAAAGCATGTGCCATCAAAGTATGTCTGTTATCCATAAAGCAAAGCTTAACCAAAATGATTACTTTTCTGATCAGCACATCTTCAATATTTTGTATTTATTTTTATTCTTACCCTAAAATTATCTGTTCTTTCTCCTATGATTTTATTCAGTTGAGGTAGTACTTCACTAAGGGATAACATTTGCTGGCTCATATCTCTTTGCTTTGTGTTAAATCCCTATGGGTGTTTCTTAGCTGCATTGTGAATATAATTCCTTTGTTGTACAGCCATGTTATTTCCCACCTTCAATGGGACAAAGAGAACCACTTGTTTGGCTCTGTGGTAGAAACCATTTTTGTGACATGCCTTGCCAGACTATTAGACAAATGAATAGGTAAATGAGCAGATTTACTTGTACATCCTGATCTAGACAAATGTGCGTTTTCAAAAGAATATTCAATGCCAATAGGATTGGACACACAAATGTATTAATAAAATGTTGAGCAACAGACATCCTAAATGTCAACTAAAAATATAATTTCTTAATTTTATCTGGTGTTCCATGGGTGAGGGTTGCTCGGAACTGAAAATAGCATTGACAGCCTTACATATTACATCAAAATGAGATTTTTTTTCTTCCTTGAAAGACCCATCATTTCTGTTTAGTGTGCTTCCAGTAATGGTATAATTGCTTAATTGATAATTCATTTTTTGTTGTTGTTAATACCAAAGCAAATTACCATACACTCATTATCTAATTTCATATTGAATTTCAGTAAAAGAGAGAAAAATCCTTCCAGCTCAGATTTGGGATAGGCCTCTACCATCACTGTGCCATCTTTGTAAACTTTCCCTGAGGTGAATCCACATTCACAAGTGCTCATAGATACACATACTTCTTTTTAAAATTTTTATTGCTTCTTTGTGAGTTTGAAATTATGTACCCCTATTCCAATCATTCCAATGTCTCTTTGTATATACACTCTGCCCTTGCAAATCCTCACCAAATACAAAACAACAAACCAAAATAAAATAAAATAAAATAAGATAAAATAAAATAAAATAAAATAAAATAAAAAGAACAAAGCATAGAAAATACCTTGTCATGGAATCTGTAGTGTGTCATAGTGTGTTGAACCTATAGAATGTCACAAAATGTCGCATGGTATATCCCTCTATCCATACATCTTCACTTGCAAATGTTCACTGTAATGAGTCATTGATCTGGCTGGCTTCTGCTGTATCGTCAAAATTGGGTCCTCACTGCGACTCCTCTAGTTATCCTACTGTGGCCCTGTGTCATGGAGTTTCTTCAGCTTTAGATTAGTAGGACTGGCCCTTTCACATGCTCCAACATTTCATAGATGAGATCAATTTGGGGGTGCACCAAATCAAAGCCCTAGATCTTGTCCTGGTTGGTATCTAAGTTGGTCAGTGCACTGGATTTTCCATATCTACACAACCAGTGTGAGGCTTTCCAGCACTGCCCCAGCTAGTTCACCCATTTCCTCCACTGGCATGGCCAGGATCAGATCTTCTGCTCTAATGCCCTGTACTGAATCCTCAAGTGAAGAACAAGGTGAGAAGTGGTAGAGGGAGGATAGATGAGTAGTAGAGTGAGCTTCCCCATGTTCATGCTCTTAGCATCCGACTCACCAGTGTCCATGACACTAGGGCCAGCTCCACTATGCTGTCAGGAAGAGGTGGAGAGCCCACATTTCCCCAGTGCTATAAGAAGTATGAGGTAGGGTCAGTTCTCTACAGTGCTGTAAACAGTGAGGGGTTGTGTCAGTTCTGCACATTCCTGGAACATCTGTGTGATCCTAGACAGCTTCACAGACCAGGGACATCCACATAGTATCTTTTTTTATTGGATATTTTCTTTATTTATATTTCAAATGTTATCCACTTTCCCAGTTCCCGCAGCACCCAAATCCCCTATCCCATCCTGCCTCCCCCTGCTTCTATGAGGGTACTCTCTGACCAACCCACCCACTCCCACCTCCCCCCTTCACATTCCCCTACACTATGGCATTGAGCTTTCACAGGACCAAAGGCCTCTTCTCCAATTGATGCCCGACAAAGTCATCCTCCGTTACATATGCGGCTGGAGCCACATGGTATCTCGTGGTAATATGATTCATGGACATAGCCAACTGATCACTGCTGCTTCATAGCAAAGGACCAAGACATGGCTCTTATTGGCAGCACACCACAGAACAAAACAAGTGAAGAACAAGGCAAGTGCCAGCACATCCAGGGATCTCCCCACAGCTGGATACTCATAAGTCTCCAGTTCCCTCTCTCTTCATAGTGCTCAAACTGTCCTGCTCCTCTTTCTTATCCATCTGTGAACCACACCCTTACACAGTAATAGTGCCTTATGCTGTGGGCAGGCCACATGGACGGTGGGCCTCTGGGTGATCTACCTTACATGGTCTGCATGGCACTGAGGCAAGTGGGCCTCTTGGTGTCTACAGCCTGCCCATGTAGCACGGTGATGAGTATGTCTCTGGATATCTACCTCATCTGGTGCTTTATTGTATAAAGGTAGGCAGGGCTCTATGTGTCTTCCACTGCCTGTGTAGTGGTGTACATACTTTATTAACTATGTAAAAATCTAGAGTCTTCACACCTCAGTAAGTCTATCCAATCAGTGAGTATTGGATTCAATGAGAGATCTGTCTCTGAAACTAAGATGGATAGCAATAGATGAGGATACCCAGCTTACATCTTTGGCTTCCAATTCATGTTCACCTACATGCATGAATTTCTACACACATACACAAAACACAATATATTCTTAAATAAGTCAAATATGTTTTAAATGAAGCAATCTAAGAACAAAAACTATAAATATATATTACATATATGTATATATATATATGATTACATATATGATCACATAGGTTATATATTAACACCAAAATACATACTAAATAAATGGCTTAAAAATTTAAAAATAGTTATTATTTATACAATGTATATATAAACCACAAAATGGTAATCTTCAAACAGTCACTGCATTGATTATACAGAAGCTAAAGGAAGAATAAGATGCAGGCAAAGGAGTATTAGAGCATTCTCATGCTCAGGGAGAGCACTCATGATTTTAGACTATAATATAGGAGCACCAAAGTGGGCCTAACCAAAGAACTAACAAATCTGTGATAGGGCACTGATGGAATTAAGGTGACCTTGTTATTTGAAAGAAAATGAATAGAAGTCTAGATATCTGTCATAATTTTTGATAGCTCTTAGCTAGAGATCATAATCAAATCTTGGTCGAATGATCATTTCACAAGGGCTCTCCTAACACCATTGGGAAACAGAGATATTTACATTACAATTCATAACAGTAGTAATATTATTGTTATGACATAGCAACAAAAATAATTTTGTGGTTGGGGGTCACCACAACAAGAAGAGATGTACTAAAGGTTGCAGCATTTACAAGGTTGGAAATCACTGTTCTAGATCATGGAATAATGGTGTGTGCCTTTATTCTTACCATTAAGTGACTGAAACATTAAGTGATTGCATACTGTGTCCCAAGATAGTATTAGCTATGTATGAGACAGTTTCAATCACAAAATAAAGAAGTAAATATAATGTTACAAGTATTGAATAATAATTATATTGTGAAATGTTTAATGAAAGACCTTTTGCAGACATTTCTGGATCCCATCAAGTTTTCACTAGGTACAGGATCGTGGAAACCACTGTGAAGGAGATCCTTGTCTTGAAAGGAGAGGCTACATATAAATGCTATCCAGAAACTAGGAAATGCATGAGTGATTGGCATGTTGTATCTTATATAACAACTTATAACAACATTGTTATATTGTTCTCATTCTATGTAGTTTTGCTCTGAATCGTATTTCACTTTCTAAACCAATATTCAATACATTGTAGTTTTAGAATCAAACTATACGCACAGCCCCAAACCCAATATAATTATAGTACAGAATTCAAAGTCATAATCCTCTATGAAGATAACAAAATTACTAAGAAATATCAAAAGAAAATGTGGTATATTTACACAATGGAATACTACTCAGCAATTAAAAACAATGAATTCATGAAAATTTTAGAACTGGAAAATATCATCCTAAGTGAGGTAACCCAATCACAAAAGAATACACATGGAATGCAATCTCTGGTAAGTGGATATTAATTATCCCAGAAGCTCTGAATACCCAAGGCACAATTAGCATAACAAATGACTCCCATGAAGAAGTAAGGAGAGGGTCCTGATCCTGGAAAGGCTTGATCTAACATTGTAGGGGAGTACCAAAACAGAGGAAAAGGAGGGAGGTATTGGAGAATGGGTGGAGATAAGAAGGCTTATGGGACATATGGGGAGGGGGGAACTGGGAAAGGGGAAATCATTTGGAATGTAAATAAAGAATTTAGAAAAAAATATATATAAAAGAAATATCAAAAGAACTAGTAAAAATATTAGGAAAATTAAATATGTATTTTAATTCTCCATGTTTAAAATGCAAAGAATAGCCTTTCTACACTAATATGATGAAAAGCAATGTTTCAAATTTATTATTTTAATTAATGTTGGTTGCTTAATGAAGCACTCACTTATGTAATAAAATTGGCAGAAAATTTAGAAGAGTAGATATTTAATGTTATATATATTATATTCTAATTTTTACTGTTTTTTCATGAATGATATTCAGCAATCAAATATCGTGAAACAGATCTACAAACATGCCATTTAAGCATACAAGGTGGTCACATAGGTAAAAGCACAAAGCTCTTAATACTAATTGTGTCTAGGAAGTGATACCTGAGTTAGGAGGGTTAAGAGATTTCAATTTTCATTATGTCCTTTGTTGATGAGTTACCTTTTTCCCCAAGAGCAGACTTTAGTTATGTGGCTTACATATTAATAGTGATAGAATTTTAAAAATCATGTACTCTAGCCTAATGTTTTAATCATTACCAGGCCTGCATCAATTAAGGATGTTTAAATATTAAGTCTACTCTTAAAGAAGAAAGACACATAGACAAAGCACAAGAGTATAGTTTTATAAAAAAAATTGTCAATAGCAAAAGTTCCATCAATAGTGATCTGTCCTGGTCCTGAGAGACACCTAAGCTTAAGGCTGTGACACCTTGTTCTCTACTGACATCTCATTGCTTTAATTACACTTCAATAAATCTACAGCTTTTTAATGAATCCTAAAAAAATTTCTTGGTGAGAAGAACTCTTCATATTGCAGTGTTTTGCATTTTCTTGTCTTCTCCATAACATTCTCTGTGGCATACTCAAGAACACACCAGCTACTGTGGGTTCATAAGGCACAGGGTTTTGATGTCTACCTTCCCCAATCCTCCAGCACATCCCTTTATGTTCTGTAAACCCAGTGTGCTCTATACGTACATTTGCCATGTCATTTTATGTAACAAAAAGAAGGCTGTGGGAGATAAACCAAGAGAACAGAAGCATAGGCTGTGCTAAAATTGAAAACGTGTTACCTGCAGTGGGAGAAGTGGTCCTTCTCTGATCCATACACATGGAAAGAATAGACGGTAGAACACTATAAATCAAGGGGTCTTTGTTCTTCTGGGTTCTATAACATTTTACTTAAAACAGCAGACTCAGTTAGAGGGAATGTTAAGTCACTGTTGTATTTACACATCCCCATCCTTCAGTGCTCAAAAAGGGAATTCAAGTATTTCTTGAGACAATAGGTATTATATCCTTAGCACCTCTGAGTAGTATCTGCTGGCTCCATTTAAACATGCTTTGGGTTTCAAAGGCAGTTTACAATCTGACTTTCTAATACTAAATACATGGACAGCTATAAATATGTATGGGTCCATTTTCTTTAATATTAAATATATAAGTATCTCTCTGCCATCTTGGCTCCCGGATGCCAGACAGATCTAACAGACAGCACCAGGTACTCAGACATAGGCCAGAGTCTAGCATTGTTTGGGTCTCAGCCCGTCAGGTTTTTGCCAGGGCCTGGTCAGTTCTGAGGGCCGTCTGTGTGCCAACCCTGTCAGAGGTCGTTTTGCCCTGCAGACTAACTGGCCCATGGAGGGGTTCTTGGCCATCTTGGCTCCAAGACTACAGACAGTTCTAACAGGCAGCACCAGGTACACAGACATAGCCCAAGTCTAATATCGCTTCGGTCTCAGCCTGTCAGGCTTTTGCCTGCACCCAGAGCCTGGGAAGCTATGTGGGCCATCTCTGTGCCAACCTTGCCAGGGGTCTTTTGCCCTGCAGAGTGATCAGTACTTGGAAAAGGTCCCCACAGCATCTGCCATCTTTGCTCCCAGACGGAGCAGACGGGCAGCACCAGGTTCACAGAGACAACCCGAGTATAACATTGCTTCGGAGTAAGACACACCAGAGCATGCAAAAGGAGGGAAGCACATCAGCAATCGGTGCCAGTGGAAACCCAGTCATCCAGCTGTGTAGAAATAGCCTTACAGGCTCACAGGAGGTTCAAGAACCACCCACAGACAATAAGACCAAATAACGGCAGAGATAACCAGATGACAAAAGGCAAACGTAGGAACATTACTAACAGAAATCAAGGCAATATTGCAGCATCTGCCTTTTCTGCCAATTCTCCAACAACAGCAAGTCCTGTATACCCCAACACACCAGAAATACAAGATTTGGATTTAAAACCACCGGTCATGATGCTGTTAGAGGAACACAAGAAGGACATAAATAAATCTCTTAAAGAAATACATGAGAAAATGGATCAAAAGATAGAAATCCTTACAAGGGAAACACAAAGATCAATTAAAGACATTCAGGAGAATATGGGTCAAAAGATAGAAGCCAATAAAGAGGAAATGCAAAAGTCACTTAAAGAAATACAGGAGAACTTGGGTCAACAGGCAGAAGTCATAAGTGGGGAAACACAAAAATCTCTTAAAGTATTATAGGAAAATACAAACAAACAAGTGAAGGAACTGAGCAAAACCATCCAGGATCTAAAAACAGAAGTAGAAACAACTAAGAAATTGCAAAGAAAGACAACTTTGGAGATAGAAAACCTTGGGAAGAAATGAGACGCCATAGATGCAAATATCAACAACAGAATACAAGAGATAGAAGAAAGAATCTCGGATGCCAAAGATACCATAGAAACCATCAACTAAACAGTCAAAGAAAATTCAAAATGCAAAAAGCTTGTAACCCAAAACATACTGTAACTCCAGGATACCACGAGAAGAAAAAACCTAAGGATTATAGGTATAGATGATAGTGAAGATTGACAACTTAAAGGGCCGGCAAATATCTTCAACAAAATTATGGAAGAAAACTTCCCTAACTTAAAGTGAGAGATGTCCATGAATATACAAAAAGCTTACAGAACTCTAAACAGACTGGACTAGAACAGAAATAGCTCCTGTCACATAATAATAAAAATCCAAATGTACTAAACAAAGAATATTAAAGGCAGTAAGAGAAAAAGGCCAAGTAACGGAAGACCTATTAGAATTACACCAGACTTCTCACCAGAGACCATGAAATCTAGAAGATCCTGGGCAGATCTTATGCAGACTATAAGAGAACACAAATGCCAGCCAAGACTACTATACCCAGCAAAACTCTCAATCACCATAGATGGGAAACCAAGATATTCCATGGCAAAACCAAATTTACACAATATCTTTCCACAAACTCAGCCCTACAAAGGATAATAGGTGGAAAACTCTAATACAAGGAGGGAAACTATACCCTGGAAAAAGCAAAATGGTAACTTTTTCCTTTCATCAAACCCAAAAGAAGATAACCACTCAAATATAAAAATAACATCAAAAATGACAGGAGTAATAATCACTATTCCTTAATATCTCTTAACATCAATGGACTCAATTCCCAAATAAAAAGACATAGACTAACAGACTAGATACATAAATAGGACCCTACATTTTGCTGCATACAGGAGACACACCTCAGTGTCAAAGACAAACACTACCTTAGAGTAAAAGGCTGGAAGACAATTTTACAAGCAAATAGTCTCAGGAAACAAGCCAGAGTAGCCATTCTAATATCAGATAAAATTGACTTTCAACCTAAAGTCATCAAAAGAGACACAGAAGGACACTTCTTTCTGGTCAAAGGAAAAATCCACTAAGAAGAACTCTTAGTTCTAAACATCTATGAACCAAATGCAAGAGAACCCTCATTTGTAAAAGAAACTTTACTAAAGCTCAAAGCACACATTGCAACTAACACAATAATTGTGGGTGATTTCAACACTCCCCTCTCCTCAATGGACTGATCAGGAAAACAGAAACTAAACAGGGGCACAGTGAAACTAATTTAAGCTTTGGACCAATTGGATTTAACATATATATATATATATATATATATATATATAACAATTCATCCTTAAGCAAAAGAAGATGACTTTTTCTCAGTACCTCATGGTACCATCTCCAAAATCGATCATATAATTGGTCACAAGACAGACCTCAACAAATATAAAAAGATCGAACTAATCCCATGCCTCCTTATCAGATCACTATGGAGTAAGAGTGGTCTTCAATAGCAACAAAAACAACAGAAAGCCCACATACACATGGAGGCTGAACAATACGCTACTCAATGATACCTTGGCCAAAGAAGAAATAAAGAAAGAAATCAACGACTTTTTAGAATTTAATGAAAATGAAGGCACAACATACACAAATCTATGGGACACAATTAAAGCAGTGCTAAGAAGAAAACTCATAGCCCTGAGTGCCTCTAAAAAGAGAGTGGAGAGACCATACACTAGCAGCTTAAGGACACACCTGAATGCCCTGGAACAAAAAGAAGCTAATTCACCCAAGAGGAGTAGAAGGCAGGAAATCATCAAACTCAGGGCCGAAATCAATCAAGTGGAAACAAAGAGAACCATACAAAGAATCAACAAAACAAGGGGCTGGTTCTTTGAGAAAATCAACAAGATAAACCCTTAGCCAGACTAACCAAGGGGCAAAGAGACAATATCCAAATTAACAAAATTAGAAATGAAAAGGGAGATATAATAACAGAAACTGAGGAAATTCAAGAAAATCATCAGATCCTACTACAAAAGCCTATACTCAACACAACTGGAGAATCTGGAGGAAATGGACAATTTCCTAGACAGATAACAAATACCAAAATTAAATCAGTATCAAATAGATCATCTAAACAGTCCCATAAACCCTAAAGAAATAGTAGGGGTCATACAAAGTTTTCTAACAAAAAAAAAAAAAAGAAAGAAAAAAAAAAACATAGGACCTGATGGTTTTAGTATAGAATTCTATCAGACCTTCAAAGAAGATCTAACACCAATACTCTTCAACTATACTCTTCAAACTATTCCACAAAATAGAAACAGAAGGAATACTATGCAACTCGTTCTATGAAGCCACAATTACACTGATACCAAAATCACACAAAGATACAACAAAGAAAGAGAACTTCAGACCAGTTTCCCTTATGAACATCAATGCAAAAATACTCAATAAAATTCTTGATAACTGAATCCAAGAACAAATCAAAATGAACATTCACCATGACCAAATAGGCTTCATCCCAGGGATACAGGGAAAGGAAATCCATCAATGCAATCCACTACATAAACAAACTCAAAGAAAAAACCACATGGTCATTTCATTAGATGCTGAAAAAGCATTTGAAAAATTCAGCATACTTTCATGCTAAAGGTCTTGGAAACAACAGGAATTCAAGGCCCATACCTAAACATAATAAAAGCAATATACAGCAAACCGGTAGCCTCCATCAAACTAAATGGAGAGAAACTTGAAGCAATCCCACTAAAATCTTGGACTAGACAAGGCTGCCCCCTCTCTCCATATCTTTTCAATATAGTACTCCAGGTACTATCTCGGGCAATTAGACAACATATGGAGGTCAATGGGATACAAATTGGAAAGGAAGAAATCAAACTATCACTATTTGCAGATGAAATGATAGTATACTTAAGTGACCCAAAAAAACTCAACCAGAGAACTCCTACAGCTGAAAAACAACTTCAGCAAAGTGGCAGGTTATAAAATCAACTCAAGCAAATGAGTAGCCTTCGTATACTCAAAGGATAAGCAGGCTGAGAAAGGTATTAGGGAAATGACACCCTTCACAATAGCCACAAACAATATATAGTATCTTGGTATGACTCTAACCAAACAAGTAAAAGATCTGTATGACAATAACTTCACATCTCTGAAGAAAGAAATCAAAGAAGACCTCAGAAAATGGAAAAATCTTCCATACTCCTGAATTGGCAGGATTAATATAGTTCATGGCCATCTTGCCAAAAGCAATATATAGATTCAACGCAATCCCCAACAAAATCCCAACTCACTTCTTCATAGAATTAGAAAGAGCAATTCTCAAATTCATCTGGAATAACAAAAAACCCAGGATAGCTAAAACTATTCTTAACAGTAAAAGAACTTCTGAGGGAATCAGTATCCCAGACCTCAAGCAATACTACAGAGCAATAATGTTAAAACCTGCATGATATTGGTACAGTGACAGGCAGGTGGATCAATGGAATAGTATTGAAGAGCTAGAAAAGAACCCACACACCTATGGTCACTTGATCTTCAACAAAGGAGTGGAAAACATCCAATGGAAAAAGATAGCCTTTTCAAAAAAATGGTGCTGGTTCAATTGGAGGTTAGCATGCAGAAGAATGCGAATTGATCCTTTCTTATCTCCTTGTACTAAGCTCAACTCCAAGTGGATCAAGGACCTCCACGTAAAACCAGACACACTGAAACTAATACAAAAAGAAACTGGGGAAGACCCTTGAGGACATGGGCACAGGGGGAAAGTTCCTGAACAGACCACCAATAGCTATGCTCTAAGATCAAGAAATGACAAATGGAACCTCATAAAATTACAAGGTTTCTGTAAGGCAAGGGATACTGCCAAAAAGACAAAGCAGCAACCAACAAATTGGGAAATGATTTTCACCAACCATACATCCAACAGAGGGCTAATATCCAATATATACAAAGAAATCAAGAAGTTAGACCCCAGAAAACCAAATAACCCTATTAAAAATGGGGAACAGAGTTAAACAATGAATTTTCACCTGAAGAACTTCGGATGGCTGAGAAGCTCCTTAAGAAATGTTCAACATCATTGATCAGTAGGGAAATGCAAATCAAAACAACTCTGAGATTTCACCTCACACCAGTCAGAATGGCTAAGATTAAAAACTCAGGAGACAGCAGGTGTTGGCGAGGATGTGAAGAAAGAGGAACACTCCTCCACTGCTGGTGGCATTACAAGCTGGTACAACCACTCTGGAAATCAGTCTGGCTGTTCCTCAGAAAACTGGGCATGACACTTCTGGAAGAGCCGGCTATACCACTCCTGGGCATATATCCAGAGTATTCCCTGGCATGCAATAAGAACACATGCTCCACTATGTTCATAGCAGTCTTATTTATAATAACCAGAATTTGAAAAGAACCCAGATGTCCCTCAGTGGAGGAATGGATACAGAAAATGTGGTATATTTACACAATGGAATATTACTCAGCAATTAAAACAATGAATTCATAGGCAAATGGTTGGAACTGGAAAATATCATACTAAGTGAGCTAACTCATTCACAAAAGAACATACATGGAATGCAGTCACTGATAAGTGGATATTAGCCCAGAAGCTCAGAATACCCAAAACACAACCCACATATCAAATCATTCCCAAGAAGGAAGGACAGAGAGGACCCGGGTCCTGTGAAGGCTTGATGTAGCATTGTAGGGGATTGCCAGGACAGAGGATTGGGAGCGGGTTGATTGGGGAATTGTCGGGGGGGAAGAGGACTTATGGAACTTAGGGGGAGGGGGAAACCAGGAAAGGGAAAATCATTTAGAATGTAAAGAAAGAATATAGAAAATTAAAAAATTAAATATATATATAAAAAGTAACGCTAAACCAGTTATATGTCTGTCATAATCTGTTTGCTTTGTTGTTCGTATTGTACTTATAACTCAGTGTCTTTCTGGCAGCAGAGATAGGCAGTTTATGATTCTTTGTTTTGCTTTGATTGCTAACAAAGTTAGAGTGCAATTATTTATGAAACAAATTAGATATTTAAATGTGTATTTCATTTGTGGGGTTGTGATTGGGAGGAGAGGATGGGTATGAGTGGGATATAAAGTGAATTTATTAATTAATTTAAAAAGAATTTTTACGTAGATTTTATGTACTCATTAGGCAAGTGTTCAACCCCGGGACCAGATTTATTGATTTTTGCTCCATTTTCTGTGAACATAACAGCTAATATAGGAATACTGTTAAGTCTAGTAAATGGCATTGTGAACTTCATTTTGCCCCTTCTGAGCAGGAGCCAACCCTCAACCCCTCTCATCTCTTCTTCAATGATTCATGATACTTTAGATACTGAGTGTGTGAGTCAACCAACAGCCCTTCTAATTAGAACCATTGAATCTAGTTAGAATGTCCTTACAGCACTCATTGTATGGCCTTGAATACCAGGATACCTGCATTTCAAACTTAAATTTAGGAATGAAGTATCCAAATTTAAAAATAAAAAATAAAAAAAAATCTCAACATTCTCACAGAATACTAATAATAATATCAGAGTACCAAGATTATTTGGAAAATTATCATAGGCCAATAGTAAGAATTGGGTGGAGGGACATTTATTGCTAGTGCAGTAGCCCAGAGCTAATAGTAAGTGGGAATATGCATGAAGTACTATGGTTTAGGACCCTAACTAAGCCTTATGAACTTGGTCATAATGAATACCCTTTCTTCCAAATATCCCAAACACAACACACTGCCCAATAAATAGTAGCAGCACTTGACTTCCTCAGTCATTGCCAACCCTGAGAACTTACGTAGTCCATACTACCTTCCATAAAGTAGTTATAAACTCTCTGCTGTGCCTCACAAATGAAGAACAAGAACAAGAACCTGCTTCACAGAACAAGCCCAGCCCACTTCTCCCCACTATTGGTTTCCTGATATGCCTTAACCTGATGTGTAAACAGTCTTCAAAACGTGAAGGAAACCCACAACCAAGTTCAGTTTGTACATTGGACTTGCTTTCCTTCTGTTTGCTCCAAAATGACCCACACTGAAAAAACTGCTTAACATGTTCAAACCGAGTCCCAGTTTATTATCTTTATAAGCCACTAATGGAGAGTCTGCAGTAACTAATCAGCTCCAACTGGTTTAAGCCAAACTGTTATTAACAATATCTGAAAGTTAAAAAGAGGCTCATTACTCCCCCAGTCCTGTCTCCCCCTCCTCTGGGGAGTGTTTAACTTGTAGCCATGGTTTTGGCTTTGCTTGATTAGATCTCATTATAAGAAAGGGGTAAGCACTGAAGCCCAAATCTGAGAGAGTCCAAACTTGCATTGAGCCATCCATTAAATGGTGAGAAACTGAAGATAGGCAGAAATTGAGATATAGACACCATAATTATGCCTCTGGCTTATGTATGGTTGGAAACACCATTTCAGTTTTGATATTCTGTAAGTATTGCTTTCATAAAACACTGGAAAGTGAGCCATCTGTATTTTCCATTCAGTGGAAAAAAAGGGAACAATTCAGCAGGTCTATTTTTTTTTCAGCTTTGTAATGATCATTCGAGGCATCAGAGGGCTTTCAAGTCTGGGATACCGGCATCACATAAAGAAGAAACCTTATAAGACTGCAGTTCAACAATCGTTTCAAAGAGACCCAAGGCTGAGATAGGCATAGAACTTAACAGAGTGAGCCCCATGACCAAGAACAGGCTCATAGAAGTTGGTCATTTTTTTTAGCATTTTCCTCCCTGTAGCTTGAAATAGCAGCAGCTCATTTGTCACAAGCAGCAGTAAAACCCAATGCTTTAATGGCATAAAACTCCATATCTGTCCTTGATCATGTCCACTCTCACCTTCCTTCCCCTGAAGGAACATATTGGCACATAGATATACCTATGATTGCCGTTGTGATTCTACTTGATTTCTAGCAATTGACTTCATTTCCAAATACATCCAGTACATTTTGGTAAATACCCTTTAATTCAGATATTTGGCTATGATCATTAGGATTGCTATATATTTTGCTTAAAGACACACATTTTTGAGAGTCGATATCAGAAGAATTTTCTTTGAAATCTGTTTTTGCTTCTAATACCTTGGGTAAGTAACATGTGACGGTCACGATGCTGCCCATCTGCAATCCTATGAATATCCCTTCCTACGGTAGATAGCAAGGTAAGCAGTTGTTTGACTGCTTAAGCTTTAAGCTTAAGACTTTGCAGAATTTTCAATTACATGTTAAAATAAGATTTAAATTTCAATTTTCATAAAGATTACTCAAAAGTGAAATGGAGTATCTGGCACTTTCTAAACATAAAAACAAACAAACAAAAACAATATACCTGTTCTTTGAAGATCACAACTATAGGGATTCTACATAATTCTGTAAATGTTGAGACAGATTTTAAATTTTTCTCTTTCTTTCTCTATGCACATTTACGTGCATGTACACAGGTTTGTGTACACTTGTATGTACAGGCTAATGAAAGGCAGAATTCAGCACTGAGGATTATGTATGTACACGATATATATATATATATATATATATATATATATATATATATATATGTACATAAGATTTCTTTTACACTTGTGTGCTTATGCTTCTTGAAGGCAAAGCTAAACAATGAGCTTTGATTTTCTTTTGCTCTGTATTATTTTATGAGACAAGTCTTTCACTGAACTTGTGGTTTATTTATTTAAGCAGACTGGTTGGCAAGCAAGCACCAGAAAGCCTTGTACGTCAAGCTCCTCATAACTGGGAAAACAGGTGCCACAACACCCATCCTTTTTATATATATTCTTGAGGTGGGTGTTCATCTTCAAATCCTGAAGCTTGTGAGCCAGGTTCTTCACTCACTGAGGTACTGAATGAACCAATCCATCTTTCCTATTCTTTGTGCCATTGACATTTCTGAAATAGATCATTTGTTGTAGTAGTTTGATATGCCATGTGGAGTGTATGCAGCACAGTTACTAGGGTACCCTATGAAATACAAGATGTACAGCCCAACTGTCAATCAAGATTCTAAAAGTATTCCAAACAAACAACTCCAAATGGCCTCATGGCGAAACTCACTACTGGCAAAATTTACCTACCTTAAGTGCCTAGAAAGATAAAAGCCAAGAATACTAGCTTCTACTTCAGCTGAGTGGTAACAATAGTTATGTTGGCAACAGTAATGTAACAATAGCTACATTATATCTTTGTATGGGCTTTACAGGAAATATTGCACAACAAACATTGACAGATCAGCCTCACCATTCTCTGGAATTATTTATTTCTCTTATATTCATTTGTACCAATTATTTCTCATAGCCATGTGCATGTTTAGAATGTTTAGAAGTATGCATCTTACATAATCTCCTTGTTTATATTAATACAGTCTTTTATTTCCCTATATCTATTCATTTATCAAGCAATTATATACTTGGACCCTTTATGTGTAACTTTTCTGCTACACCTGTAATTCTTGTTCTGATTTATCTGAAGGCATGAGAAAAAATCTCAGCTTGAAGCTGTTGGCCCAAGCGATTTTATTGTAGCCCTTCAAGAAATTCGTAGACAGGAAAGGTTTCTACTAGAAAACAAACCCATTCTGGGATTTCTTTTTTCCTGAAGAAAACAGATTGAATGCACGATCCCTGAGTTGTCTGGAGAGTTATATTCAGGGGGGAACTAATACATTTACCTTTAAAGGTGACACCATCAGCACACATCCAGCAGCAGCTGAAAGTCACAGATTGTTACAGCTGTTGCAAACCCTTGAAGCTGACAAGAAACAAATAAGCAGTGCTGTAGATGCCCAGGAGTAATTCTTAACACTGGCTACATAGCTGCTTGGTGATTTAATATGATACAATGGCCTTTTGTACAAGTGAAACCTGCTGGTCTCTACCTTAAGGAGAAGACCAAGGGTTCTATCTGATACCATCAATTACTTTATATTGTAAATAACTCACTTCTTCAAGTCTCCTATTTACTTTACTATGAATATCAAATGTAAAGGTGTCCACACATTGTGGACAATTCAAACTCAGGTTTTGGCAAGTGTAACTTTTGTGTTGAGTTTTGGAAATCTCTGAATGAAACCCACTTGTTCTTCTGTCCAGGCAGTTTCCTGGCTCTTATTGTTAGATCGACAAGCCTATTTCCCCTTAATAAGCATAATAACTTAGTCCAGTTAGTTCAGTAACTTCTTTCCTATTCACTAGTCTCCCATTCACTATTTCTAATGAGAAGCCATAGGTACTATCTTTCTCTTTATTAGAAAAAACTTCACCCAAGTATACACATTGAAATTCTTGATGTTTAAGCTGAAATATCTCTTGCTTCCTGATGATACAGCTATATAAATTCCCAGCACTGGGTCTCTGTGGATTTAAAGGAATCAGAATAAAGAGATAACAAAGGATTCCAGTCTCCTGAGAATTATTTCCTGCATCCCAACATCTCCATTCCTGCTCAAGGGGTGAAACTGATGGTAGAATACTGCAAGGTTATACATTAAATATCTGTCACTAGATATTGCCACACAGAACTGTTAAGATATATTGATAGCATTCTCTGCTACCATATTAAACCTTTCTCAAATTATTTTCTCTTATGCTTATAAAATATATGACATCGTAGGATTCTAACATTTAAACTGCATTTTAGGTATGTATCACAGATCTGGTTAAATACTACACTTCTGTTACTTCATTTAATATATTTCAGTGTCCTAAAGATGATTGTTAATATTTTGCGGCATAAGGAAAATATTGTGAAGCATTATGTATCCGGGAAATATTAATAAGGTATAGAAATTAATAGAACCCTGAGTTCAGAATTAAAGAACATTTCTTTGGTTCCTAACACAGTTCTTAGAGCAAAGAATAGAAATAGAGTCTCTTGTAAGTTTTTCTCAAATATATTGTAGCTTGTGATACAAATAGCCTCAGTCACAATCACAATGATTCTTTACCTTTAAATGTGTCATTGCAAAGGCATATTTCTCTATTCTTGTATCTTTTCATATTTGTCCAGGAATAAAAGCCTAAAAATTCCTTAATGAACCCAAATCAGCATAGTTTGAAAGCTGTTTCCTTAAAAATATGGAAATAAGTTATCTTGATTTTTTTTATCTCAATTTACTACATCAGTAACTAAGAGCCTAATTTTAAATCCTATTTTTCCTCTCTCAGAAATTTTGCAAAGCAAGTACTTTAAATGGAACGATCACCATGTATCCAAGCAACAAAGCTGTGATTGATTTCTGATTTGTCTCCTATCAGGCTATTTTTTGATCAGTTATTGAATATCAGGGCTCTTGTATCATACAAATGTCCCAACACCACTCTGTAATTCAGTCAATCCATTACTCCTAAGCCTGTGGAGTTCCCCTTGCCTGATGAATAGCTTAGTATTTCTACAGTTTATATTCATAACAGAACTCACTCTGGGCATAGCCTGGCATTCCATGTTCATGCAAAATTTGCATACCGCTAAAGGAATGTTCCCCAAGCTATCAATGATCAGGTGGAGAAGAGATATATCAAATAACTATAGCTATCCTAGAGGAAGAACAGGTGTAAATCAGTTACAGTGTTTGTCTGGAAGCTGACAGTTTATCAGCTAAGTGATGATCTCTTTACATTTTTACTTTGCTCTGAGAAGCATAAAACAATTCCACATGACACTGTGCCAAAAAAAAATATCTAGAATGTTTTCACACTGGAATTCATAGCCTCTCAAAGGTTATGATTTAGATATAGCTTGCATTTGAGATTACCAAACATAAAAGCCCAAATTTAGGGCTAAAACATTCATAAAACTACAATCTTATTCAAGTAGCAAAATAGACATTGCCCTACATATAAACAAAACCATGTAAAATGAGTCCCAGAACTACCTATACGATCTCATCTTCATGTTACCATGCCAGAAACCAATTTTAGACATTAATGGGAAAGCTCCTTTTTAAATTTGATATTGTTTGAAAGTTACCAGCAGGCAAAATAAACATTTATAAATTGATTTTAATTTATCCCTTTATTTCATCATTCATTCATGAGATTGAATGCCCTCTTTGATGAATGAAGGTATATACTACCAAGCCACATTAAGTTGTGTTTTAATCCAAGATTAATCCTGACATCAGCTCACTGGCTTGACTCCTCTAGCTCATTTACCATCCAGTAGTCAAAATGACTGTCTTTCAAGCTCATGTGCAAATCAAATCAACATCCTGTGTGTCGCTTTGTTCTAGAATATTTTTTCCTTTTGTAATAAATGTATTTATATGGACAACAATGTCCCCCTCTCAGAACCCCTCCCCCAATCTGTCTCTCCTTCTCTTCTGTTTGTAATGTGCTATCTCTCTATTGTTTCGATAATACAAGTACTCTTAGATTTTCCCAGAGATGTTGTATTCTGTACTTCATCATCCCTTATGTGTGTGTGTGCACGCACATGTATGTGATTGTGTGTGTACATGTATGTGTATGCATCTGTATATGTATGTATGTATGTATGTATGTATGTATGTATACATATGTGAGTATGTGTCTGTGTATCTCTCTCTGTGTATATGTATGTTTGAGTACAGGTGTGTGTATGTCTGTGAGTGCCTCTCTCTCCATGTATATATATCTGTATGGATGTATGAGTGTGTATGTGTGTGTGTATGCATCTCTCTGTGTATGTGTATGTGTATATATCTGTGAGTATGTGTGTAAGTGTGTGTGCATATCTCTCTGTATGTATGCTTGTGTATATTTGTGTGTTTGTATATGTGTATCTTTGTGTGTGTACATCTTTTTGTATATACGCAGGCGTATGTGTATATATATATCTATATATGTGTGTGTATTTGTCTGCATATGTGTGTGTGCATTTCTGCAACTTTCATTGTTCTTGTGACATAATGCATGACAATAACAACTCGTGAAAAAAATGCTTTCATTTGGTTTGTATTCGAGGGCTTGGAGATCATGGTGTGCAGCCTTGAGACATCTGGTAAATGTACATGCTCAGTCACAAAGATGCTTGACTCTCTTTTCCCCTTTTCTCCTTTAGTTTAGTGTAAGAATATAACATGTGATGTGAGGTCACCTATGTTTATGGCCACTCTTCCAATTTTTATACTAATCTTACCTAGAAAACCCCTATAGACATGCCCAAGGGTTCGTTTCCACAGTGTCTCTGAATTGTTTTCTTGTCCTCCCTGGCTTTATTTCCCCTCCTTTCTCCTTTTCACATACATCTCTTCTTCTATCTCTTTTTATTTGCACCTCTCAGATTACTTCCAGTTTATCCCCTGGCAGAGTTTTAAATGAGAGCATTAACATGTCTTCTGTCATCATGAACATTTTTGCCATAAGACAAATATACTGGCCTAGGCTCTATTCTTTCCCTTCTCTTTTGGCCATTGCCTTTCTTTTCTCCCCTTTATTCCCAAACTAAAGCCAGAACATGGCTTACTTCCTTTGGAGTTGTTGCAACGAAGGTCCAATAGACTCCCAAATGTTACAAGCTCTTAATTATCCTCGATAACTTCACAATAAGATCCTACTGCTGGAGGCAACATAGCATACTTGAGTTAGAGAATGTGGAGAGGTCAAGTTGGTACTGATCTGGAAGCCTCACCTGCACTGGCTAGCTTTCATGATACTGGAAGGTGCTATGCACAGTCCTGAGGAGAAAAGGAATCAATCACCAGTCTTACCCAGCTATGAAGCCTGCAAGCTACAACTATGAAAGGCAAAGGGAGACCTGCCTACTGACACAATAGTGAAACAGATGCTATTCAAGTAGTCAATCATTTTAGAATTGGATTTAAGACTGTTCTGCAAGTTGAAACACGTAACTAGTACTGTTATGGGGGCCAAGAACCTGTGCCTAGATAGATCATAGGTCCTAGGGGAAGATCCTGCTACTCTTACTCGATTAAATGGAATTATTTTGAAACCATCTCCTAGTGACTTACAATTATACCCATAGATGACTGTTTGGGTCAGTCCTCATTAGAGAATCTTTCATTGTAGGATATGGCAATTAAGATAGAGACCCACACCTGACTAAGGTACAAAGAATAAGGGACTGCAGAATGTTCATCTCTGAATGGAATACGTGTATCATAACCTGCCTACCTAAAGCTCAAGAATTGTAGGAGAGTAAGCAGAAAGACTCTAAGACTATGGAGAGAAGTAGACCATAGTCCATCCCTAGCTAAGAAGCTATTGACAATTGACAGTTTCTTTGAAATGAAAAATCAATTACATTTAGGCATGTAGCTCCAGGCTCACAGTATACTTTCCAGAGAAGGACACACATCCAAGAGTATATGAGCAGCACAAACTGCCCTTGATAGCTTTTTTAAGGAAAATAGTAAAGAAAGAGAAGAAAATCTTTAGTGGGTAGGGAAGAGTGGTAGATCTGAGGGAAATAGAAGGGGTGAATATGATCATCACTCAATGTAGGAACTCTCAAAAGACTAATGCAAACACGAAAAACACAATGGAAAGAATAAGATGAAAAAGCAAACCCTTCTTCTTTTGTTTCAGCAACACTATTTGCTGATGTCCTCTAGAATTTGAACATTTAAATTACACACTATGATTCCACAGAATGCAGATTCCCTTCCCAGATTTTCCTTGTGGAAAGCAGAGTTCCACACTTCAAGTTTTACCAGCAAGTTTGAGATATCTCTATTATAGGATTAGCTCTGTGTTTCTAATCATTTTTGCTCATTGGATATGCAATCTGTACTAAATTTGTGGTGTTTTAAAATTACATCCTGGTTGGGGGTAAAGCATTATGGTTGTTATTGTAAGTATTATAGCAGTATATAAAAATCATAGTAAATATACAAAACATTTCAGCTGCTCCATTCTGATATTTATGATTATGGTGATGATTATTATCATAAATAATATTCACTCATCACAATTCTTTTAAGAACAATGGTGTCCTTTTTATTTAGGTAATGGAAATATCAAGGTCTTCTTGATGTTGTAAATTTATAGCAAATATTCAAGGTGCCTGGGAAAAATCTGGTAATAATGAAACTAGTGAAAAGTCATTGTTTTATGTCTGACCTACTTCTTGCTTATGAATTGGTGGACATAGTGACTGGTTTCCATATCTGTCAGAACTGAGTACATGGGACTTGACATGTGATTTATATTTCTCTTACCCCAAGAATGATAGACCGAGGGCCAGCAATGTTGTTCAGTGGTACAGTGCTTGTTTATCCAACACAAGTTGTTGGTTCAGTCTTTAGCAATTATGGAGAAAAAAATAAGTGATATCGGAATTGTATCCACATGTACTGTTCAGATGACTTAAGCCTTGTGCTACTGAAAAAAGTGAAACATTTTCAAATCTACTGGCTTTTATAAGTGATGATGAGGAAAAAGTAGATGCCAAGAGAGTTGGAAATAGACCTATGGGACTGTGTAATAATGAAGTTTCAAACTTCATTAGTGGAATCAGTTTCTATGACTTCTCCATCCAAAAATAGACCTGCTCTATGGCAAAGTCACCCTAAGCATCCAGTAGTCATGACCACTCTAGATAGGACAGTGACTCACCCAACCTGCAGAAGGGATTAACCAGCTGTTCCTATAGCTCAGTCACAAAGTTTCCATCTAGAGCCTGACCTCTGATGCCTTACATTTGCTCTCATGGCTATAGAGAACTCTGGCTAATCAGGAAACACTGGGTCGATTAGAAGTTCAAATGAGTAGTCAGGGAGAATCTTCACTCCTGATTATCTTAAGTGTCTCCAACCAATGGGACATCACAGCCCTCTGCTCAGTGACTTTTGTTAACAAGCTCCTCCTTTGCATGCCCATGTCTCCTTGAACAGACCAACTTGTTCCTAATCAGGGTGTATTGATCTTCCTCACAGATTTGCTTGTTAAACTGACATCTACAATACCCAGACAGCAAAAAATAATATCCAACATTTTATCTTACCATTTTAATTGAAGGTCAAATTCAGTGAATATCATTCCAATAAATGGCCTATGACAGCAGATGGTGGGAACTTACACTCTATGAATCTTCCTAGTTCATGGACATTGTTTATGCCATCTGCTTCAGATACCTTTATTTTATTGCTTACATCCTAAACTCAATCAGGCTAGCATATTCGCTAGTTTATGTTGTAAACAAGAGAAATCACTATTACATTCCCTCTGTAGTATATGTGGTATCATAGTATACATCTCAAACCCCTCATAAGAACAACTGAAAGTTCTAGAAAAATATCATAAGATCTAGATATTGTTCAGAGCTTCCTAATTTAAATCATAACTCATATAATTAGATCATTTTGGGTTATTATAATTTGGGCCATTGTAGTAGAGAGATATTTTGTATCTTGTTTTTCTGCAAACCCCAAGAAACAAGTGTTGATTTCCTTATCAAATCCTCACCAATGCAAGAGCTATGACATTTTTATTCATTTGTGAGAGTTCCTTTATGAATATATTAATTGATTAATTAAACTCTTTATCTGTCTATGTGCCTATTTGTGCATACATAATATATGAATATGGAGAAATAGAGATGTTATGGAGTATTTAACAAATACAATTTCAGTTATTTGTATAAAAATAATTATAAGTAAAATATTATGTGTAATTTTTTTGTAGTAAATAAAACCAGAAACCAAGTTCTGTGTTAGTATTATTAAGTTAATGCAGCCAGTGATATTTAAGCAGTTGCTAAGAAAAGTATTTACCAAAAAAAATCAGACATGGAAAATTCCAGAAAATCAGTTAATTAGATTTTAAACTGATAGAGATGTAATTATTTCTTAGTTTATACATGATTCTAAAACGTACCTTAAATAGAAAGAATCTAGTATAATAAATATCTCTGCCTTTCTGCTGCTTCTAACAGGCACATAAATATTTTCTATAACTTAAGACTTCCTTAGTGCCTTGGCTATGAATAAAACACCTTTATATTAATTACTTTATTTGTGTTATGATAGTTAATAATAGAATTACTATTTACACTAAAAATATATTCATTCATCATTATAACTAAAACATTTTAACAGCTTGTTAATTATGCCTTGTTAAGTACAGACTAACTCAACAGTTATCGAACACCAAGAGTCCCAGCACACCTCATGTACAACGTAGACACACAAAGAAGCCACCAATAGCAGCACACTTCGTGCTAGCTTTCAACAACACTTCTAAATTGGTTGAAGGTCCTTGAATAATAAATTGAAATAAATAACATGAACCCCAAACCCATTCATTTGGTTCCACTTTCTTATAGCAAACACTGGCCATCTTGTTAATAATTAAACACAACAGATGTTAATGCCTTGAAACAAGATGGTTAATTTACATATCCTGGGCTCTGGCATGGGTTCTTCAGCACGTTTTCCAAACCTATGGAGGATTAAGTTTTCTCCTAGGTAGGTAAAGGGCAGAAAGGCATCTAGTGCTCAAATCTGAATATTAATAAAGTTGTACAGGAGCATATAATTGAACTGTATCAATTATTTATCTAATTATGAGGTTATTAGCTCACTAAAATTACTCACTGAGCAACTCAGAGTCTTTGGAGTACTAAGATACAAAATGTTGTCCAAAATCATCGGCCTACAAAATTACACCTGACAACAGTACTTCAACATTAATTATCTGTACAATCTCAAGATGAAAAGAGAGAGAGATGGCAAAATTAATCTATGTAGCAAGCTGTAGATCTTTCAGATTCTTTTACTTATTTAAATTTTATATTAATATATATTGAATATATGCTTGAATGTATGTCTGTACTCTCTATCTGAACCTGGTAGCTTTGGAAGCCATAGGAGGTCACTAGATGGGACTAGATGGTTGTGAAATGGCATGCGGATGCTGGGGATCAAATTGTGTTTGCTGCAAGACCAAGAAGTGCCCTTTAACACTGAGCTGTCTCTCTAGCTCCAAAACATTCATATTTCAAGCTGCAGAGAAAATATAGTGGTTATTGACAAATGATGCCTTATTTCCTGATGTTATTCCACTTGGAAAAATCAGCCATCCCATGAGGCATATTAGCTCATTGCCTAGAGATGCTTCATGGAGTAAGTTTTGAGTTTAAAAGCTTAACATGGTAGGATTTTCCCTTCCCTACAAGTCTTAGTCATTGCCCTGAAATGCACATGAACATGTGGAAATATAAAGATCAACTGGCTCCTAAGACGCTCATCTGCTGGTGGCTAGAATCTGTGGTTCCATTACATTGTGCAGCCAAAGTTGTTCTGCAAGTAACTAGTTAAGAGAATTGAGACTAGGATATGAATCTTTTATCCTTATAAGCATAAGAGAATATATTAATCCTTATCATATAGAGATAGGAAGTAACAGGAGATGTGACTACAGGTCAAGGTGGAATTGAACAGAAAATTTCATGATTGTATTTGAAGTTGGAGGACAAGAAGGCAAGCAGCGTATAGAAGAGAGAGAGACTAGAAGTGTTCAATAAGAGCCTTCAAGCTGAAGATGGACCTTTGAGCCATGTGACCTCTTGAACAATATGGCAATATATATGTATTGGATTAAGACACCAAGTCAAAAATACTTTTTATTGTCACATTATGAAACAAATACATTCATGATGTTCCCAAAGCATAAACTCACCAATAACTTAGCATTTCACTTGTGCCTCACAAGGCACTGGGGAAGATGAACTAAATAAGGAACACATCCATTATAATTTCTCCTTCAAACATTTAAAAGACTTTAAAGAAAATAGCACGTAAAGATGTATTAAAACTCTGTATGAACACATGAAAAACCAATTGATTTCAATACAACAAATGGAGCTGCTGGTTACCCTCTTAAACATACAAATAGAAGGTGAAGTTCAAAATAAGATAATTGTTTATGGAGTCTAGAGCAATGGCTCAATGCTTAAGAACACAAGGTCATAGATTTTAATAAATGAGTAGTACCCCATTGTGTAAATGTACCATATTTCTGTATCCATTCCTCTGTTGAAGCGCATTCGGGTTCTTTGTAGCTTCTGGCTATTATAAAGAAGGCTGCTGTGAACATAGTGAAGGATGTGTCTTTGTTATATGTTGGAGCATCTTTTGGGTATATGCCCAGGAGTGGTAGAGCTGGGTCCTCAGGAAATACTATGCGCAATTTTCTGAAGAACTGCCAGACTGATTTCTAGAGTGGTTGTTCCAGTTTGCAGTCCCACCAACAATGGAAGAGTGTTCCTCTTTCTCCACATCCTTGCCAGCATCTGCTGACACCTGAGTTTTTGATCTTAGTCATTATGACTGGTATGAGGTGGAATCTCGGAGCCATTTTGATTTGCATTTCCCTGATGACTAAGGATGTTGAACATCTCTTTAGGTGTTTCTCGGTCATTCTATATTCCTCAGTTGAGAATTCTTTGTTTCACTCTGTACCCCATTTTAGTAGGGTTATTTGATTCTCTGGAGCCTAACTTTTTGAGTTCTTTGCATATATTAGATATTAGCCCTCTATCGGATGTAGGGTTGGTAAAGATATTTTCCCAATCTGTTGGTTGACATTTTGTCCTATTGACATTTTCCTTTGCCGTACAGAAGTTTTGCAATTTTATGAGGTCCCATATATCAACTGTTGATTTTAAAATATAAGCTATTGGTGTTCTGTTCAGAAACATTTCCCCTGTGCCCATGTGTTCAAGGCTTTTCCCCACTTTCTCTTCTATTTGTTTCAGTGTATCTGTTTTTAAGTGGAGGTCCTTGATTCACTTGGACTTGAGCTTTGTACAAGGAGATAAGAATGGATCAATGTGCATTCTTCTACATGCTGACTGCCACTTGAACTAGAACCATTTGTTGAAAATCCTATTTTCCCCCATTGGATGGTATTAGCTCCTTTGTCAAAGATCAAGTGACCAGACGTATGTGAGTTCATTTCTGGGTCTTCAGTTCTATTCCATTGATCAACCTGCCTGTCACTGTACCAGTACCATGCAATTTTCACCACTATTTCTCTGTAATACAGCTTGAGATCAGGAATGGTGGTTCCCCCTAGAAGTTCTTTTATTGTTGAGAATAGGTTTTGCTATGCTGGGTTTTGGTTATTCCAAATGAATTTGAAAATTGCTCTTTCTAACTCTATGAAGAATTGAATGGAAATATTGACCACTCTGTTATTAAAATTAATGACTTCATGAATTCTTAGGCAAATGGATGGAACAGCAACAACAACAACAAAAAAAAAAACCCATCATCCTGAGTGAGGTAACCCAGCCACAAAAGAACACACAGGGCATGTGCTCACTGATATTTGGATATTAGCCTGAAACATCAGAACATCTAAGATACAATTAATAGATCATATGAAGCTCAAGAAGAAGGAAGACAAAAATGTGCATGTTTTAGTTCTTCTTAGAAGAGGGAATAAAATACTCATGAGAGATAGATGGTGGGAGGTAATTGGGAGGAAGAGAGGAGGGGGAGGGAGTAACAAGGGGGAAGAATCAGGTATGGAAGAAGGAGATGATATACAGAGGGTCAGGAATTTAAACAGAGGTATGTAGCAATGGGCAATGTGGAACTAGGAGTAGCCACCAGAAAGTCCCAGAAGCTAGGAGAGCAAAAGGCTCCAAGGACCCAACAGGAGTTTAGCTGAAATGCCCAACAAAGGGGAGGGAGAAACTGTAGAGACCAGATCCAGAGCTTAGGCACAGACCCTGATTAGGGGACAGGGCCACCAATTCATCTCCAAATTCTTATCCCAGAATTGCTCCTGTCTAAAGAAAATATGGGAATAAAGTGTGGAGGAGAGACTGGAGGAATGGCCATCCAGAGGATAGCATTGTCTGGCATAAATAGAAGGAGAAGCCTTTAGTCTGGTGAAGGCTCCATTCCCCAATGTAGGGGAATGCCAGGGTGGTGAGGTGGGAGGATCCTCATATAAGCAGGGAGATGGGGGATATGAGATGGAGGTTCCAGTAAAAAAATAAAACAAACAAATAAACAAAAAACAAAACACAGTGTTCTTTTCTAATAGTCCAAATATTTGTTCTCAGTATCTACATGCAAGGTTTCACAAGTGCTGGTGCTAGAAGACACATCCTGTGTCTTCTGTTCTCCCTGAGTACTAACATGCAAGTACACACACACACACACACACACACACACACACACACACACACACACACATGTTGAGGTTTGGTCTTAATGCTAAGAATCTAAGTATTAGCCCCAGACATGAGAATCTGCACATATCTAAGTGATGTACCTAAGTAATGCTATGAAACTTTGCCCCTACCCTGCCCTCCCCCAAGTTATCCCTGATTGATGAATAAGCCTACAGTCAGTAGTTGGGCAGAAGAGAGAGGTGAGTTTCTTGGGTTCCCCAGCTTGGGATCTGAAGAAACTGGAGGAGCTAGAAGATGGTGGAGAGAGGAGAAAGCCACCATGGGGTAGGTGAGTCATAAAAATACGGCCACAAGGGCTACCCAGTTGGAGTTAAGATCTGCTCAGATAGAATATGGCAAATTACAAAATGGTACTAATGATAGACGAATAGATTCTAATAGCATAGTGGGTAGATATCTACCCAAGTCCAGTGCTGGTTAAGGCTTATTATAAATATAAAAGTTGTATGTCTTTTATCTGGAGACTGAATCGCCAAAGGCAGGGTACAATCCCCAGATTGAGATTAAATATTTCTATAATACACACATTCACATAAATAAATAATAAAGCGTAAAAAATGAGGAGTGCTGGAGATACGGCTCACCAGTTAAGAACACTGGCTAGTCTTTTAGAGAGAGAAGATTTAAGCCTCAGAACCCATATCTTTAAAAGCTCTGTCATAAATACACTTTCTGGGCCTCTAACAAGCTCTTCTGACCTCAGCAAGCACAAGATATACACATGACAGATACACAGGCAAAAAAACATACACATAAATTAAAGTAAGATGAAATGTTTTACAAGAATTCAAAATTGTTTTATCCATCAGAATGGTAATAAATCCATATATACATGTATACATATATATAAATGTATGCATATATATACATTTATATATATGTATACACACATATATAAATATAAATTTTATGACAGGTAGAATTTTTAATAAAGTAGAATAAAAAGGCTACCTAGGGCTTGTGGGTAGAGTCCCTGTGAAGCCATACTTTGCCACCCTAAATAACAGTGACTGGATGTGTTAAGGGAATTGGGAAGGAAGGAGCAGCTGAATGTCTTCCTGGGATTTTTCTGTAAAGTGCATGTATTGTAGAACTTCTTGTGTTGCATTCTAGCACTTGCAAACCAAGCATACTTTGAGGATCATGGATACATGTACAGTAATTATTCCTGATGCTTCAATCTAGAAAGTTTAAAAAGTAATTATTTTCAATGTACTTCTGTATCTGGAGACATAGTCTCACATATGGCTGGCCATGATAGTGTTAGAGAAAGATTTTGCTTATTAAAGACATTTAGATAAGGTAAAGAATGACATCTTTTTTTTTTTTTTAGTGCCTACCAAAGACCTTTTGTCACTTCTGATTCCTTAATGATTTTTTTCTTCATAAGTGAGTATGGAAAAAATACAGTCTCCTTTTTAGGTACATGGGGATAATGAAATATTTTCCTGAGATAGTGAGCCTTCAGTATACAAGTCCTCTTAATGGCCACTACTCCTTCAGGTAGAGACATCCGTCTTTTATTACCTAAAAGAAATAGGTATAATTCTATTTATAATGTACAACAGCTAAAGGTTTGATGACAATAGATATAAAGCACAAAGTGAATATTCTGAAATTAAGTGATAAGCATAATCATATTCAATTTTATCAAATACCAGGCCAGTAGAATTTCCCATGGACCAATGCTTATTTATTATATCCTGCCATTTATGGCTTCTTTTCTCTCCCAGAATTCTCTCTTCTCCTTACCTTTTAGTCTTCAGGGAACAATTCAATTCCCATTGCCCTGGTACACAGAGCTACTACTCTCCCTCCTGTTGTGTGATCTTCACCATCAAAAGAGAATAAACCACCTTGAAAACTGTCTGCTAAGGTGTTTCTCAAGCAAAAGAGCAGTGTGACCCTACAAATCCCAACTTCTGAGGCCACAGATGCAGACCACAGGAAACTTCTAAAAGCACTGCTTACTTTCCTTAGTGTACAAGGAAATAATCTCTCTGGCCCAGCAGTGAGTCTCTGGTCAGGCAGGCTCCAGCTGTAGCTTATTTCCTCCTCTCAATGATCACCAGGCTTCATTTTTATTGAAAGAATGCCTAGAGTTGGGTTGAGCATTGACCCCCTTCCTTGGGGCTTAAAAGGTTTTATAGGAACTCACGCAAGTTCTGACAGACCAAGCCTAAATCCCAATATTGAACACACAGTACCCTCTGTGAAAAATGGCCAGGTACATGAAAAGACCCCATTGTTCAAAAGAAAGCATCAGATAGGACAGGAGTTCCAGTTCAAAACAACTCGAGTTCAAAACAAATGCTAGCAAAATCTCATAGTAATGCCTAGAAATTATCTAATTCCTGTTGGGAATTTTTTTTTTCAGAGAGGCTAGGGGAACTTACTTAAAAAATTTTTAACTTCTGTTTTTATCTGTTGTGTGTATGCTCATTGTGAGCTGAGGCAAGAGGACAGTGAGATCTTAAAAAATCCCAAGTGGGAAAAAGTCTGGGCTACATTTTCATTAGTGGGTAATTGTGATCCTCTGAAATTTATTAGAGACGAAAAAAAGGAATTCTTTTCCTCCACTTTTCAAAATAAAGCAGTATACTGTTTATTTTGCATAACTGTGATCAAAATATCTCCCATGAGCAATTAAAAAGAGGTAAAGGTTATTTTGATTTATTTTTGCAGATGCTTCAGTTGATGGTTTCTTGAGCTTCTTTCTGGCAGTGGGGATGGGGGCAGATTCAGGAAGGGACAAGCATCACATGCAGCCACGGGGGCATTCTCCCAATGATCTACTTCTCATTAAGATCAACCTGCTACCTTTCAACACTTCCAAAGAATGCTGGCATTTACATTATCCATGTAAAGATTAATTTGCTGGCTACATCAAAACAAGCCTACTCCAACTGTCTCTGGAAACACCACCACAGATACACCCATGGTTGTATTTTCCTAACCTTTTATGTATTTTTTAATTAAATCAAGTTGGCACAACTAGATGATTATTTTCTTAGTTCCTAGGCATTTCTAAATCCAATCTGTACTCATCAAAAAAAAACAACAAAAAAACAAAAACAAAAACAAAACAAAACAAAACAAAAAAAACACCACAAGCAGAAAGCTTACAGACAAGTAAATAGGAAGAGACAAAAAAAAGCCAAGCCCTACAGAGATTTAAATTTAGTGATCAGTAACAAGTAAAGCCAAGCTGGCCAAGTAAATTATCCGAAATCATCTTGACTGGATGTTTTTACTCTGAAAGAAGAATTAACTATTTAAAAATAAGTGAGAAAATAAGTAAGGTAACCGGTGTCCTTCTATGACCTCCACATTTGTGGGCAAACATGTGTTCATGCACCAAATATGTAAAGCATGCATATATGTACACACACACACACACACACACACACACACACAAACACACACACTAAATAAGTGGTTGAAGTACTGTTAAGCCCAGAAATAAAAGCTTTTAGAGGGCCTTCTGTGTTCCCAACATGAAGAAACTAGGACACAATCAAGGAATACTGAGGGGAGTGTGTTGCTGAGGAAGGGAAAAGGAAACAGGAAAATGTTGGAAAAACCCAATTTTGTGATGCTTTGTTTTTTTCTCTGATAGAAATGAAAATTCAAAGTTAATGCCCATCCATGTGTTGAAGTAAAAAACACCACATTAGCCCCTTAATAGAAATGGTGAAGCTAAACAATGGTTTAAACAGCACCAATCCTCTAATACAAGAACATTCAGTCAAACAGTAGACATTCCCCAGAAAACTGATGGAGCCCCTGAATAAGGAGTCAAGAAAAATCAGGCAGGGGACACTGTGCAAACTTCCAGCATTGAGCTGTCTTCCCAGAGCTCTGTGTTAATACCTTGTCTCTCTTTGTACATTCAGGAACAGCACAGGGTATCTCTTGACCTTTTGTGTCTTTATCTCATTGTGGCTCCCCTCCGTTTTCATACCTGATTCCATCCTATACATTACCAGCACAGGGAGAAATCTCAAGAGTCAAACTTACGATTAGGAACAAAGAGAGTCTGAAAGCTGAAAGCAACAATTAGTGCAAATCGTGGAAATGAGAACAGATCCCAGAACAACACAGTCTTGGGACATCTTTCAAAGGGAAATTCATCTTGCATTTCTCAGTATTTCTTAAAGGCAGTAATGAGAGTCGTCGTGCCTCTAACGAGTATTTAATAAAAGCTAAGTTTTACTGTCATTTCTCTTTAAGTCCATAGGCAGTCTAATGTTGGTGAGGGCTTCCCTCTTTGGGAGGATGAAATTCCTACAAGGTATTTAAGAAAAAGTGACTTGCCTCTAGGTCTGAACGGCATTCCAGCCCCATTCCTTTTTGTCCCTCTTTGCAGGCTTCCAGAATAGGAAGGAAATAAATGGAGTACCATGTAGCTCCGCTGAGTTACTGGTATTTTATTCTACACAACAATGTTTGTGGTTTTGTAGAAATTCCGGGTGCATGATGACACATGGATAACAGAAAGAGATCACAGTTATTGAGGAATATTCTAAAGCAACATTGGTTATAGCTAGCCTTCTAGTCCAGTGGTTCTCAAACTTATTAATTCTTTGGTACATTAATACAGTTCCCCTCCCTGGACCATAAAATTCTTTTGCATTGCTAATTCATAACTAATATTGAAACTCTTATGAATCATAAAGTAAATATCTGATATGCAGGACATCTGTAATGTGGCCCCTCAGAAATGGTTGTTTGACCACTCTCCCCCTGAAAGAGTCATGGCCCACATGTTGAGAACCACTGTTTTAGTTCATAGGAAGCAAGTATTTTTCTGAGGAATTTGTCTTGTGAATAAATCCAATTTCTCCCTTGCTCTTCTCAACTGAGATCCATAATAAATTACCAGAAGGTAACTTCTTATTTACACCTTGAGTACAAATCTTTTCTCTCTTCTCAAAGAAATAAGCCTTGCTTGTGTGAGTGAGATTATTGAAAGGTTTCAGCCATCCTGTGCTGGATTGTAGAAAACGTCTCCTTGATATCATCTGGATCACATTGAAAGAGAACCTCTGTGATGGACGGTCTCCACCAAGATAGCCTGTGAAGAGACCTGTGAAGGATGCTCTTCATTGTACTAACTGAAGCGGGAAGACCCAACCTGGTTGCTAGCAAATGTGGGCCCTGGAATGAATGAGAATAAGAGAGTAACCTGGAGAGGGGAATGCATGCATTTACTGCTCTGTTTCTGAGTGTGGATGAGGCATGAGGAGCTCCCTCAGGCCCTTGTGCTGTGAAGGACTGTAACCTGAGTGCGCGAGTTAAAATGAACCTTTCCTTCTCCCCGTTGCTTTTTCCAGGATATTTTGCTATTGCAGCTGGAAATGTAACTTAGAAATAATCATCTCCTATTTACTAATTTTGTTCATTATATTTCCAATAGAAAAGTGATTCATTCTGCAATAATATCAATGGGTAATAAAAAGTAGGAGAATGTATATAAAAATTATGCATAGAATATCATTTATTTGACAGGGTATAGAGGGAGGGATGGATGGAGATGAATCAGGGACAGAAATGTGCAAAAGAAGTACATACAGTGCACATGTAGAACGGTCTTTATAAAAAAAAAGTTAACATTTAGATAGGGGATGTGGGAAATAAGTTGAAAATAAAGGTGGTAACCAGTCCCAGGATAGAGTCTTTGATGGCTTCAAAGTGTGAGTTCAGAGTTGCTGTTACACATTTCCTAATAATTCGCATGATAATTAGTGAGTCAAATCCTTTCCATGACAAGTCATGCATTTTTGAGGCAATAAATGCAAGTCCACATAGATAAGAATATAAATATTTGCTACCTGTCTATCCAGGTGCCCATGCCCAGAATAGAGACAGTTTATTTTGTCTGTGCAATGACCATGTGTGTGTAGATCTGGTGGGCACAATCTGGGTGAAGCAGGGCAACTTTCTATTACTTCAAAATGTCTGCATACAACACTTTTGTAGCTAAAAACTTGAGCATGCTCTGTTACAAAGACAACTTTATCCTTTGTTGCTCATTTCCTACAGTAAATGTTCTGGACGGATTTCAAATACAGACACCCCACTGACATCTCTAACATTCCTTTAAGTCAGGTCTAGGCTGCATAGTTCTGAAAAGAATTGTCTCTTATCATCTTGGACTCACTCTTTTTTTTCCCTAAGTTAAAAAGTTTGGAGCTTTCATATTCTTCCATCTTGAAAGATAAGTCTGTGTAAGTTGTTGACTGACCACTGGACATCGTCACAATTATATATATAATTATATGAAGATGATATAAGATTTTATAAGAGGAAGGTATTTTTTAATATTTCTGGACAGGTCAAGGAACATGAGATTTCTATGTGCTAAATATATTCTCTTCTGCAGAAGTGATGCATCTCTTACTGAAAGGATAATGGGATGACTAATCTAAATCTTAAAATTATGAGCTAATATATAATAGTATCATAAACTTAGTTAAATGATAATATACAGTAGAAACTGCATAGGAGGAGGGAGAGAAGAGGGGAAAGAAGAGAGTAAGGGAGACACATCCTTAACAAGGTCGGCTGTATTTGTCCATGCTTCAAAACTTCAATTATATCAGCTCATGAAGGATCTGCCAAGTTAAGTGTGCTTCTTACTGAGTTCTTCTCAGAGAGTATCCCAGAAGTAAGGAAAAATGAGTTGGATATTTAGGAGCTGGATATTTACACATTCAACAGTCTACTAAATTAGATTTGCCTTAATACTGCACTCTTGAAGAGTTAGTTGCACTTTCCTTGAAAGCTCTTGCTTGTAACCCTAATTATCTTTAGAGGATTCTCTTTCCATTAACCCTTTAGCAGTGTCTTATCAAGATAATTTGGCACTTATGTATTTTATCTTTAAAAGAAATATAAAATGATTGCAGGAGCCTTAAAGCACTGAAGACCCAAAATACAAGCTACAGAATAGAAGAAAAACAGTCATGGGAAAGGTTGATTGGAGATTTGGCACAGAAACTACTCAGCTGTATCCCACAGATAGAGATAGAGTGGGAAATCAAAAGATAACCAGTGGGGGAGACATATGCAAATAGGGCTGTGGTTTGGAAACAGCCTTATTAATTTTCAGGGGGAAGCTTGTATACAATATCATGAACAAAGAACATTCACATTAAAGATTCTGTAGAGATTCATGAGGAGTAGAAAAGAAAGAGGGGGAGGACCCAATCCAGTGTCATTAAAGGTTCTGGTGCTCACACACATCCACGTTTGCTTCTGCACTGGCATTAAAGCTTGATGCTGCCTGCAACACACACAATACCTATCACTAGAAATCTGTTTACAGTTTTCTTTTTCTAACACAACATCTTTTTGCAAGGAACAGGCCTCCTGCATTATTTATATTCAGAAGACTTGTATAATAAGGAGCAGGTACATTCCATTCCATTGCATGAATTTCTGTAAAGGCATTCAATAGCAAAACTGATGTGCTAATGAATCTGTGCAAGTAGGGCGGCGTGGTGACTACAGTAGGAACATGCTACATTTCCCCCCATATCACTACATTATTTTTATCGCCCTCTATTATTTGCTAACATTCACATGAAAGAATAAGCCTCCATGTTCTTATTTAAGATCTTCCCTATTCTGAGTGATTCTGAAGATTATTCAGTTGCAAGACACATCATAAGCTTTCAGAAAAAGAAAACAGTTTATAGATATGAATTCACTCCCTTAAGATAACTATCAAGTTTGCCCGACAATAAATAATGAGGGATGAAACAATTGTGTGTGTGTGTGTGTGACTGTGTGAGTGTGTGGTGTGTGTTTGTGACTGTGTGTGTTAAATTAGAAGAGATAAATGTATTAGATTCTAGATGCCAATTATTTTCTGTCACAAGTATCCTAGGTGCTATTCCCACTCTATCAGATCCATATGTTTACTCAAGAAACTTAACAGATATTTCTAGGAACCCCCAAATTACAAAGCAACATTTAAAAAGGGGTGTTTATTTTAAGTCATTTATTTGAATTCAATACAAGCTTCTGTAATGTTCATCCTTCGTTGACATTGCCTTATCGCCTAGTAGATTTCTATCTATTCTCTGAACACTCATATATCTGAGGAATAGAGGGATGGTTCAGGCTATATCTTCTAGCTATTTCTGCATGCTGATTAAAGTGAGTACTCTACAGTATGGGATTATGTAAGACTAGGAGAACTCCATTACGAACTGAAGGGAGCTTCTCTGGACACTTGGAACTTTTCTTCATCAGCCTAAACCCAGTTGCTTCATTGCTGCTAATTACACACATCACTCCATTAAAATTAAAAGACTAGTAACAAAATAATCAAACCTCATTTTAATGGATGTGTGAAATGTTTAAAATGTATGTTCTTCAGTATTTGTTTAATATATTTATAGTACACAATAAGAAACAGAGCTAGGCATTAAAGCCAACTCAATGGTCTACTGCAGAGTACCAGAAGTGGGTCAATGGACGCGCTCAACTCATATTACTTCCATAATTTCCATATGCTTTAGAAACTGACCAAGTAGCTCTACTTTCTAGATAGACCACTGCATCACCACATACTGACAGAGCTTCATTATACCCTTTTCTCCATCAGTTCCTCTGCTGACCCAGCCCCAAGCTGCTGGGAATTATGGATATAAATGCTACAGTCATAACAAAAGAGAGGGGAAATCCCATGGAGTCCAATCTCTAGGGCCACTACTTTCAGTGGCATTAATTAGGTCAACACAAAGATGAATATGAACAGGTTCCATTCATATTATTCCTGTTATTCTTCAAATAAGCACAATACAGCAACTCTATTATGGAGAATTGGAAACACAATGGACATACCACATTATAGAATCCTATGGTCACTTTTCTAATTTAAATGCAACCTCTTTCTATGATTCTTTGCACATCATATTATTGGCTGATAGTGAGCACAAAATAAGCTTATGATACAATAGCATGTAAGCTCTCTGCGTCTAAACATATTGAGTGAATTATTTTGGAGGATGACAAGCATTTCTTCTCCATATTTGAAAAGTGACCTTCTTTTCTTCTCGTTAATACAGAGAATATGCTTCCGAATATATATATCATCATCCTGCTATTCCTTCTCTCCAGCATCCTAGTTTCATAGCAAAGGTAATGTACCTTTGCTATGGTTAAATCAGATTATAAATTATAATTCTGCATAAACAGTCAGTAAGTCCCCACTAACACTCAATAATACACAAATGTATAATAGTGTCAATTTTTTCTTTTTTGTTTTCCCATGTGTTGTAGCCAAGCACCAGTTCCCTTGCCCTAATCAATCAAGTGATGAGGGACAAGATATGAACAATATGCTTATCTTTACAAAATTTGTCTGTCTTCCCAGACAACTTTTTTAAACTACTATGTTCCTTTCCATGCCCATAGGAAGACTAACAAGTAAGAAGTGAGGACACAGATGAGCACAGGAAGCTCAGAGTTCAGATGTCTGGAGTCTACATAGAGAAAGGTGGGCGTGGTAGCCCAACTGCCATCCTAGTGCGGAGAAGCAGAGACAGGGAATGACAGGTGCAACCTAGCAAGACTAACAGTGAGCTCTGGGTTTAGTGATAGACTCTGCATTAATTATAAAATGGAGAGTGATACTTTATATCAGCCTGGAACCTTCACACACATGTATGATCACATGCATATCCCCATGGAGATCAAAGGACAGCTTATAAGAATAGGCTCTCCTGTCCAACTTTTGGGTTATGGAAATACACTTTAGATTGTTGGGCTTGCTTCCAGATACAGAGGCAGATGCTATCAGCCAACCATTGGACTGATAGTGGGGTCCCCAATGAAGGAGTTGGAGGGAGGACTGGAAGAGCTGAAGGGGTTTGCAGGGCCATGGGAAGAACAACAATATCAACCAACCAGAACCCCCAAAGCTCCCAGGGACTAAGGGAGTCCCATCAACCAAGGGGTACACATGGTTCCAGCCAAAAGTGTGGCAGAGGAATGCCTTGTCAGGCATCAGTGGGAGAAGAGGTCCTTGGTGCTATGTAGGCTCAATAGATGCCCCATCCTGGGGAAATTGAGAGGAGGGTAGCTGGGAGTAGAGGGGCATCTTCTTGGAGGAGGGGGAAGGAATATAGGTTGGGGGTTTTCTGGGAGGGGGGAAACTGGGAAAGGGTATAACAATTGAAATGTAAATTAAGAATATATTCAATTAAAAAAAGATTAATGGGCTTGGCAGCAAGCAACTTCATTCACAAAAGCTATCTTGTTGGCATGATAACATTTCGATATTTGTTCAGCCATGGCTATATTATAACGTAATGAGCAAGGCAATTAAAATACTTGCTCAAAGGAAGTGCCATTTCGGTAGAGTCATATGAGCATATATATGATTGATAACTAATGACAGAATGGTTAGTTCAGTAGCTCATGGTGGTTGAATGACTCACTTTGGATATATCTTAGCAATGTAAAGCTGCTATAGAAAATATGTTACATACTAAGTATGTATTCACTGAGTATATTCTTACTGGACTCAATGCTTTAAATTCCAAAACATGTATGTACAGATTCAGTGTCTAGTGAGTGCCTCTTCCTGGTATTCAGATGGCTTATATCCCCACGTGGTTGAGTACAGGGAAGCAGAGGTGGGTTTGTAGAGTTTCTTGTCTTTGAGGCTCTAATCTGAATCATAAGGTATCTACTATCTTCATGAATCAATTTTGTCTCAAGCCCTAGCCTCAAAGTCTACCACATGGTGCATTGAGCTACAACTCAGATTTGTGAGACAGCTATGCGGTCACTAGTAGTGACCTGCAGCAATGTAGACAGTTCTAGTTATATCACACATACTCTCACCCACACTTGGTATGACCAGCCTTAAATGCACTTATTTGAAATAGGTATATGCTAGTATCTAATTGTAATTATACAGTGCATGTTGCTTTTTCCCTATAGCAAATAAATTAATCATATTTACATGTTCCAATATGGTAGCTTGGTGGAAGATACTGTTTAAATTATTTAGCTGAATTTATATTTAGATTTTTTTATGTAATTACTTATGAATCCTACAGTAGATATATGATTTGAAAAATATTCTCAAATATTGGGTATTTCCATTCTTCTAAGGATACTTTACAGGGAGCAGAAGATTTTAAACTTTGATTTTTATTTTATTTAAATTATTTTCTTTCCATTTTCCAGTATCATTTACTTAGATGACTGTTTCTCCATTGGAATGTATAATGCTTTTGAAAAAGAGATTATTCCTATATGTATATCAATTTCTATGTATACAATCACATTTTAAAATTTATTTGTTTCTTTGTGTCACCACCCTGCTATTCTGATTATTTCCATCATAAGTCTAGAATTTTGACTTCATACTCTTTTAAAGTTGTTTGGATAGCCTACATTTTTCACATTTCCATATGAATTTTATAATCGGCTTATCATTATCTAGAAAGTATGTGAGGATTATGATATAGCTCGTTGAATTTATAAATCAAATTGGAGGATTAACATTTTACCACATCTGTGTCTTCCTACTCTTGAACTTCCTATCTTTCTGTTTATTTATTTATTCAGTATCTCTTTGTACTTTTAAATAGTTTCAAGTAAGGTTCTTAATACATATTTTGTGTCTTTTGTTATTAAATACTTAATAACAATGGTAATAAAATACCTACTTTATTTTTAATAATTTGAAACTATTATATGCAAAATCATTTTGTGTATTATCATGTAGTTTACAAATTTGATAACTCAAATTTAGCAATTCTAGCTACTTCTAAAATAAAGTTTACTGTAATTCTTGCATAGGTGCTGTTTTTGTTTAATAATGGTGAAAATTAATTCCTTCTTCTCCAACTAACATTTTTTGTGGTGCTGGAGAGCAGTTCAGGATTTTGTGCAAGCTAAGCAGACATGTAGCTCTATTGAAGATTGGCATCATCAGTTCTCCCGTGACTTTTATTTTATCCTTTTCTACTATTTCAGGGATTAGTACCCTTTGAAATGCTGAGGTTCAATCATTTGGGTTTTTGCCTTAATTTGTTGTAGATCTTTCTTAGTGTTTCCAATATAATGAACAGTTAGTCAACAATGGTTGTTTGATATTAATTTCACTTCCTCCTTAATTTGTAGGAAGAGTTTAAAAGTAAATTAACCTGAGCCTATTTATTTATTTATTTATTTATTTATTTATTTATTTACTTACTTACTTACTTACTTACTTATTTGAGACAGGATTTCTCTGTATAGCCTTGGCTATCCTGAAACTCTCTGTAGACCAGGCTGTCCTTGAATTAAGAGTTCCACCTGCTTCTGCTTGCCCAGTGCTGGGGTCAAAGGCATGTGACATCATTGTCTGCTTAGAAATTCAATTGTTCTTCCAGAGGCTCACACTTCATTCAATTCCCAGCATACATGTTGGGCAGCTCATAACTGCCTATCCCTCTAGCTTAGGGGAATCTGACACCTGCTTCTGCCCTTTGTGGACTTCTCTGACCACACACACACACACACACACACACACACACACACACACAGATGTACACACGTACACCCAGAGAGACAGACAGAGACAGACAGAGAGACACAGAGAGAGACAGTGAAAGAAACAGAGACAGAGAGACAGAGACATAGGGAGCTATATACAAAGTAAAAACTTGTGAATTCAATATATTAATAGATACATATTACTGATTTTTATGTTAATGAACATCAGTGGTTTGTGTCATTAAACATATATGTTCATGTGATCTAAGTATTCACATTAACACACATGAGTGTTCACATAGACCAATATTCTCTTCTTAGTACCTGCAGACTCTGCTATGACACCATCTCAGTTACTCCAGACTTTGGTAATTTTCACCATCTCTTTAATGTTCTTTTGCACGTCACGAGTTTTGTCAACATCATTGACTTTAAAGAAGAGGCTATTGCTCTAATTGGTTTGCTCTGTTTTCCTCCCCCTCATTTATTCCAAGGAATTCACCTCTAGTCTTTATAATTTCCTTTATTCAACTTGGGGTTTAATTTTCTCCTCTTTATTTACCAAGGTCATTGGCAGAGCTGAGGTCACTGATTTGAAGGCATTCTTCCTCTTTTAGGACTTTGTGCTGAAAGTTTTCTACTAAATTACTGCTCTTGTAACAACTCTGGGCTTTGATATGCTGTGTTTTCATTTCCCCACTAAGTTCAAAACATGCTCTACTTTCTCTGTTTCTTCTTTGGTGCCTGGATTATTTATAAGTATTTTATATAGTTTTGAAATACCCATGGATTTTCCAGAGAACTTTCTGTTATTGATTTCTAATTCAATTCTATTGGGCGAAGGAGAACATACTTTTTGTGACTTGAATCCTTCTAAATTTACCAAGGCATTTTTATGATCTAGAATACAGTTTATTTTGGTAAATATTTCATATGCCCTTGAACAGTATGTGTACGTGTATTCTGTTGTTGCTTGGAGCGTTCTGGAAATGTCAATAGTTATTTGTTCATGCTGTTGTCCAACCAATGTACACCCTGACGATTATGTTTCTACATGTTCTAGTAGTAATAGCAAGATATATATAGAAGTATCAAACTATAATTCAAGTGTGTATATCTCTCCTTGTACGTACATCAGATTTTGCCTCATGGATATTATGTATTGGTTGTCAGGTACAGAATCATTAGGAATACTATGTTCTATGGATCAATTATACCTTCTATCTATATAAAATGACCTTCCTCCTAGAAAATATGTTTTTCATATATTTTTATATTTAAATATAAATATATAAGAATGTCATACATGTACACAATTTTCTTTAATCCCATTCACCCTTACTCCAATTACTATTAGGCTGGTCTACCTCATGTTTTCCTCAGAGTAAATACTGTATTTCAGGGTTTGTTATTAATTTTTTTAATATTTTTATTTTCTATATTCTTTGTTTACATTCCAAATGATTTCCCCTTTCCCAGATCCCCCCTCCCCATATGTGATATAAGTAGAGTTACCCATATAATAATGGGAGCTAGAATCCCCTCCACCCACCAGAGTTTGGGACATACAACTAAGAAAAGTTTACTTCTCTTCCCCTGTTGCCTTCAACAGACAATAATAGCTCCTCTGCCAAGTGAGGGGTGACATGATTCCCTCCCTGATCTGAGTTAGATAACTGGCTGAACTGCTCTTGGACAGGTAACTACTTCCAGCTTTGAGTTTGTGAGTTCAATCACCCTGTCAGGCTCAGGCTTTATTTTCTAGCAGTCTTCCCCATCCTCTGGCTCTTTCACTATATCTTTCCTGTTCTTCCATATTGTGCATTTTGTCTTTGGGAGGGGAAAATCTTATGCTCAATTCTTCATTTCATTGTTATACAATAACTACTTAGATTCATTTTGAACAAAGTCAGTAAAGCCTGCCATCTCTACCCTTTTAATGAGTATGCATTTAACTTTTTTGTAAGTAAAAAGAGTGTGGGTCATTCTTTCAACATTGAATTTAGTATTCTGCCATTCATTTAGACATTCACATTACTTAGAAGTAATGTAGTAATTAATGTAATGAGCCTGTTTTCTGATTGTCCTATCATGTTATCTCCATTTTTCTCCTCTTATCTTCTTTAGTATTCATGCATTTTATTCAGTTAGTATGTTTACTGACTTACATAACCATAAATTTATAAAATATTGCTATTGTTTTGTTCTGAAAGTGTCACTCACATTTAAAAAAATTTACATCACACATATATGACCACATACCTACATACAATTTACCCTTATCATCCTTCCTATATCTAGTTAAGTTTTTCTGTTACAGAAAACCCACATTTCCCTCTTGAATCCTTTACCAGTCTTTTAGAAATTACCTTTACCATTTTGCAGGTATATAGTTTTGCTGATCAATGTTTTCCTCTTTGTAGTTGTGAAGAACTCCCTATTTTAAGTTCACTTCTGCAAAAAATAGTTGCAAGGCATAATAACTAGATGACAATTTTTGTTTTCTGCATCAAACACATTAAAGCTTTTGTCTCCATTCTCCTTTACTACATTGTCTATGATAAATAAATATGTCCTTGGCCGAAGATTTATTCATCTGTATAGAGTGTACTATCTTCTCTCCCTTCCTGTATATCTTGGAAATTTGGTTTGTGTCTCTCCTGTTTTCATGATTTTATTAGAATGTATTTCTTTACAGGTGTAGAAATATAAATTTATATTTCATTGAACCTTCAGGATCTTTGGATATATAATTTCTTCCAACCTTAATGGTTTCAATTCAGTACTTCAAAAATAGGTTGTTTCATCCTTCTCTTCCAACACCTATGTATATGTGAGCATAACATATGATTATTGATGCCTTTCTTAGATTATTGTTTCTTTTCAGGAAACTTTTATCCCTATACATTCAAGCTTACTCAACTTCCACCCACAATGACTACTCTCCCATATATCCTGTATGTCTGTTTTTTTTTTTTATCTCAAGCAGTGTTCCTTTATCTCTAAGCTCATGCCTTTTATTATGGATTCGATGATTCTTTGTAACTTTAGTGTTAAAGGAAACTGGACTAAAGTCTTGACCTGTTAGCTGTGTGCTCCATTAGTGAACTATATTCCAAACCCCTGTGCTTTGACTGTGTTTGCTTTATTTTCTTGTTATTTTCCTCTTTGTGAGCTAATGATATTTCATCATGTCCATATTTTCTAATAGCTGATTGGAGAGCAGACATCATAGTGTTAGCTTGTTTAATGCTAAATATTTTTTTCTATTTCTATACATGTTTCAAGGTTTGCTTTAGAATGGTTTTAATTTTAAAAGGTTTTTCTAATGGTGGGCCTTGCTTTTGAGATTTTCAAACCCACCTAGGTCTTTGTAGTCACTATTTTCCATTCATGATCCTTCCACTTGAGCTACCTATTCCCACGCATTTTAAACTTTTCTGGAATTCCTACCTAAAGTAAACACAGTATTCTCATGTCTACATGAAAGAAATACCTCTATTTGCTACACACTTTAAAATTTAGTTGTGTTGGTCAGTGCTCTGATATGCCACTACCATTGACATCTTAAAAAGTTTCATTAGCTAAATAACTTTCTCCTTTTCAGTTATTTCCTGTGTCTTAGATTATCCATACTCTTATTCCTATCCCTTTACCTCTTAAAAGCACCAGCTTTATGAAGATCCTGTCTCCAGTAACATGGACTGAATAATTCCTTGAAACCATAGATGGGATATTTAATCTATTTTCATAGATTATTCTTCATATTTTATTGATGTCCAATGCCTTAAAAGCAATGTTCCCTGCGTTTTATCCACATGTTTCATGTCAGAAGGAAAATTAATATTATTTAACTTCCCTTGGCCAGAGAAAGCTTCTTATTTGCTTTCATTTGCATTGAGCATCCTAGGATAAGCTCTATAATTTGGTTTAGTATCACTGAAAAAAATGGAGTCTGGATATAAATCACTCTTGTCTATTTTGAATGCTAAAATAATACAAGAGTCTATAAACTGAGCTTGTTCTAGAAGATCCTGATGAAGGTAGCACTGTATCCAAGGATGGGGTTAATCTACCACAAATATTACAGGCTTATAAAAAATAAAAGTCAAGAAAGAAAAATTTCAGAAAGGAGAAGCAGGTGCAAAAATGGAAATGACAAAGACATTCTGCCCAAATAACATAATTTGACCCATTTAAAAAAACACAGGGTTTAATAAAAAGCTTCCATGTCAAATATAAAGAGCATTTATAATGCAAATGATGTCAGCAAACTACATTCCACTATTCAGTCTTCTCATAGGACTCACAGGTTGGAAGAGGGAAGAGATCTGATTTACCAACTCATAACTTTGAGGAATGCTGCTGATAGAAATGGCTGGATATAGATTTGAGAAAAATACTTGGTAAAGAGGAACAATCAGAGTATCTCTCTATCTCTGTGTCTCTGTCTCTGTCTCTCTCCGTGAGTGAGTGTGTGTGTGTGTATGTGTGTGTGTGTTAAGAATAACTGCTGTTATAATTTGAGTATCCTTATCCAAATTCGTGCTGAAGAATTGTGTATAGATAGAATATTTAAGGAGTTATTAGGTTCCTGGCATCAAGGATGAATTGATTCACTCATGGATGGATTATTGTTCTCTTGAGATGGAGTCAGTATAAGAATCACTTTGTGGCTGTCCTTTGTGTGCACCCCTCTCACTAGGTAGTGCACTGAGCTGCCTTTAGACTAATCACAGACTACTTCTGGGCAAGCAAGGAGGCAGTGTGGGTCCTCAACTGATTACTAGCACACATTTATCTGAACATACTTTTATTATGGAAAATTATCCAGCTTATGGAGTTTAGTCAAAGGGATAGAAAGCAGTTTAAGGCACCTTCTTAAAATAATTCCTCTGAGACTTCTTCAGACAATAATAACAAAATTCTAGATAGAAACACTGAAGGAGGGGAACAAGGAAAAATTGAGGACTTGTTCTAAATTAGTTTATTCTTTTGATTTATTTGTGTGAGCATCCTTGCTGCAAAGACACTTTATGCTACTTGTCTATCCTGACCATGGAGGCCAGTCAAGGTGTCAGCTGACCTAGAACTAGAGACACAAATGGGTGTGAGCTACCACATAGATGCTACAATCTGAATACTGCTCTTCCAGAAGAGCAGCCAATGAGCTTACTGACTGAGCCATTACTCCAGTCTCAGGGGACTTATTTTCAAAATGAACAAAAGTAACATATTGTAGGTGTTTAAACAAATGTAGAATTATAAGTGAATTAACATGCAGGAAGTAATCAGTGTGAAAGTGGTAAAGGTAATAATTCACATTTTGGATTGCAAAAAAAAATCAGAACTGGATATTTTATCTTTAAGGCAACCTTAGAAACAGTAGGAAAAGACTACATAATTAATTCTAATTTATGACTGAGGAAGCATAAATGATAATTACATATATTAAGACATCTTAAGGTAGAGAGGGGACCAGCAGTGTAGAGGGGTGAATGGGAGATATTGTTCATATGAATGAGGTCCTGAGTTCAATCCCCAACACTGTTTAAAAGTAAGAAAAGTAGAAATACAGGTATGGCCTGTAACAGTATCTTGAAATGTATATTTTCAAAATTCCAAACTTTTTAAAATGAGAAGTTAAAATTTTCATTTATGTATATATATATATATATATATATATATATATATATAATTTGAACATGGTCATATCTTTAACACATAGTATTAACTATGAACATAATAAACATATAAAGTAAATACATATATAAATTGAATACTATAGCATAATTATATAATAATATACATCCCTTTTCTTTTTCTTCTTCTGCCTTTATATCCTTTTCTCTTCAATACAAAATTATGTACTTAGAGTGGTTTTGCCCCTTGTAGTTTAAGCATTTACAAAAATGTTCTTTCATCTGACCTCATAAATATGTGAGGAGTGATTCATTCCTCAGTGTAATCTGAATAAGGCCTAACACAGCTAAAAGAGTGATATATGATTTAAATAATCTAATCTTTCAATCTAATCTAATCTATGATTAGAGACCCTAACTCTAACTTCTGCTAGTGTTATTTAATAAATCTGATCTAAAAATAGCTACTTTGAGGCCTTTTTTAAAAAATTTATTGATATATTTATTTACATTTCAAATGATTTCCCCTTTTCTGGACCCCCACTCCCCGAAAGTCCCATCAGTCCCCTTCCCTCCCCCTGTTTTCCCACGCAACCCTTCACAATTCCCTGTTCTGGTTTTGTTCTATACTGCTTCACTGAGTCTTTCCAGAACAAGGGGCCACTCCTCTGTTCTTCTTGTACCTCATTTGATGTGTGGATTATGTTTTGGGTATTCCAGTTTTCTAGGTTAATATCCACTTATTACTGAGTGCATACCATGATTCATCTTTTGAGTCTGGGTTACCTCACTTAGTATGATGTTCTCCAGCTCCATCCATTTGCCTAAGAATTTCATGAATTCATTGTTTCTAATGGCTGAATAGTACTCCATTGTGTATATATACCACATTTTTTGCATCCACTCTTCTGTTGAGGGATACCTGGGTTCTTTCCAACTTCTGGCAATTATAAATAGGGCTGCTATGAACATAGTAGAACATGTATCCTTATTACATGCTGGGGAATCTTTTGGGTATATGCCCAGGAGTGGTATAGCAGGATCTTCTGGAAGTGAGGTGCCCAGTTTTTGGAGGAACCGCCAGACTGATTTCCAGAGTGGTTGTACCAATTTGCAACCCCACCAGCAGTCGAGGAGTGTACCTCTTTCTCCACATCCTCGCCAACAACCTGCTGTCTCCTGAATTTTTAATCTTAGCCATTCTGACTGGTGTAAGGTGAAATCTCAGGGTTGTTTTGATTTGCATTTCCCTAATGACTAATGAGGTTGAGCAGTTTTTAAGATGTTTCTCTGCCATCTGAAATTCTTCAGGTGAGAATTCTTTGTTTAACTCTGTACCTCATTTTTTAATAGGGTTGTTTGGCTTTCTGGAGTCTAACTTCTTGAGTTCTTTATATATATTGGATATTAGCCCTCTATCTGATGTAGGATTGGTGAAGATCTTTTCCCAATTTGTTGGTTGCCGATTTGTCCTTTTGATGGTGTCCTTTGCCTTACAGAAACTTTGTAATTTTATGAGGTCTCATTTGTCAATTCTTGATCTTAGAGCATATGCTATTGGTGTTCTGTTCAGAAACTTTCTCCCTATACCGATGTCCTCAAGGGTCTTCCCCAGTTTCTTTTCTATTAGCTTCAGAGTATCTGGCTTTATGTGGAGGTCCTTGATCCATTTGGATTTGAGCTTAGTACAAGGAGACAAGGATGGATCAATTCACATTCTTCTGCATGCTGACCCTTTGAGGCCTTTTTAAAACAGAGATTATACAGCCCACCCCCCACCCCCCCACAGTGTTTCTGATTTGGTAGGTAATGTGCCTAAAACTTTATATGGATGCTACCTATACTGTTAGTTTGGGGGCCAGCTTTGGGATTATATGATATTATTATGGCTTTATTAGATTAAAACTTTATCTATTACCAAGTATTCAGCAAAAACATATTCTCAGATAAGAAGTAATACTTGGAGGAGAGAATATGCTGTGAGTTCTGCTTGAAGACTCACTCCCCTCATGCTGAGTTTCCTGGTCTGCCCATCTAGATGCAGAGCAGAGGCCAGATTCTGGATTCTAAAGAAACAGAACACACTGGCTAGCCTCTTCTGAGGAAGGAACTGGAAACCTTTTTCTCTTAAGTATTCCATCTGTCCAACCCACACTGAGCTCTTGTGTACATGTTCTCTGTTTAGAGGGGAAAAAAAGAGAACAGGAACAGTTTTGCATTTCTTCCTGCCCATGTCTCTGGCAGACATAACCATGGGCCATCTGTTCTCTTCAATTCAGCCCACCCTTGATCTTTCTTTTCTTCCAGATGTCATACTTCCATGGAAGACAATCATTACCAGGTACTTCTGCTCAGCTCAGACTCCTCAGTAACTTTCAGGGTATGGGATGAGGATACATATATTGCTTGTTTACTTACAGATGTGTGTGTGTGTGTGTGTGTGTGTGTGTGTATGTGTGTGTGTGTGTGTGTATGCACACGTGCATGTGTGTATTGTTGTTAATTTTGTTTACTAGTTTTGCATTTCTGGGAATTAATCCCACAAACCAATGTGAACTTTGGGCAACTAGGCACATTATACAATTGAGCTCCAGCCCCAACCTACAAAACTCAGTCTCCAAAAGCAAAGGCTCTCAGCCTTTCTTAATGATATACCCAGTTAAATACTAATATGTTAATGAAATTTATAACAAATAAATATATCTGGAAGCAAATGAGTTTTTCAGATCCAAACTGATCTATTCTAATATATGAAGTTGGAGAAAAAATGGCAATGTTTGATGGATGTACTTTTGCTTTCAAATGACTTTCAAGATCTTCTTAAACTGGGCGGTGGTGGCGCACGCCTGTAATCCCAGCACTCTGGGAGGCAGAGGCAGGCGGACATCTGAGTTCGAGGCCAGCCTGATCTACAGAGTGAGTCCTAGGACAGCCAGAGCTATACAGAGAAACTCTGTCTCGGAAAAAAAAAAAAAAAAAAAAAAAAAAAAAAAAAACAACCAAACAAACAAAAGGGCTGGAGAGATGGCTCAACGGTTAAGAGCACTGACTTCTCTTCCAAAGGTCCCGAGTTCAAATCCCAGCAACCACATGGTGGCTCACAACCATCCTTTAGGAGATCTGATGCCCTCTTCTGGTGTGTCTGAAGACAGCTACAATATACTCACATATAATAAATAAATTTTTTTTAAAAAAAGATCTTTTTAGACAGTTTTAAGAAAATACCTGTGAATAAGATTGTTTATGCTTATTCCTTCCTGTCTTGTTTTCTCACCATCCTTTTTTCTTCCCTTTTTCAATGAGATAACAGAAAACTGATATATAGGTTGTATATGTGAGTTCAGATAGCCTAGCTTCTACAAACTATAGTATGATAAAGAATAGATTCCAGTCCACCATATGTGTGTGCAATGACTAGTACTGAGGCAGCTTGACAAACTGAGAAAGGAGAACTGCCCTTCCAACAGGTTAAAGTGATAGTTGTGTTCATTAAGAGTAGCTGTAGTATGGCATGCTATACTCACCCAGAATCCCCCTTCTAGAGGAGAGAAATCCAGAGTACCAATTAACTAGAGACCTTCAACAGGGTTGTCCTAGAAATGTGATGTGCTCGAAACATGTCTTAGAGAGTCACTTTGTATAACCCTTAACTAATTGTATTTATTAGTCTCAAAATAAGAGGCAGAAACACAGGCAAAGATACATAGACCAATGGTTAAGATTAATTTGGGATTTTGAACACACACACATACACACACACGCACACACACACACACACACACACACAGAGAGAGAGAGAGAGAGAGAGAGAGAGAGAGAGAGAGAGAGAGAGAGAGATGTTCTTAAATTTTCAAATCTTCTCAGAGGCCAGTAAGCTAGAATTCGTGGTGAACTACTGTGACCTACTTATGTGGTAGGGTGAGCTTTCAAACTGCAGACAATCACAATAACAGATCAAGCTAGGCTGCATGGGGTGATGAGAGAAGAAAGAAAAGAGGGAGACACTGCACTTTTTTTCATGAAATTCACTAGTTTTCACTACAGATTGATCAGTCTCCTCTTTTACCATCTAAGAAACACATCTTGAAATGATACTATAACAGTTAGGATAAGTCAGGCCTGGTTACTGGCCTGTGGCTCATAAGCATATATGTGATATAGAATATACACACTCAATGGTTACATCGGAAAGAAGAGTTTTGAGAAGCCTTGAGGCACAGATAACTAAGACCATGGTAAGTAGAATCTCAAGGCAAACATGAAAACAAACTAGGGAATTGGTAAAGAGTACACTTGACCCCATTGGCCAAAGAAAGGACTTTCTGAACAAGACACTGATAGCCCCAAGTTATATTATTTAATAAATAGTAGCTCATGAAACTAAAACCTGACATACAACAGAAGACACCATCATTTAAGTGAAGAAGTGGCCTACAGAATGGAAAAACTTTTACCAACTATATATATGTCAGAGGTTTAGTACACATAATAGACAAAGAGCAAAAAAGACTGATTATTAGTGAACAATACACTTTTCCAGATGCGGTATTGGAAAAATACACTACTCTCGAAAGATGTAACACGAATGACTGAGACACACTTAAAAGAGATCAACATCCTTAGTCATCAGGGTACCCAACACAAATTAACACTACTCCTTTGATTCTTCATCTTATTTCTCTCAAAAGGGCCAAGATTAATAAAAGAAATGACAGCAAATGTTGAAGAAGATGCAATGAGACAAGAACACTTATTCACTGATAGTGGGAAAACAAACTCGGACAATCATTATGGAAATGAGTACTTCAAAATATGAAAATAAATCTATCACAAGCTCCAGCTTTATCTACCACAAGATCCATTCTTGAGACTATGCACAAAGCACTACATAACATCCTATAGAGATAGTTGCTCATCTGTGTTCATTGTTCTATTCATAACAGCTGGAAATTGAAAACAGCCTAGAAGTCCATCAACTGATGGGTGGATAATTAAAAATACAGTATATTCACAAATGGGATATTATTCATCTGTTAAAAATTGAAATCATAAAATTTACATATAACTGGTTGGAGGTAGAACTAATCATCTTAATTGAGATAATAATACACTTCCAGAAAGACAAAAACTTAGTCTGTTTTTCTTTGTAATTGAATGTTAGTTTTTAAGGTTTAGATATGTGGACTTCATTTATAATACACAAAGAGATTAGGTAGCAAATAAAGGTCCAAGGGAGAGGAGGGAGCTCACCCAAGTAAGATAAAACAGAATATAGTGTTAAAGGGGGATCAAAGGAAGAAAACTAAAGCAGGAAATTTAAACTGATTGATGGTAGGAGGGAATGGTACATATAATTAACACCAAGGTCCTTCTAAAAGTCATATGAAAACCTACTATTGTACAATATCATAAAATAATACATATATGAAATGTATATAAATGGAGCTATCCAACAATGGAGGAGACACCAGACACCATCCTAGCTAGACCAAGTAAAATCTGGCCATGGGCCAAAGGAGTTCCATTGATGTCTCAAATATTATAAGACTATTACCAAATCCATTCGTTATGCTCCACAACCTGATGGTAAGACCCTGTTGCTGAAGATATCAAATACTTATGTTGTAGAATATGAAGAGATTTAGATGATACCCAATCCCTAATAACTCGCATTCACAGTGCTGGAAGATATTCTATATCCTACCTAAGATTAAAAGTCATAATCAGTCTTACTCAGATAGGAACCTTGTAATCCTCAGATAGGAACCCAGAGATCCTCAGATGGTAATCCTGTGACTCTCAGATAGGAATGCTGTGATCCTCAGATAGGAACCCTGTGGCCTATGATATCAACCTGCTTGCAACATGTGCCCACTGGTGCAACAGTGGTATGAATATTATGGGAGTAGCCAAATACTTTCATGGGATTTAGGTCTGTTCCATGAGATGGAACCCATACTGAGACTGTTAATGAGAACAAGGCCATGGGGCTTTAGGGGGAAAACTATACTATTATCCTATGCTATATCCATAGGTCAGTGTATTTCTCAATTTTCCTCAGAGTTTCTTCTTGTAGAAGATACCAATTAACACAGAGACCCACAAAGGAGGACAGCACCTTAAATAGGAGAGCTTTGTCAGAGGCTCCCTCTGAAATCTCAGAGGTCTTTGTGAAAGAGGAAGTAGAATGATCTTAAGAACAAGAGGTGGTAGACATCTTCAAGAAAACAACAGTTTAGGAACATGACAGGGCTGATGCACATATGAATTCAGAAGAATATGTACAATACCTGCACAATCTTAAATCAGAAAAAATATCACAGTGAGGAAAAAGGTCATAGGCACAAAGTCCCAGCACTAAGCGAGAGGTTAGTGACCACATTCTAAAACAGAAAATTCGACTTTCTTCAAAAGAGTGACATTGAGTATATCAACCATGGCTGGCACCGTGCTCAATAGGGACCCAGCACAAATCATACTCTACATTTCCTCTGTTTGGTTTGGTTTGGGTTTTGTTTTGTTTTGTTTTTTTACATTTCTTTTTTTTATTTCATTCGATATATTTTTTATTTATATTTCAAATGATTTTCCCTTTTCTGGTCCCCAACTCCCCGAAAGTCACATAAGCCCCCTTCCCTCCCCCTATTCTCCCACCCACCCCTTCCCACTTCCCTGTTCTGGTTTTGCCTTATACTATTACAATGAGTCTTTCCAGAACAAAGGGCCACTCCTCCGTTCATCTTGTACCTCATTTGATGTGTAGATTATGTTTTGGGTATTCCAATTTTCCAGGCTAATATCCACTTATTAGTGAGTGCATACCATGATTGATCTTTTGAGACTGGGTTACCTCACTTAGTATGATGCTCTCCAACTCTATCCATTTGCTTAAGAATTTCATGAATTCATTGTTTCTAATGGCTGAATAGTACTCCATTGTGTATATATACCACATTTTTTGCATCTGTTCTTCTGTTGAGGGATACCTGGGTTCTTTCCAGCTTCTGGCTATTATAAATAGGGCTGCTATGTTTGGGTTTTTAATGAAAGGCAAACAGAAAGCTGTGTGGGTAACAGAGGGAACAGAGAGGAAGTATGGGGGGTGGAGAAGGGATCAAAATATACTATGTGAAATTCTTAAAAATAAAAACATAAAAAGGATGAAATAGAGGGAAATGTTGGAAAGATTCTGAGGAATTATTCAAAGTGCTTGGAACTAGGACATTAGAGGGAGATGTGGAAGAAACATTAAAACTGGGTTTGAAAATCAAAATATAGCCTGGAGTTAGTGAAATATAGAAAACAGAGCTATCAAAGGTGCTAAAGTGAGAAAGTATACATGAAACTTTCTCCTTTGGAAAGGAATACAAAAATGATCAGATGAAAAGGAGAGGATTTCATAGCTGAACTGGCCCGTGGAAAGCTGTTCCAATGATACATGTACACATTCACTTAATCAATACTTATTGAACTTTGCAGATAGGATGGGGCATGTTTTCATGTTTTATTCATTGATTAATCCATCAAAAATGTATGCACTGAGAGTTGGGCAGGATGCTATGTGTTCCAAATAGAACACTGAACCAGTAAAAGAAATCTTCCCCCACACAGAGCACCTGTTCATAACCCGGCATTAGAGTCTGTCCTTCCGTGAGCTCACACGCTACTTGTGCCTCTGTCCTCTATTGAACTGCCTCAAACCACACTGAAACCCATTCAGTCTTTGATTTGTCAGGCAGCACTTACTAGGGTGACTTTACCTAGGTAGCCTTAGCTCCTTACTGTGGCCTCCTTTTAAAATTTCTTTCTTTCTTTCTTTCTTTCTTTCTTTCTTTCTTTCTTTCTTTCTTTCTTTCTTTCTTTCTTTCTTTCTTTCTTTCTTTCTTTCTTCCTTCCTTCCTTCCTTCCTTCCTTCCTTCCTTCCTTCCTTCCTTCCTTTCTTTCTTTCTTTCTTTCTTTCTTTCTTTCTTTCTTTCTTTCTTTCTTTCTTTCTTTCTTTTAATTTATTTACATTTCAAATGTTATCCCCTTTCCCTGTTTCCACCTTCCAGGAAACTCCCTATCCCATCTCCCCTCCCCCTGCTTCTATGAGGGTGTTCCTCCACCCACCCACCCACTCCTGCCTCCAAGCCCTCTATTCTCCTACACTGGGATGTATATTGAACCTTCATAGGACCAACGACCTCTCCTCCCATTGATGCCTGACAAGGCTGTCCTCTGCTGCATATATAGCCTGTGTACTGAGGAAGTGTACTCCTTGGTTGGTCACTTAGTCCCTGGGAGTTCTGCGGGGACTGGTTGGTTGATATTGTTCTTCCAATGGGGGCTGCAAACCCCTTCAGCTCCTTCAGTCCTCTCTAACTCCTCCACTGGGGACCCCGCACTCAGTGCAATGGTTGGCTGTGAGCATACGACTCTGTCTATATTTGTAAGGCTCTGGCAGGGCCTCTCAGGAGACAGCTATATCAGGCTTCTTTCAGCAAGCCTTTCTTAGCATCCACAATAGTGTTGGAGTTTTGTGTCTGTATCTAGAATGCATCCCCAGGTTGGACAGTCTCTGAATGGCCTTTCCTTCAGACTGTACTTTGTCTCCATATTTGCTTTCCTCCTTAACACTCCTACAATTAACAGTACATTTTGTCTCCTGCACATCTTTTTATGTTTGTGTTTAATTTCATATATAACTATCTTGTTGTGGACATCCTAATATCACCTCATTTGCATAATCATATGTAGATTACAAGCCTCTCTGTGTACATAATCTCAGTTATATTTGGCAACTATCTGGGGGAGGTTATTTGGCTGAGGGTATTCTCTTTACATTTTAAGAGACAGAAAGGGTACACACACACAGTTCTTTCTTGGCATTGGGAATAAAGAAGAGTCCCAGAGAAGATCTTAATCAGGCACCAGAAACACACAGTCTATGAGGACAAAGGAACATTTGAGCTGACAAGTCTGACTTGATAAATGGTCAGGGATCCTGGGGGATACATGGCTAACACTTTCTAAGGGAAAAAAGAAGGCCTCACAGATGATCGCAATCCCTCCCACACAGAATGCTCTGCTTAGAAACAGTCTGAAAAGTGTTTCCAAATAAAAGATGTGGCTTTTGAGCTACTTTTCAAACAAAGTCAGGGACCTCCAGCAATACAGAAAAAGTTGGTATTTAGAGATTCTCGTTTGGTTGTTTATTTGTGATTTGGTATTTATTACTCTTCCAAAATATTTTACTTCTTGAAGTTATAGATGATTTTCCAAAAAGAAGAAAATGAAAACAAATGCATATTAAAGCTAATTAAAATATGCTACACTGAAAATTATAGAGTGGATACTATTGTGTTCTTTCTACAACAGTTAAAACTGCATGTGCTAGATAGTTTTAAACCTGCAACAGTTTATATATTCTATAAAACTTCATGTACACAATAGAAATACACAATGAATATATAAAGAATTTAAAAATATTCTCCTCAGAAAATATGTTGTGGTATCTCTAATGAGATGTTCAGGACATGTTTGAAAAGTCTTGCTGTAATCATCAAAACCAGAGGACAGTGAACTGCTATCCAGCAGCCATGTATGACCTGCAGCTGGCCTTTGTAAATAAAGTTTTATTACTACATAGCCAGGTCACTCATTGGCATATTGCTTATGGATGGTTTCTGGCCACAGCTCTAACAGACCATATGTCCTGCAAGCCAAGCATATTTGCTATCTGGATCTTATTGGAAAATGCTTGCCAATCACTGGCTTAAAGAATGGCAGAAAGATGAAGATATTAAATGATGGCATTAGACTCAGGGCAGTTCTATTTGGAAACATGGTCTGTGAAAAGATGTTGGTTTTTGATAAAAGAAAGGGACATAAATTGCATATAAGTTCTTACAAACCTCTATAACAATCTAAAATAGAAGTTTTAATGATATGACTCTAGTATCTATTAAATATGCAGCCTTAAGTTTTCTTTTCTTATATTATCATTTGTGTTTAGTAATCACTCCCTCACATTTGTTTTGTTGTTATCAACATATTAAGGAATAAGATTTAAAAATATTCTCCATGACACAATAGATAAAACAGTGCTACTCTAGATGACAGGGAGGCCAAATTATCTATCTAAATAGCCAAGGACCAATTCAAAAGGCTAAGAGCTTAGGGGATTTTTTTAGCTTTTACTAGTTGAAAAACCAACTATCTTATGCAGTGTCACTTCATCTTAACATCTATATACCTCCCTGGGACAATGTGACTCTTTGTACAGTTAACTAGAAAAAGGTAAACATAGCACCAGAGATCCCCACCAGGTTCATTTGAAACTTACAGTCAGAGAGCTGCCTAGTTTTCAGTGTATTGTATGTGTCTGTATAGTACTTGACCTTGGGGCATTAAGAATACAGTCTTTGAATATTGGAGTTACCACTTATGAATTTCTTTGTGGTTATGTATTAAACTTGATTTTAGATCAGGAGATATTAAATAGCAAAAATATCACCCTTTTCCTTGAGTTAAAGAAATCTTATGAATTCCAATATTAAAAGTGTTGATCTTGTATTAAAATTATTCATCAATCACTCAAAATCCCTTCCAGACCCAAATAGTCATGAACTTCTGTTGCCTATTGCCATCACTAATTAGAAGGTTTCAGAATGCTATGGAATGAATGATTAATATCCTGTTAGGAAGTAACCCCCAATATGGGAGCAGAATGCAGGAGGAATTATCTCCCTGGACCCTTGCCCCCTTCCTATTATGCACATCTTGCATTCTAATCTACAATATTCTCTATATGTGCTTGCCTGGATTCGTTTCTGCACACCAAAGCCTTCTTTGGGGAGAAGGTCCTTGCTGGGCATTGCTGGTAAACAAATTAGAGGAACTCTATTATGTTATATGAAAGGCCTAGCATTTTTCTCTTGCTGATTGTAATTAAGTTCATGCGAAGGTCAGCGGCGAAGGGCCCTTGTGATCACTGCTGCTGTGGATGCAGCGCTCTGTCATATTTAATACTGCAGCTTTGCTGTGGGTAGCTCATAAGAACTGGATCCCATCCAGCCCTGGGACTGCCTTGCTTTGTGGCGATGAACACTTAGGGCACATTATTTCTATAGCTCACATCACTAGTGGCAGAAGAGAACTGAGGGGAGGAGTGGTCCTGGGTATGCAAACACAGCTGCTTTTGTGGAAGCAATTCCCAATTAATTTATGATTATGAACAGCTGATTACCTGGATTCCCATGCGATAAACCCTTTTGTAAGTTTAACATAAATGATATTATTAAAATTGTTTATGAGTGTCCCATTCAAGGTAGGATTTGGCATGTGTTCTCGATTCAGAGGCTTCTCTGATGAAAAAAACTCTGCCTAAACCACCTTGAGGCTGCAGGGATGAGCTGGAGGTTTTAGCTGAATGTTCTTCAAGCCAAGATAAACAGCTCCTGCTTAGGTTTCACCTAAGCCAATATAAAAGCCAATGTGTAGATGTTGGTCATCACATACTGTTCATGAGAAACCAGCCTCCTCATCATGTATAGAGCTGTCCTTAAGATCTGACGTTTGCTCTTGACTATCTGGGTAACTTCATAAGAATCTCACTCACTGATTTAATTTCTGTATTTGGTATCTCTCTAGGAAATTGTCCATTTCCTCCAGATTCTCCAGCTCTGTTGAGTATAGGCTTTTGTAGTAGGATCTGATAATTTTTTGAATTTCATCAGTTTCTGTTGTTATTTCTCCCTTTTCATTTGCATTTCCCTAATGATTAAGGATGTTGAACATTTCTTAAGGTGTTTCTCATCTGAATCTGAAACTGAATGTTCTGTGCTCTCTTTGCATGCAGCATCTTCCTATACAGAACTTTCTCTGTTAAAGAAATTGAAGCTTTCTCTATAAGTAGAATGTGAAGTTTAGCCTGCCTTTAGCCATTAACCCAAGTGTAAGTTCCTGGGATCCGAAATCTGGAATATTGCCATGTCCAGAGAGTTTTCATAAAGATAGGCTCTAAATTACCTCAATAAAAACATTCAGTATAAATATCTAAGCCATGGCACAATTGTGAAAATCATAAAATAAATACTGGCTCATAATTATTGATTAAAATATAGACTATAGAGTCTTAGGTATCATGTTTAATTTTCCTTTACATAGTTTGGTTTTACATTAATTTTTGGCTTTTAGAGATATTTTGATAACTTCCCTGAAGTTATTTAGCATATTGAAAACATTGTCACAAACAGGCAGCAGTGATAAAAATGCTAATACCTATCAGGTGAATCGTTAAGTCCACTGGGATAACTGGTGTTGTGTGCATTTATGAGTACGGGATGAGGAGCAGAATTTGTTTTCTCCCCTTTAACCAATTTCACAACTGAATGAGCCACAAGCTTATCTCTTGCCTCAGCAACTCAGAAAGATTCCCACCTTAGAGCTGTACCTGGCACTCACGGATACTGCAAGTACTTTGTGTAATGGTCCCCTCTGTGTCCCAGGGGGCAGCCACATAGAAATGGAGTGGGGCACAAGTTCCAGTGCTACATACAGCCATGTTTTCCTTTGGTTAAATTGTCTTTCCCTCCCTTCTTTCTCTCATTCTTCCTTTGACTTATTTTTTCCTTTCCTCATACAGTACACATTTCATCATTTTCCAAGTTATCATCTTGAGACTTTATTTCCCAGCAGAATATCTCTCAAGTGGCTATCATAAGGAAATGGAAAACAGAATTTGTTGCTCCTAACCTATTTGAGCTGCCTCATTCTTCCCAGAATAGGTTTCGAACTATTGGGGACAGTGACAGTCTGGCAATTTGGCCAATAATCCCTATCAACAAGAAAGATCTTCAAATCTGAATTTGAATCGACACTTAAGAACATGGATGTGAACACTGAGATCTTTTAAAAAATGTCTGTTTTTTGATACCTGAACTTTCTGTTATATGGCAGGGAGCATGTTCATGGTATAGATGTTAAGTTCAATGCCATCTGCCATTCTGTAGCATATAGCAGAAGGTCTGAAAATGTAACTCTTGTTCATCAAACAAGATCATAATCAGGAAAATCAATCAATCAAACAAACAATCTAACCAACAAACAAAACCCATGCTGAAATGGAGGTGACTGAATTACGATTCTAGCTTTCCAGGATCCCCTGACCATCAGAGTTGCAATGCCTGGGCCTTACCTTTCAATACAAAGTTGCAAGTTCTTACTAGGACTAACTTATAGAAAATATCAATATCTAGTTACTAAAGGTCATAGACATGGCTATTTTCATTCTCAACTGTCTTAAGGTTTCCATTGCTCTGAAGAGACACCATGACCAAAGCAACTCTTATGAAGAATAACATTTAATTAGGGTTGGCTTTCAGGTTCTGATGTTCAGACCACTACTATCATAGCAGGAGCATGGCAGAGTCCAGTCAGACATGTAGTAGGATTGGAGGAGCTGAGAATTCTACATCTTGCTCTGCAGGCAGACAGGAGAAACTGGCACCCTTAGGCAGCTAGTAGGAAACTTTCTTCCTTCCTTACTGGGCACAGCTTAATCATATGACCCCAAAGCCCACCCCAACAGTGATGTCCTTCCTGCAGCAAGGTCACACTTCCTAATAGAGCCACTTACTATAGGACAAATCCAAGCCACCTACCAGATCCAATGTTGCTTTCAAGGTCTTGTATGATTTAGCCAACAATACTTTACTTACAGACAAACCTCACTCTATTGCTTTACCATCTCTCTGTCTCTGCTATCTGCTTGATTTATTCAATGAGACTTCTCAAAGTAATAAGCAATTAGCTCCTCCTTTGTGTATTCCCCTCTTTATCTTTGATTCTCTATATTTAATCGTCCAGACATCTCTGGGTTTCACCTTCCATGGCTTTAAGTAATCACCACTTTAACTTCCAGTGCAACCAAGGGCTTCTCATCACTCCTGTGGCTTCAACTTTGTATCAAGGGGTATCTGTACTTCGTCTATGTAAAAACCTTACCTAGAAAAAAACCTTACCTACTTTCTGTGACTGGATCGCTCAACTCTTTAAAATTACCTATTATAATGTCCTATCATGAAGATTTTTATGTCTAAAATCATTTCAGTGGATTAGTGTGTCATGTGACTTTACAGAATCAAGAAAACTACCATCACATAGGCTGGTTTATCTGCCAGCATGCTGGGCTCCAGGTACGTGTCCTGCACAGGGAGCTGTGGAAGGAGAGAAGCCCCGTGGCCATATTTGCTGCCTGCTGGGACAGAAAAGGATCACTAGGTACTGTATCACCCTGAGCTTTGGATTTCTGGTGGTGCAAACCACCAGGGGTCTGCCTGCACTCAGGAACTGAGCACATAGGAGGTTCATCTGCAAGCCAGTCCATCGCAGGGCCTGTGTCCTATGTGAGAATCAACAGAGGGAGTGACCCCCACCACAACATCTTTGCTCCATAATAGAGCAGACAGAGAACACCTGGTTGACCCTGACAACCTAAGTATAACATTGCTTGAGGCAAGACTGAGAAGGGCTCCAAAGGCACAAAGGAGGAAAGCAGTATATCAGTAATCTGTGCCAGGAGAAACCCAGTCATCCAGTGTTGCAGAGATAACCTTAAAGATCCACAGTTGGTTGAAGCACCAGCCAGTAACAATAAGACCATCTAACACCTGGGAGAACCAGATGGCTAAAGGCAAACGTAGGAACGTTACTAACAGAAACCAAGGCATTATGGCAGCATCTGAACCCAATTCTCCAACATTAGCAAGTCCTGGATACCCCAACACACCAGAAAAACAAGATTTGGACTTAAAATCACTGGTCATGATGCTGGTACAGGAACACATGAAGGACTTACTTAAAGAAATTCAGGAGAATACAAAAGCCAATAAGGAGGAAACGCAAAAATCACTTAAAGAAATACAGGAGAACTTAAATCAACAGGCATAAGTCATGAAAGAGGAAACACAAAAATCTCTTAAAGAATTAGAGGAAAACACAAACAAGCAAATGACAGAACTGAGCAAAAACTTCCAGGATCTAAAAACAGAAGTAGAAACAACTAAGAAAGCACAAACGGAGACAACTTTGGAGATAGAAAACCTTGGTAAGAAATCAGGGACCATAGACGCAAATATCAACAACAGAATACAAGAGATAGAAGAAAGAATCTCAGATGCCGAAGATACCATAGAAACCATGGATTCAACAGTTAAAGAAAATGCAAAATGCAAAAAGCTTGTAACCCAAAATATCCAGGAAATCCAGGACACAATGAGAAAGCCAAATCTAAGGATTATAGGCATTGATGAGAGTGAAGATTTACAACTTAAAGGGCCAGCAAATATCTTCAACAAAATTATGGAAGAAAACTTCCCTAACCTAAAGAGAGAGATGCCCATGAATATACAAGAAGCCTACAGAACTCCAAACAGACTGGACCAGAACAGAAATACCCCTGTCACATAATAATCAAAACCCCAAATGTACTAAACAAAGAAAGAATACGTAGGGCAGTAAGAGAAAAAGGGCAAGTAACATATAAAGGACGACCTATCAGAATTACACCAGATTTCTCACCAGAGACCATGAAAGCTAGAAGATCCTGGGCAGAGCTCATGCAGACTCAAAGAGAACACAAATGCCAGCCAAGACTACTATACCCAGCAAAACTCTCAATTACTATAGATGGAGAAACCAAGATATTCCATGACAAAACCAAATTTACACAATATCTTTCTACAAACCCAGCCCTACAAAAGATAATAGGGGGAAAACACCATTACAACAAGGGAAACTATACCCTGGAAAGGGCAGGATATTAAGCTTCTTTCATCAAACCCAAAGAAGATAACCACACACGTATAAAATTAAAATCAAAAAGGATAGGAAGCAATATCTCTTAACATCAATGGACTCAATTTCCCATTAAAAAGACATAGACTAACAGACTGGTTACGTAAACAGGACCCTATATTTTACTGCATACAGGAAACACTCCACAGTTTCAAAGACAAAAACTACCTTAGAGTAAAAGGCTGGAAGACAATTCTACAAGCAAATGGTCCCAGGAAACAAGCCGGAGTTGCCATTCTAATTTCAGGCAAAATTGACTTTCAACCTAATGTCATCAAAAGAGACATGGAAGGTCACTACTTGCTGGTCAAAGGAAAAAATCCAACAAGAAGAGCTCTCAATCCTGAACATCTATGCCCCAAATATAAGGGCGCCCTTATTCATAAAAGAAACTTTACCAAAGCTCAAAGTACACACTGCACCTAACACAATAATTGTGGGTGACTTCAACACTCCACTCTCAACAATGGACCAATCAGGAAAATAGAAACTAAACAGGGAGACAATGAAACTAATTGAAGCTTTGAACCAATTGAAGTTAACAGATATATATATAGAGAGAGAGAGAACTTTTCATCCCAAAGCAAAAGAATATACCTTTTTCTCAGCACCTCATGGTACCTTCTCCAAAATAGATCATATAGTGGGTCACAAGACAGACCTCAACAAATATAAGAAGATTGAAATAATCCCATACCTCCTATCAGATCACTATGGAGTAAAAGTGGTCTTTAGTAACAGTAAAAACAACAGAAAGCCCACATACACATGGAAACTGTACAATACTCAATGATACCTTGGTCAAGGAATAAATAAAGAAAGAAATCAAAGATTTCTTAGAATTTAATGAAAATGAAGGCACAACATACACAAATCTATGGGACACAATGAAAGCAGTGTTAAGAGGAAAACTCATAGCTTTGAGTGCCTCCAAAAAGAAATTCGAGAGAGCATACACTAGAAGATTAATGGAACAACTGAAAGCCCTGGAACAAGAAGAAGCTAATTCACCCAGGGGGAGAAGAAGACAGGAAATCATCAAACTCAGGGTTGAAAACAATCAAGTAGAAACCAAGAGAACCATATACAGAATCAACAAGACCAAAAGCTGGTTCTTTGAAAAAATCAGCAAGATAGATAAACCCTTAGCCAGACTAACCAAAGGGCACAAAGACAGTATCCAAATTAACAAAATTAAAAATGAAAACAGAGATATTACAACAGAAACCAAGGAAATTCAAAAAATCATTAGATCCTACTACAAAAACCTGTACTCAGCACAACTGGAGAATCTGGAGGAAATGGACATTTTTTTAGACAGATATCAATTACCAAAATTAAACCAGGATCAAATAGACCATCTAAACAGACCCATAACCCCTAAAGAAATAGAAGGGGTCATAGATAGGCTTCCAACCAAAAAAAGCACAGGATCAGATGGTTTCCGTGCAGAATTCAATCAGACCTTCAAAGAAGACTTAACACTAATACTCTTCAAACTTTTCCACGAAATAGAAACTGAAGGAACACTACCCAACTCCTTCTTCGAAGCCACTATTACACTGATACCAAAAACACACAAAGATCCAACTAAGAAAGAGAATTTCAGGCCAATTTCCCTTATGAATATCGATGCAAAAATATTAAATAAAATTCTTGCCCACCGAATCCAAGAGCACATAAAAACGATCATCCACCATGATCAAGTAGGCTTCATCCCAGGGATACAGGGATGGTTCAATATAAGGAAATCCATCAATGCTATCCACTACATAAACAAACTCAAAGAAAAAAACCACATGGTCATTTCATTGGATGCTGAAAAAGCATTTGACAAAATTCAGCATCCTTTCATGCTAAAAGTCTTGGAAAGGACAGGAATTCAAGGCCCATATCTAAACATAGTAAAAGCAATATACAGCAAACCGGTAGTCAACATCAAACTAAATGGAGAGAAATTTGAAGCAATCCCACTAAAATCAGGGACTAGACAAGGCTGCCCCCTCTCTCCATATCTTTTCAATATAGTTCTTGAAGTCCTAGCTAGAGCAATTAGACAACATAAGGAAGTCAAAGGGATACAAATTTGAAAGGAAGAAGTCAAACTATCACTATTTGCAGATGATATGATCATATACTTAAGTGACCCTAAAAACTCTACTAGAGAACTCCTACAGCTGATAAACAACTTCAGCAAAGTGGTTGGCTACAAAATCAGTGCAAGCAAATCAGTAGCCTTTATATATTCAAAGGATAAGCAGACTGAGAAAGAAATTAGGGAAATGACCCCCTTCACAATAGCCACAAATAGCATAAAGTTTCATGGGGTGACTCTAACCAAACAAGTGAAAGACCTATATGACAAGAACTTCAGATCTCTGAAGAAGTAAATCGAAGATCTCAGAAAATGGAAAAATCTTCCTTGCTCATGGATTGGCAATCTACAGATTCAATGCTATCCCCATAAAAATCCCAACCCAGTTCTTGATAGAGCTAGAAAGAGCAATTCTCAAATTCATCTGGAATAACAAAAAACCCAGGATAGCTAAAACTATTCTCAACAATAAAAGAACTTCAGGGGGATTCAGTATCCGAGACTTTAAACTCTACTACAGAGCAATAGTGATATAAAACTGCATGGTATTGGTACAATATCAGGCAAGCGGATCAATGGAATAGGATTGAAGACCCAGAAATGAACCAACACACCTATGGTCACTTGGTTTTCCACAAAGGAGCTGAAAGCATCCAATGGAAAAAATATAGTCTTTTCAACAAATGGTGCTGGTTCAATTGGAGGTCAACATGCAGAAGAATGCGCATCGATCCATTCTTATCTCCTTGTACCAAGCTCAACTCCAAATGGATCAAGGACCTCCACATAAAACGTGACACACTGAAACTAATCGAAAAGAAACTGGGGAAGACCCTGGAGGACATGGGCACAGGGGAAAAGTTCCTGAAGAGAACACCAATAGCTTATGCTCTAAGATCAAGAATTGACAAATGGGACCTCATAAAACTACAAAGTTTCTGTAAGGCAAAGGATACCATCAAAAGGACAAAACGTCAACCAACAGACTGGGAAAGGATCTTCACCAACCCTAAACCTGACAGAGGGCTAATATCTAATATATACAAAGAACTCAAGAAAGTAGAACCCAGAGAAACAAATAACCCCATTAAAAAGTGGGGTATGAAGCTAAACAAAGAATTTTCACATGAAGAACTTCGGAGAGCTGAGAAACACCTTAAGAAATGTTCAACATCATTAATCATTAGGGAAATGCAAATCAAAACAACCCTGAGATTTCACCTCACACCAGTCAGAATCATGGTATGCACTCACTAATAAGTGGATATTAACCTAGAAACCTGGAATACCCAAAACATAATCCACACATCAAATGAGGTACAAGAAGAAAGGAAGAGTGGCCCCTTGTTCTGGAAAGACTCAGTGAAGCAGTATTCAGCAAAACCAGAACGGGGAAGTGGGAAGGGATGGGTGGGAGGACAGGGGGAGAGAAGGGGGCTTACGGGACTTTCTGGGAGTGGAGGGGCTAGGAAAGGGGAAATCATTTGAAATGTAAATAAAAAATATATCGAATAAAAAAAAGAATAATCTAGGGTTTAGATAAACATTTAGATACAGGTGTTCATCCATATCACCTAAACCATAATTCTCCCAACTTATTCTTGGATTAAACAAGAATTTAATAATAATAAGCATTTCTGAAAAAAAATATATCAATAAAAAAAGAAAACTACCATCACTTCTATGAAGTAATAAACTTTTAAAAATTAAAAATAAGAGTCTACAGTGGGGAAAGGTAAAAAGAAATGTCAAAATAGTTTTGTAACTCTTTGTCTTTCTATCAGTAGAAGAAAAGAAAGAATGAAAGGGAGAGGAGAAAGAGAAGAATGGATGGGGGGAGGGAGTCAGAGAGGAAGGTAGAAGATACGTATGTTATACTTGTCAATAGCTTAAAAGTTAGGTCTCCTATGGGCATGAAGGCAAAGACATAATATGAATATTTTGGATTCTGAGCACTTGAAAGTTAATTTTATGCATACCAATATATTTTAAATATCATAAGACTATACTTCCTTAAATATTGGTGTTAAAATGGTATTCATGCTTCTTAAATGAAATGTGTGAGTCTTTAATGATGACTCTCAAAATATGTACAAAATATTCAGTGTTTTACTTTGAAATAAGCAGGTAGAAACATCTTGGAAATAATATCATAACCAGCAATCAGGTTATCTAACACTCTGTATGGTGGTGCCTCACATTTTGTCATCCCTTGTCATTAACCATAAAAATATAATAGACATAATGCCTGCTTCTCTCTCACAGTCAGAGCCATTTCCTTCTTCCTCTTTAGAAAATAGACATGGCAGAATTACAATAATCTTTGTAGCCTTGACAACACATGTAGTTTGTGCCTGTGTTCAGCCATTTACTATAACTTCTATAATTCTGCACTTATTTTTCGTCTGAATTCACTGTTATCTTTTAATATCATAGTGTCTTTCTATGTTTGTATTTGTTTATATATGTATATATACATATGCACAAGTTATTGTATTCTATACAATATTCCCTGGTTCATATGTATGCATAAAGTCTAAAGTGCATTTTCAGATTTCATGTTATAACTCTATAAGCCATTCAATAAGAACACATTTATCTAAATGTTTAAATTATTTCAGCACAAAATATGTATGTTTGAAATGATCCTAGATAATATAAAGTTGTTCTCCAATGTAGAGGAAACTGTTTAAAATTCTAAATACAGTATATGAAATGATCAGTTTGTTTCCTGGAAACTTTAGTTTTGTTAAACATGTATGGATTGAATATGACCATGAAAATACCATCACCTTTGTATCCATTTATAATTCCTATTATTAAGGAGAATTGCAGTTTGAATGCAAAATGTCTCCCATGGGATCATAGATTTGAACTATCAGACTCTAGCTAATATTACTGTCTTGAAAGGTTTAAAAATGTAGGAGGTGGTGCATCATAGAGGAAGTAGGCAATGGAAGACAGACCTTGGGTTTTACAGCCCATCTCTACACTTGTTCATGCTCTGCTTCCTGACTCTCTGTGGATGCAGCATGATCAGTAGTCTCCTGTTCCTCTTTCTATGTCTTCCCTGTCAGCTGCTATTTTGCTATTTAACTCTTTGCAATATTTGTATTTTGCCTTATCAGAGTTGCTTGCCTTTCCATTTATATTTTCTTTTTCTTTCTTTTTTTAAATATTTTTATTTTCTATATTCTTTGTTTACATTCCAAATGATTTCCCCTTTCCCGGATCCCCCCTCCCCATATGTCCCATAAACCTTCTTCTCTCCATCCATTCTCCAATCACCTTCCTCCTTTTTCTCTGTCCTTATATTCCCTTCCAATGTTAAATCAATCCTTTCCAGGATCAGGACCCTCTCCATACTTCTTCATGGGAGTCATTTGTTATGCAATTTGTGCCTTGGGTATTCAGGGCTTCTGGGCTAATTAATATCCACTTATCAGAAATTGCATTCCATGTGTATTCTTTTGTGATTGGGTTACCTCACTTAGGATGATATTTTCCAGATTAAAACATTTGCCTAAAAATTTTGTGAATTCATTGTTTCTAATTGCTGAGTAGTATTCCATTGTGTAAATATACCACATTCTCTGTATCCATTCCTCCTTTGAGGGGCATCTGGGTTCTTTCCAGCTTCTGGCTATTATAAATAAGGCTGCTATGAACATAATGGAGCATGTGTCTTTATTGCATGCCAGGGAATCCTTTGGGTATATGCCCAGGAGAGGTACAGCAGGGTCCTCTGGAAGTGTCATGTCCAGTTTTCTGAGGAACCGCCAGACTGATTTCCAAAGTGGTTGTACCATCTTACAGCCCCACTAGCAGTGGAGGAGTGTTCCTCTTTCTCCACATCCTCACCAACACCTGCTGTCTCCTGAGTTTTTGACCTTAGCCATTCTGACTGGTGTAAGGTGAAATCTCAGGGTTGTTTTGATCTGCATTTCCCTAATGACTAATGATGTTGAGCACTTCTTAAAGTGCCTCTCAGCCATGCGAATTTCTTCAGGTGAAAATTCTTTGTTTAGATCTGTACCCAATTTTTTAATAGGGTTATTTGGTTCCCTGGGGTCTAACTTCTTGAGTTCTTTGTATATCTTGGATATTAGCCCTCTATAAGATGTAGGGTTGGTGAATATCCTTTCCCAATTTGATGGTTGCCATTTTGTCCTTTTAACCGTGTCCTTTGCCTTACAGAAACTTTGTAATTTTATGAGGTCCCATTTGTCAATTCTTGATCTTAGAGCATAAGCTATTGGTGATCTGTTCAGGAACTTTTACCCCATGCCCATGTCCTCAGGGTCTTCCCCAGTTTCTTTTCTATTAGTTTCAGTGTCAGTGTGTCTGGTTTTACATGGAGGTCCTTGATCCACTTGGAGTGAAGTTTAGTACATGGAGATAAGAATGGATCAATTTACATTCTTCGGCATGCTGACCTCCAATTGAAACAGCACCCTTTGTTGAAAAGGCTATCTTTTTTCCACTGGATGTTTTCAGCTCCTTTGTCGAAGATCAAGTGACCATAGGTGTGTGGATTCATTTCTGGATCTTCAATTCTATTCCATTGGTCCACTTGTCTGTCACTGTGCCAATATCATGAAGTTTTTAATGTAGCCGCCAGCAGCTACATGTAAACCGGGTTACCTGTTGAGAGAATTTTGGGGTCATAGGGAAGAGCGGCGAAAAGAAAGTACGGCTAAGTCAATGTTCACTGATCAAAGCCGTAAACTTTAATGGCGCCAGACCTTATAACAGTTCGGGCAAACCCTTCCCCCCAGACTCCAGGCTGAGTTCCGGTGGAAGTTGTCTAGCTTCTCTTGGAGGTCTTCGTCTTGACTGCTCCGGCAGCTGGGTGGGTCACCTGTTTAATTCAGGAATCCCTATACCAGGAAGAACAATGAACTTAACCTTTACTACGTGCGCTCCACCCTAAGTGGAGCAGAATCCTGGCTAACTGGGAGAAGTTAACCTTGACCAAAGTCAAACTCTGACCAAGTGCAAGACTGCCCCAATATGGCTCTGTACATGTCCTCCCTTTTTTTATTAATTTGAACACGAGGAGGTAGAAAACAAGTGGATAAATATCCTTCATAAGAAGGCGGGCCTTAACCAGGAGGGGAAGCATTGACCGTAATTCCTCTTAAATATTGTATAACGTCTTTTTAGAGGAGGGGTAATAGGCTCCCTTATTATTTTAAGGACAGCCTCTCGACGTTAACCCCTATGCAATTAGGTGTACTTCCTGGGGACTCAGAAGCAGAAATTCACCTCCCCATGCAGTGCTTTGCCTCGCACGTCTCGCTGGTACCCATGTTTGTTCAAAAACAAACACACATAGATCTGAGTTCTATGTGGCTCCCTCTTTGGAGATCCACTTGTGTAAGTTTTGAAGCCAGGGGGGTCTGCAAGTGTCTTTAACAGACATGTAATCTCTCCATCCAGGTGAGCCTGGGTGGAGACAGCCAGTCTGCTTAACAGACAAGGTCAAGAGTTAAAGGTGGAATAGGATTAACTTGTCCCAGAAGTATCCAATTCAGTTGTAAATTAACAACTTTAAGGACCCAAGGCTTGGCCTCTGAGATGGGAGAGGTAGCCTTGTGAATCAAGAAATAAGCTGTTACTTCTCAGGAAAGGTGGAGACTATATGTTAAATTAACACAGCTGGCTGAAGATTGTTAGCCATCTTCAAAATTGGAATCTTCAATATTGGAATTATTTCTAGACCAGTCTATGGTTGAGTCAGCTGAGCACAATAAGGAGAAGAGTCATTTTAACTCTTCTAATTAATTTTTCCTAAGCTAGCTTAACAGTCTCCATGTTCTGTCCCACAAAGTCTAAAAGCTTGAAGCTAGGCAATTTATCTAACCTGGGACATTTAACAATTGAGGTAAGTCAAGAACATATATCCAATATAGCTCTTATGTTACCATGGTCTGGGCATTCAGCAAGCACACAGTCAGCATATCTTCTGCAGCATTCTGTGGAAAAAACAGAGGGCATGCCTTCTCCCCCAATATTAAATCAGGATCATGGCATATGTTAGTAAGTGAATTTCTTCATTTCACCTAGACATCAATATGTCTAATTACAAGATGTCATATACATTTAGCAAGGAGTTTCTTGGCATCTAAATTTTAAAATTTTAAAATTTTCTTAAAAACATGTAAGCATAATTTAAATTATATGCACAGGGACACAATTTCCCCTCTCTTCTTTCTTCCAAGAAGATATTGTTTTATTAATTTAAGTTGGAACACAAAGTATAACCCATAACATAGGCAATAACTATGTAATTATATAAAATATAGTTGCTTTTTCTGTTAGAGCAGTTGCAACTAGACAGCCTAAAAATGAATCATTAGTCACATGTACATATTTTTTTTTTATCTTTTAAATTAGAAATATGAATATCATTTATCTGTAATAACTAAGTCCTCTAGGATTAACACCATTACGTGGTAGAGGTAGAAATTGAGGACATCAAGAACAAATCTTTATAATTTGATGTGCACAAAATATAAAATTATTTCAAATACCTAAAGGACAGTCATTTAGAGAACATATCCTTTGTTCTTAGAAATTTGAATCACATTTGTACAAACTGTAGAAATTAAGAATTAGCAGTATTAAAAATGGACCAATTTTAAGCAATTATAAACCATGAGCTATGTATATCTACTATTATTAAAAGCTTGACCTTTAACATCTTAAAAATAGCTGCTATAGCACCCAATTCAGGTATCTGTGTTGAAGCAGGGAGAAACTTAAAGGAATAAACATGTGATCTGATAGTACAAATTATCTTTTGGATAACAATTATTAATTTTGCCTAAAAATGCTTGCCATGTAATAGACCAACCATTAATAATAAATTTGATTGTTGCTTGAAGCAAGGAACAAACGTTTCCTACCTTGAAAACAGAGGTTTAAGACCTTCTGTGGCAAGCTTAAAATGAGGTAAATATAAGATAAAGCCAATTAATATATCCTAACAACCTTTGAAAGCCATTTACCTAAAAATTCTAAAAGTCTATGGTTAGAGCAAAGGCCTGTAACAAACATTCTATGATTATAGACTGAAAAATGTAAGATCCTAACTCTTGTATTGAAAGAGAGACAAACTTTTTTTTTTTTCTCACAGGACATAAGGCTGTTAGCCATTCCTTGAGGCAAAAACTTTCTAATGAAATTGCTTTGTTGTTTCTTTAAAATTAGAAGCAAATGCTTTTATAATTATCAGAATGTAAAGTAAAAAACCAACCCTTTAAATTTACAATAATTTTATAGGGAGTAGACAGGCCAAATGTTAATGCTTTTATAGCCTCCTTGACCTTTCATAGATTTGAACTGCATTTTAACCCACACCTGGATAAGTCAAAAACTTTTTTTTTTTTTTTTTTTTTTTTTTTTTAAAGCCAAACACTCCCTAGGTGGGGCCTGTAAGGCAGAAACAATTTCTCAAAACTTCCTCACTAGCTTCCCCTGAGGCAGCTCTAAGCTTTGCATTAACTCAAATGTAAATTTTTTTATCTGCCCTAGGATCCACCTTGAGTCCTTGGCAAGGACATTGTATGAGATTCCTCAAATGTAAATATCTTCTAATCTGAGCCTTTTATCTAAGACCAGAACCAAACCTACAAGGAAGTTGAGGATTAAACAAAAGAAACCTGTAATTCCACGGTCAAAGGAACCTGCTTGATATCAAATACATTTCTACAGAGATCTCCTTTTTAATCTTGGAGGGTTAAATTTTGCTCCTACCATTGTAGCCTATAAACTTGTGGAAAAGAGGCAATGGGCCCCTAAAACCCATAGCTGTATCACTCTCAAAATTATCTTAATTACAAAGTGTTAACAATTACGAGCCTGCAAACTGAAAACTGTAGCCAATGACACACTGATTTTTATTGTAACTCAATGTTTTCTTGCAATATTAGAGCACAATTGTAATTTTGGAAGCAAATCTCAATTTTAAACAATCTATTTTCTTTAAAATTAATGGCAAACACATATTTACAGCACAAGGTTTGTATGCCAGTTCTTATGTTCAAGTGTATAACAGTGTAACTTATTAAAGAGACAATATTTTAGATCTTAATCTTCATTAAGTCTAATCTCCAGGCCAAGATTCACATGAAACACCATGCCAATTTAGGAGCGTCCCAAAGGCCTGTATTTCCTGGATTGCGTCATGCCACGTGGTGTTCAAAATGGCGACTACCCTAAACTACCAGCCTTAATCGTCATGCCACGTGTTCAAAATGGCGACTACCCTAAACTACCAGCCTTAACCATCATGCCACGTGTTCAAAATGGCGACTACCCTAAACTACCAGCCTTAACCTAACTTTTGTTAATAACATTATACCTTTTAAATCATGTGCAGTGACTTAAGCCAATACTCTATAGTCAAGACATGCAAAATATACCTTTAAATCCAATTATAAACAAGAACAAGGCATGAGTGGCGTTAGGCCACGTGTAGTTAGTTAAGATAGCTCTAACACTGAATCACCAGTTTTTAAACTAACCTTTTCTTAATAACACTATACCTTTTACATAATAACCAATTAATTTATAACTCTTTAGTCAAGAAATGTAAAGCCTTATATCATTAAAACCAATTAAAAACAAGTATAAAGCGACTACATGAATTTCACAAGCCAAACCAAAGTCTTCCCAAATCTCGAGGTTTCTGGGCTTTAAGAGCGGCTTTTTCCCCAGCCATGTTTCTGTCTTGGGTGAGTGAGCTACGCTGCCGCGGCGTGGCTTTGAATCAATCCCCACACAAACTGTGGCTAGCTCAAGAGGTTACCAGCAGATGTAATCTTTACCAATTTTTTCTTTTTAACATGAAACAGTCATTCACACAAAGACACAGAGAGGACATAAACATACACATAGACAGTCGGTGCACCGGGACAAACACGGAAAGATACACAGAAAGTTAAGCGTGCTTGTTAAGCAATTGCATCCATTTTCCTCTTTAAACAGCTCTTAGAAGCTGTGGACATATGCCTATTTTTAAAAACCCCTTTCTTTTCGCCGAAATCAGCTCTTACGAGCTTTGGGCAAATGCCTACCAAATTCCTTCCCCATATTTCCCTATCTTATCAACCCAAGCAGTCCTGCGCTGGGTCCACGCAGTATGCTTGAAAAACTGTATCCATTCCTGCACTCACAACCATAGACACGAATTCACTAGCGCTAGTTTTGCCCTCTATGTTGCTTACCGTGCGGACACCATTAATTTTCACCTTTTTCTGCGAAGCTTCGCTGGATAGGGCTACCTCAAGAAATTCTCTCGTGCCAGGTCGCCCCACGTTGGGCGCCACTATGTAGCCGCCAGCAGCTACATGTAAACCGGGTTACCTGTTGAGAGAATTTTGGGGTCATAGGGAAGAGCGGCGAAAAGAAAGTACGGCTAAGTCAATGTTCACTGATCAAAGCCGTAAACTTTAATGGCGCCAGACCTTATAACAGTTCGGGCAAACCCTTCCCCCCAGACTCCAGGCTGAGTTCCGGTGGAAGTTGTCTAGCTTCTCTTGGAGGTCTTCGTCTTGACTGCTCCGGCAGCTGGGTGGGTCACCTGTTTAATTCAGGAATCCCTATACCAGGAAGAACAATGAACTTAACCTTTACTACGTGCGCTCCACCCTAAGTGGAGCAGAATCCTGGCTAACTGGGAGAAGTTAACCTTGACCAAAGTCAAACTCTGACCAAGTGCAAGACTGCCCCAATATGGCTCTGTACATTTTAACACTATTATTGCTCTGTAGTATTGCTTGAAGTCTGGGATACTGACTCCCCCAGAATTTTTTTTGTTGTTGAGAATAGTTTTAGCTATCTTGGGTTTTTTGTTATTCCAAATGAATTTGAGAATTAATTTTTCTAACTCTGTGGAGAACTGAGTTGGGATTTTGATGGGGATTGCATTGAATCTGTAGATCGCTTTTGTCAAGATGGTCATTTTAACTATATTAATCCTGCCAATCCATGAGCATGGCAGATTTTTTCCATTTTCTGGGGCTTCTGTGATTTCCTTCTTCAGAGACCTGAAGTTCTTGTCATATAGATCTTTCATTTGTTTGGTTAGAGTCACACCAAGATACTTTATATTGTTTGTGGCTATTGTGAAGGGTGTCATTTCCCTAACTTCTTTTTCAGCCTGCTTATCCTTTGAGTATAGGAAGGCAACTAATTTGCTTGAGTTGATTTTATAACCAGCCACTTTGCTGAAGTTGTTTATCAGCTGTAGGAGTTCTCTGGTGGAGGTTTTCGGGTCACTTAATTAGACTATCCTGTCATCTGCAAATAGTGATAATTTGACTTCTTCGTTTCCAATTTGTATCCCCTTGACCTCCTTATGTTGTCTAATTGCTCTAGCTAGAACTTCAAGTACTATATTGAAAAGATATGGAGAGAGAAGACAGCCTTGTCTAGTCCCTGATTTTAGTGGGATTGCTTCAAGTTTCTCTCTGTTTAGTTTGATGTTGGCTACCAGTTTGCTGTATATTGCTTTAACAATGTTTAGGTATGGGCCTTGAATTCCTGTTCTTTCCAGAACTTTTAGCATGAAAGGATGCTGAATTTTGTCAAATGCTTTTTCTGCATCTAATGAGATAATCATATGTTTTTTTTCTTTGAGTTTGTTTATGTAGTGGATAGTATTGATGGATTTCCTTATATTGAACCATCCCTGCATCCCTGGGATGAAACCTACTTGATCATGGTGGATCTTTCACTCTGTTCTATTATAATGGCTCATTTCTCATCACTTATTTATTACTTTATAAAACATTTTTCTGTCTTACAATAGAGAAGGGTCTAGAGACATGACTCACTAAATAAAGGGCTTTGTAAGGAACTGAGGAGACTGGAGTTTTATTACAGAGTCCAAGGAAACACTTAGCCATCATAGCAGCCTGTCTAGTGTCAATATTTGGAGACAGAAACAGGAAAGACAATCCCTAGGAAGAGCTTACTAGCAAGACTAGATAGACTCCATGAGTTGTGGATGCAAGAGATGCTGTCTAAATAAATAATGTAGAGAGCAGTTGTGCCAGATACTCAGCATCTACAACGGGCCTCTATGCATGTGAGCATACATACATTTAATGTATTTTAACCTATATGTAAAACACAGGTGCAAACTCTACATATATACACACAAAAGGCTTACAATTTGGTAAAATTCATCCTATTATTATCAAAATATGTAACTATTTTACTGGTGAACAATATAATTTATCAATTTCCTGACAAATTTCACTTTTCATTTCATTCATGAATTCTGAAATCACTTATATATTTTTTGCTATTTAGTCTCTATGTTTTATAGCACACTCCATTACTTTTTCTAATAATAGGAATATCATTCACAAGTATTGATTTTTATAATTATAAACAACTATTTCACTCTAACCTTTAATGTGACTTAACCTGATCTTATGTTATTATATTATTGCTGATGAAAGTTCTCCTGTTATTTACATATTCAAATGCATGATAATCACAATCTGACTAGAATCAGTTCCTTAGATGGACAGCATTGTAATCGTCACAGTTCACTATAAAGGTGTTTGGGTCTAGATCCTCTCCACACAAAGAAACTGGTCTCTTGTTGTCCATAAAGCATGGGAAGAACTTGCTCATCCTTGCAGAATGGACCAGGTCATCTAGTTGCTGTCTTCACTCCCTATAGATACTTCAATTTGCATCTTCACCCCGTGTTTCTCAGCAGGTTTGCCTCACAGAGATATTTACTTATTCTAAGCATATTTTGTCTAGCATATCTATGTGCTTAGAATGGAGTGTTACATTTCGTGCATATAAAATTCTGTTTTATAATTTTTTTACTTTTTACTTTAAAAGCAAACTTTCCAGAGCCATTATTATTTTAACATGTCTCATCTCCTGCTTATAAATGTAATATGTGTTAGTTATACAAATTAAAACATGGCTGGATTACAATTTCTTAAAACTGGTCTTTGAAAATAAGGCATAGTTAATGACATTAAAATGTGATGCTGTAATACCAGCAATGGTCATTCAAGCACATAATGCAAAGACATTTAAAAAGCATTTGTATATTAATAATTTTCCTCATTCTTTTAATCAACCTAGGCACGTATTGAGTGTATTTAGGTATTCCATTTTCAGGCCAATTTTGTGGCAATATTGACTGACAAATCATACATTTTGATATGTTATTAATATTTACAGAGCACCCAACCCAGGTTTATCACTAATGTCACCTTGAGTAAGAAAATGATGCTGAAACATTATTTAAATTTATGGCAACAAGCAAAAGCAATTATTATTATTTTTATTTTAGAAACCGATGCATGGAGTTCATCTCAAATGGCTATCTCATAGAATATTCATTACCTGGAATTGCTGTCAACTTTTCTCGGAAGAAAGGGAGTTTACGGAAGCTCATAACTACAACCACAAATAAAGCTGGGTCCTATGAGGAAAAACTTACTTATTCTCATGTTGTTCTTATGAAAATAAATTATTATTCCCCGAAGTCTTAAAAGACTAGGAAGTAGAAACATTACTTTTACAATTGGCCCACATGAACAACACGGTGAGATGGAAGTGCACGTGCCAAAGGGATGGGGCAGATATGGTTTTACACCCTTCCCATAACAAGGACAGGATGAGGTTCAGTTGCTAGTTTTCCCTATGGGATAGCCCTGTGCCTTCCCCAAAATACGAGGAAATTGTAAACAGGCTTTCTTTATTCTTCCTTCCAAATATTACCAGAAGTTTCAAACTGGATATTAGGGTATTTTGTTTCATCACTATATGTTTTGTTTTAACTATCAATCTATATTTGGTACACCTAGAATCCTAGTACTCTTCTGAAGAGAACTAAGAGAGGTTGTAGACCATAGCCCACTCTTCAAAGTCATTCAATGAAAGACAAACTACTACAACCATCTCTACTTCCTTGTAATCATTCTAGTGTATTCTTCCCTGTTTTGTTATTCAGGACTTCGGGCTTTTTTAGAATAGAGATCATTCAAAGTTCTTCACGGACCTGCTCCCTCATCCCATGTCTAAAATATAACAACTGTTTGGTTAGCAGGACTCAACTGCCTTTTCACAGTCGAGTCCAAGGTTATCATCATGATGTCATATAGAATATGTCTTTAAAGTATCACTTGATTTCTGCCAACCATCATTGACATTCTTTAAATTACTATTTCCCTTGATTTTTAGCCATATAATTTTTATTCACTTTCCAACATTTGGATATGTTCATACTGAGACTCTGACAGTGGCTCAAGTTCCCTCTTCTATCAGTAGGTGGGAAGATCAAGACTAGAATTTGATAAGAGTGATACTTACACTTCCTGTTACTGTAATAAAGTCTTCTGACCAAAGCAACTTAGGGAAAGAAGGTGTTATATTGATTCATAGGTTATGGTTACAGTTGATCTTGATGAGGAAGACATGGTACTGGGCTGCAAAGACATACCTGATGTAGGCCAGCTGGTCGCACCTCATTTGCAGTCAGGAAGCAAAAAACCATGAATGCTAGCATTAAGCATCTTACTTCTATTTATTCAATCCAGGACCCCCACTCTTGAAATACTACCTCCAGTAACTAGGGTGGCTAAGGTGGATCTTACCACTATAATTGACCTGTTCTATGTAATTCTTCACAGAAAAATCTAACTGCTAAGCTGATACAGGTAAACCTTCAGAGGTGTTGCCAGAAGCCTATTGCCTTGGTGAGTCTAGACCTTCTGTGGTTGACAATGCCAGTCGCCACATTAAGGCTGTTTATGGCAAAGTCTTCCTTCCTTATGTAGGAAAAGTAACATCTAACCCAATTCCTCATTTCCTAGCATTTTTTTCCCTTTTAAACAGAATGAGGCTGAGACAGAGAAGTAGGGAGGTGCTTAAAAATCTCTGATGTGCCATTTTTTTTTACTTTCATATAGAATCACCAGTTTTATCAGATTATGATATAAGGTCAATAATCTGAAAGAGCAGCCAAAAGACCCTGTCTCAAACACAATCACAGGACATAGGCTGCCAGCAGGACTTTCACGAAGATAGAATTCACTTTGCAACATCATTAAAATGTGTTCTTTGCTCAGAAAGCTGAAACTCTACTTGCAACTTTTTTCCTCAAGACAAAACATAAATAAAATATCTGAAACAAAGTTTAAGTAGGGTATGATTTAATTTTCAAGGGAATAAAATACAAAAAGATCAAAAGGCAATGATTTGAGAGTTTTAGAACTGAATAACATAATTAATTACTAAATTAAATAAAAACATTTGTCCTTTTTTTCTGTAGAATTATTACTCCCCATTGCTTTATGCACACACCACTTCTATAAATCCATATAAGGCACTGTCACATTGGAATTTGTTTTTGTTTTTATTTGTGTGTGCAAGTGTGTGAGAGAGATACAGAGGGGGGCAAGGAGTAGAGAGATAGACATAGAGACAGATAAAGACAGAAGGACACAGCAAAGCAGAGACTATTTTCTGCATGTATGTGGGTGGGATTCCTTCAAGTGTGGGGATATATATGATGTATGTATAGAGCTTGGGGTTGACATCAGCTATTGGTCTTCACCATTGTGCTTATTTGACACAGGTCTTATTTGAAGTAGGGCACTTTGGTTCTTTGGAACCTCATGCAGCAGAGTACCAACTCTTAGGTCTCTAGGGATTCTTTCGCAGCATCCCATGCTATTGTAGAAATAATGGGGTTACAGATACAATCCTACTCCTGTTGTACTTTACTTATCCTGCCTCGGCCTTTATACTTGTATGGGAGCCCATTGCACATAGAGCCAGCTCCTCAGTTTTACTCTTTGCTTCATAAAGATCCATGAATCACAGTGATGTTCTGTATGTTTTCAGAATAATTTCTTACCTGGGCCTTTTAACAATATGAAGGTATTTCATTTGGGAACCACAAGATCTGACATTTTGACCTGACCAATGAACCCAACAAAACTGATGAATGGATGATTATATTATCTACATAATTTTTCCAATTATCATGAATTTTCCCTAATCAATTTCCTAAATACTCTAAACAATGAAGGTTGTTTACAATACATATACACATAAAAGCACACAAACATTTAAAGTAGCACAATTCTTTAGTGAATTTAACTGAGTGCTATGATTTTAACAAATATATTCTTTCCATACTCTGTAGATTTTGTGATAATAGAAGAGAACATTATTGGGTGGTCTGTGCAGGGAAGTTATTAATACCAATTGCTTACTCATCTCATGGTTCTAGAAAGGTGGTTCTCAACCTTTCTAATACCGAAATCCTTTAATGCAGTCTCTTATGTGGTGACACCCAGTCATGTTATTGATTCCACTAGTGATTCATAACTGTAATTGTGCTATTATTATTATTATTAATTGTAATGTAAATTTCAGATTTAAACTCCTATGAAAGGGTCCTTCAACCTCCCAGCCCAATGGGGTCACAACCCACAATTTGAGAATCACTGTTCTAGAGGCTGTGTTAGGGAGTTCTAAGATAAGGGACTGCTGCGGTGTTCATGCTGAGCCATGATATTATCACATCTAGGGCACAGGGAGAATTTTAGCCTGAACTCACTGTAGTAAGAAATCTCTTAGTAGGAAATCTGATGTATCCTCATATGCTGTAATTTCATCGAGTATACATAACTATTAATGTGATCGTTTACATAATGGTTTTATACAAACTCTTTGAAGTGTAGAGAGTTTGCCACAGTTATGTTTCTCTGGAGATACAGAACCAATAGAGTAAGTAGAGATAGATCATAAAGGATTCATTAGGGTAACAGGCTCGTGAGACAATAACCTCAGAGGCAGAGAAGTCCCAAGATAGGACATCTGCAAGCTGCAAACACTGTGTGCTGGTGGCAGTGTCTGATTAACTCTGGAAGCCTCAGAGTTAGAGAAACAGATGGTATAACTCCAGAAAAAAAATACTGGATGAAATGTTTTGTTTGTACAAAAGGGGATTATATAAGAAGATTGTGTATTGAGTTGTATGCCTACAAGTGGCCTTTCCATGTGTTGGTAGCATCAGCATCCCAATTCAAAGTCTACAAGGTTGGGGTTCTGATCTCAGGAGCATGAGAAGGGTACAACAAGGTTTCTGGAGAGTCAGAGTTGCCTATTTTGTACAGGATTCAGCCAGTTGGATCGAAAATAGTTAGATTTATAAGCCAATCAGCTGGGAAATGCCCTCATCAGGTTTTAATAAAGATTAAATAGGTACATACACATGCACTGTTAAATTGTGTTAAATGTATGTTAAAGACACACACACACACACACACACACACACATACACAATTAGTAATGACACTCAAAGAACATGGCAATGTGTTTATGATCACATCAGTGAGAAATCTCCCTTCCTCTCTCAAACTTTTTTGAGTTATTCTATTTAAAAGATTATGAACCCTGAAACTACAGCATTTGACTAACTGTTGATTTTTCTCTTCTCCCAGTGTAATTGTTGACAACAATCTCCATTTGTGATAGGCAGAACACTGATGACACAACTATGTCAACACACATGTGCTGGCTTTAGTTTAAACATAAACCTTTAATCATCTTCCAAATATACCAGTGTTTTGAAGTAGGTGGTTTTTTTTCCATGAATACTACAATCAGAGTATTAGGTCACAAATAATTATAATTAATTGGGTCATCCAGCTGTTGTTGTCAAAATAGTATATGAACCAAGCTTTTACTCCAAAAACAGTTTCTATAGAAGATCATTTTTTCTCAGAATTTAATGTTCTATTGCAATGTGCTATTAACAATTCCATGTAATTTATGGCACATTATGTTAAGTCAATCATTTTTTCTACAAATAAAAATTTTCATTCAAAACTTATTCTATTTCCATAGTTAAGCTACTGATAATACTTAATTACTTTGGATAAGGAAAAAACAGTTATGCAAAATGTGCATTGTCTGCAAATTTAAAGAATTGTAGAAAATTGGGACAGCATGCCTCTTAGAATTTTATTATTTCAAGTAACAAAAACAATAGTGAAATACATCATGAGTGGAAGAAAAGTTATTGAAAATATATTATATTTGGTATATGTAAAATGTGTCAAATTGCTGCTACCAGCTGGTTTTTGCTCTGGGCCTACTAGCAAAAGTAGCAATATAATAATATCCTATTATTATGAACACAAAATCCGGCTTAACACTGTGCATATGTCCGATGGCAATTGTATCCCTCAGAGAAACCCTCCATAACCACAGTGCCTTAAATAAGCAAGATTACAATAGGAAATGAACATGGCATTCTAGAACCAAAGGAATTTAGAACAGAAATCAGAAAGCTTGTTCGTTAAAGCCGCTATGACCCAGTCAGTCCAAGTAGTATCTGTTTCGGAACTGATCAGGGACATGCAGGGTGGAGTGTATGCAGACACTAGCTCCAATCTCAAAAGCTATTCCTCATTGTCAAATATATGTTCAGTCAAGAGTATTGTCATAAGCAGGCAAACATACAGACCAGACATATGCATGCAAGTGTACCTTAAATATGTTAATGAGAGGATTCAAGCAGATATTTGTAGAAGATTTATTCAAAATGTAAAATGTATTCTTTAAGATGAAAAAAAATCTCTCAACATGAAAGTACAATATATTATTTAGCGAACCTTATATACATGAGACAGACTTTTGAGTACATACCACTTAGTAGGTACACATACGTGGCATGTTTTAATATAATTATTTCCATCTGAAGAGGTCTTCTAATCTTTCAGGAAATGTATAATATACATTGTAAAATATTAAGAACATAGAGCTTGTAAAATTTTAATGTGCACACCAAAGTCTTTTACAACCTTCTCACTCACTAAGTGGTCACACATTAAAATAAAATAAATCTTCACCCAAAGAGAAAGCACTTAAAATGTGCAGGCTTTTCAGATTTTAGTTCCCCCAAAGAATTCATTTTTCTTAATAGTGTCAGATATAATAAAATCATCCGTTCCGTGGAAAAAATAATTAAAGCACTTAGCCCAATGTTTTACTTTCAGTATTTAAAAATCAGCTATTTCTTGTGATTAGTTATTTGGGGGTTCCATTAGATTTTATGATACAGTATATAGACATGTACAATGGGCACTGATGACTTGGAAACCCAGACAGTTGTTACTTAAGTCACAAAACCAGAATACCTGCCAAGAACCTATGTTTCTCCGAATCGTGTAGAGAATGCAAAATAATCATGAAGCCAGCAAAGGAGGATAATAAATCCTACCAAGTGTTGTTTTTTTGTATATTTCTAATTCCTCCCAAGCCACAAAAAGCCTTGGCAGAAACAGCCTCCTGTTCTTTGTTGTTTTCTTCTGTTTCTTTTAATATATTCACTTATTTAAATATTTACTGAGGGTTTCTTGTATCAGAGGCACTTCCTTTTGCACCAGAGAAATATACTGAAAAAAGAAACCTGCAGTTCCTGTCCTCAAAGCACTGAGCAACTTGCTTAGAAAACTATGTGCTACATCACATCTGTTCCAGTCTGCTATTGTACCACTACTTCAAGGAATGGGTGGTCAACATCAAGAAGAACCCGTGACTCTGCTGAGGGTTCTCTGTAAAGCTTTATGGAGCTGATTAAAAATAGATCTAATCCTTTGCCTTGGGCAAGTAGGAAAAGTGAAACAGAATAAACCCGGAAATGGGGAAAAGGACTTGTTGGAGAGAGGCTATAGGGGTCTTTACTGCTGGAAGGGGTGTTCCATCCATATTCCTCAATTTTTTTTTTTTTTGAAAAGACAATTCCAAAACCTGGCAGAAACTGGTATGGATTTTAAGTTTTGCTGGAAACTACACAGTCAGGTTTGTAGCACCAAGACACGTGCTTAGCCTGATGTACAGACAGTATGCATGCAGTATCCGGTGCACAGAATTAACAGGGTAAAATCAATTACACAACAACTGTTTTTGAAAGTATGGCAATCTGCTTATAGAATGCTACTTAAAATATATTGTTATAAATATCTCTGTTGATTAAATTGTATTTTTAAATAATACAAATACATCAAAATAGATCACTTAGTCACAACCTAATTTACAGGGATATTTATAATGTTCATTTTAAATAAAATTGACCTTCAAAAACCTGTGCCCTCACCAGACTATGTGAATAATTATGATTCCTATACTGCAATGACAATCTAGCCATACTATATATTAGTGCTGTTTCTGGAACTGTTAAGTTTCTGCTGATCAGACAGAACTGAGAAGTTAAGGGCCATAGTTGCACAAATTTCTTCTTACCAGTATCTATTTTTTGATGATGATGATAATACTAATAAACTCTAGGAAGGATTTGCACATGGGATAAAATCTAGAAGGAGGAAACATCTGGATGTAGCTAGCGATGCCTCCGAGCAAATTTCAGTGTTATCTACTACTCCATAATTTCAATCTGATTATACCTCCCTAATTGAAATAACAACTCACTTCTTCAGGTCAGAAACCTAATCTGCCTTCATTTCAGTGATAAGTATAGGCATTATAAGAAGTGAAAATTGCCATAAATGGGCCAGATATTTCTTTAGTTGCTGCTTAACTTTAATGCGTTTTCTTTCTTGGAATTCTGAGGAGCAGCCATATTGTTTTTTGCCTCCTGACGTCAGTCTCAGTACCAGTTTAATTGGTCATTGCTTTATCTCATCCAACACTTACATACTCAGGGGACTATAGGGACCTTGAAGTACTGTCTTTTGTGCTTTATCCTGATTTCTGATTATCTGTGAGGTTACCAGAAGTGAAAGCTCTTCCAATTTGTATTGATAGATTGGGAGTTGAAATCTTATTGTAAAGCCTTTCGTCAAAAGCTACAAGCCTATTTAAAAGATAGTGTCATGCTTATCTGCTTGTATGTACAAGGTACTGTATTTTCATCATCAATTCCTAAAAGATATGTAAGAAGCAGGCATATTTTCAATATTTTAAAAAAGGCATTCAGGGATTTAGGAATGTCTATCAAATATAGTTCTCAGAACATTATAGGAGTTCAAAGAGCTTTATCCAAAAAGTCTGTATAATCATTATCCATATTCATTTCCAAAGAGGCAAAGCAGCTTTTTAAAAATTTGGACATATGTATATATGTGTGTGTGTGGTGTGTATGTGTGTGTGTGTGTGTGTGTGTGCCTTTGTGTGTGTGTGTATGTGTGTGTGCCTCTGTGTGTGTGTGTGTGTTTGGTAATTGCAAAAATGGCTGTTGCATGCCTCCCAAATCCTTTTGTCACATAATTATATTTATAATGTAAAGATGAAAACATCATATGTTTAAGCTTCTCAAAATCTAGCGGTGGTTTTATAGAAACTGAAAAGCCATGATGCCACAGGGTTTGAATTCTACAGCTCCTAAAGAGCCCCTGGTATTGACCTGTCTCAGGCATTTTTTATATCTGATTTGCCCAATCACGGACTGTTTATATCTCATATCAATATCATCTTCCTACCAGTGCACAGTATATACATGGTAGCTCTTGGTAATATGTTTCCACATTTTCTGCATGGTGGATTGCCAAGGTGATGTTTTCTTATAAATAAGTGACTAGTTTCCTGGCTTACAGAACCATTCTGAATTTTATTCAGGTGAGAAACAATGTGCTTCATAAAACGCTAAATTCAATTAGGTCTTTCATGCAATATCTTTCATATATTTAAGCATAATTTAACCTTGCTTAAAACTATGTGTATTTGGAGAACTGCTTTAGATGTAGTCCTAAAATAACTCTAAGAACTCATAAACACTTGAATTTTCTCTTATCAAGTGATCATGTTTTATAACTTTGAACTTCACATTCTCATTTAAGGATCTGGAATATTTTTTTAAAAAATGATTTAAAATATTATACCCAAATTTAAGTGGATGAAATAAGAGGCAGATATCAGGAAGATAACTGCCAACAGAGTCAGAGACTGAAGGCTATAACAAAAGAGTCTAAGGGAAAATGGTGGAGAAGTAATATTTAGGAAGATACAAAATGTTTCTTTGGATATATTGAAAAATATATCTGAAGAATAACTGTGACCTAAGATGTTAATAATAGCAAATATGTGGTGAATAATTTTAATTGTCAAACTGACACAATCTAGACTGCCCTGGTAAGAAAGTCTCAATGAGAAACTGTTTGAACCACATTGGTTTGTGGTTGGGCATTGTCTCTGGTACAGTGTCTTAGTTATATTTATTAACATAGGAGCACCAAACTCTTTTGGTCAGAGAAGGCTGGATTGTACAAGGATAGAGAGAAAGAGCTAAGCACTATAATGTATATATTAATTTAGTGCTCTCTGTCCTTAATTGTGGATATAATGTGACTTGCTGCTTCAAGTTTCTGACACCTTAACTTACCAGTAACAACCTAGAATTATGAGCCAAGCAAACCCTTTCTCCCTTAAGTTGCATTTGTCAGGGTATCTAATCTTGTACAGTAAAGAGTCGTACAGGTCCATCAGGTTTACTACAATTGAAAAGTTCATGGTCAAATAATCAATTCTTTCTTTCACTTGACATGTTGGTTTTGTACGAACACTACTGTCATGTACTACATCTCAGTTATTCTACTAGCACGCTAGTTTGTGGAACTATAACCCTATTAAAAATAGTCTATCTTCCTGTAAAACAAATGAGAGCTATTCTTACAGAATCCATGTCAGATTATTAGGTGTGGGTAAAGAAAAATTTTTCAGGAAAAACACATTGTAATTGTGGGAACCAATTCATCCTGATCTGTAAATTCGCATCACCAGAGAGCCATATTTTTCATTCTGTTCATCTATGTCATGACCCTTCTTTCAACAAATACTTACTGTGTATTCACTGGTACTGGAAAACAAAAGATAAGAGATAGAAATAATAATAAGCCAGTGAAGAACAATATAACAGACATGGGTATGCGGGCTAATTGGAAAGTCACAAGTTGGGCAAACTGCGAGATTAGATAGTTTTGAACTCAGATGAAGCAAGAGACTAGTCACATAAGAATTTGAAATTATGAGGTAGTGGTCCTGGAATCCAGAAAAAAATCCAGAAAATAAAATTGCTTTGCAATGGTAAAGGCTTAAGAAAAGATGGAGAGACTGTAATAATAAAGAAATAGATGAGGTCACACAAGAGTTAAGAGAGCAAACAGGAGAGATTTAGATTCCTTCAAAATCACTGGGAAGCCATTGGAAGAAGGAAATATAGGAAGCAAAATGATTTGTACATAGGTAGGAAAACATATCATTCTAGTCATTAGGAAGAAATTGGGCCACAATTCTGAAAATGTGAAAACACTCACTAATAAGTGGATGGTAACCTAGAAAACTGGAATACCCAAAATATAATCCACACATCAAATGAGGTACAAGAAGAACGGAGGAGTGGCCCCTTGTTCTGGAAAGACTCAGTGAAGCAATATAGGGCAAAACAAGAACGGGGAAGTTGGAAGGGTTGGGTGGGAAAACAGGGGGAGGGAAGGGGGCTGATGGGACTTTCGGGAAGTGGGGTCTAGAAAAGGGGAAATCATTTGAAATGTAAATAAAAATATATTGAATAAAAAGCAAAAAAAAAGCAAAAAAACAAAAAATCAATTTTATTAGTTTAATAAAAAAAAGAAACTATCATCTGAAAAAAAAAGAATTTACAGGAAGAGTTTTGGTGTTGAGTGGTGATTTCTGAAATTATGTGGCCATGGAAGAAATTTTAAAAGTAACAGTGAGTTAAGACACATTTTATTGGCACAATGATGCATAGCTGATAAATTAAATTTTGAGGAAAAAGGAGAGTTAATGACAGAACAGATATTTTAGACTTCTTATTTGATCAGGTAAGAGATAATGGAACTTGTAAAAGAGATAAAATGAAAAGGGAAGTGTATCTAACAGTGATAAGAGACGCTTTGTAAGTTATCAATTTAATATGATTTTGGAACATCCATAGAGAGATACAGAAGATAACCTCAAAGGTTGACTGCTTAGTCTAATGGGAATACCTCAGCTAGAATAAGATATTCATAATCACTACTGTGTCAGTGTTGAACAAAGCCACAGTGATGTATGTACTATGTTAGTGTAAACATAGACATAAATAAAGGCCCTGAATTGTTCTATGAAGCTATCTTTGATATGAACCAATAATAGAGGAGAAAGCTTTAGTTAAGAGAGGGATAAAAATACTCAAATGCAAGAGATAAGTAATACACTTTGTCAAATAGGAGAAAAATGGGTACCTTTCATGGAAGGGACACTTGAAGTGGGTGGCAAGTTGGGAACTGAAACATGTCCATTGATAAGAATGTCAGTTCAGTGGCATAGCTACCTGTACCCTGGAGGCAGGTTTTTTAGGTAAGGAACTGGAGACATGGTGTGCTAGAAGCTACTTTTTAATTTATAGCTCTAATGAGAAGTACAAGGTTGGAAATAGGATCCGATACCTCCCCTTCCATCCTTCTTTTTCCTTCCATTTATTTATTTCTCCACCTTTACTTCTTTATTTTGTTCTTTTGTTTCAGGCTGGCCAAAAACTTTTAGTTCTCCTGAATCAGCTTCTCAAGTAGCTGTGATTGTAAGTACCTTTCAACAGATGCTAAATGATGCTCTTTATAGAAATGTAAGAAAAGATCAGAGAATACTCGAACAGGAAAAAAAACAACAACAAAAAACAATAGCAACAAAGTCTCCAAGCAAGATCAGTGATACTAAAAGCCATGGTCTAAGAGGAGACTGGCTCACTGTACTGTCTTTAGGTAGGCAATGTCTTCTTTAGGACCCAAAGATTTTCTTTAAGTAGGTCACCACAAACCAGCCATCTAATATCCAAAGCCTATAAATTCACCCTGAGAAAAATAAAATGTTCTTCAGCATTCAAATACACACTACACTTGTTTCTATTTATGCCTTCCAACATCTTTAGAGGAGAAATTTGTTCTTGCTTACAAGGCTCTACATTTTGTGGTTTCCTATATTTAGGACAAGTAAAAAAATATGCTTGGAAAAGTAATGAACAATCTTGAGAGATTTTACAAAGAAAAGTCATCCCCAAACATCCCCCTGGTATCACTGGTAACTATAATATTATATGGTATAGTGTGAAAAAAACATAACTTAAATTTCCCTAGAAAACAGTAGAATCATCTAGCATCAGGATCTACAAGGGACAGTGAGATATGCCATGGCTTAGAGCTCAAGCTGAGCAATCGTGTCTTCATGCTTCTCAAGAAACAGTTTTGTGAGCATTGTTTTAATTCTCCTTGACTCTCTCCTTTCTCATACAAGATACAACCCTGAAGATTTGAAAAACATCACATCAAAACACCATGAATAGTGTATTAAAGGTAAGCAGCAAACTGAGAGAAGGATTTGAACCATCTAACAAACTTGTACTATATAACAGCAATATTTCAGAATTCCTGTGAATATAGAACTAAAATCAAAAAGATAAACAACACAGGAAGAAAATGCAAATGAAAACTAGAAAATGAGCACAACATCTCAGAAACACTTTAACTGTGGTTCATAACTGGCAAAACACAAAGAAATCATGCCCAGCCTAGATAATCATACCTGAACGTGCACAGGATGCTGGGGAGAAAGACCTCTCTGAATCAGAGGCTAGGTAAGGATACTTAGCAATATCCAGGGATACAGGGGAAGCTGGAGTCACCCCTGGCCTTCTTAGTTTCATTAATTACATCATTTAGAGTCGACTCACATAGAATCAAACAGACATTTGGGGAGAGGGGTAAAAGAAAAACCACAAGGCAGAAATCTGTAGAGGTGAGCAGCTTCCCAGAGGAGAAGACTAGAGAAGAGAGGGAAAAGATGCCAAGTTAGTTTAAAAAGTCGATCTGTGGCACAGGAAGGAGGCTCAGGGGTGTGGCTCTCAATCTGTGGGTCGTCATGTTTTGGAGACTGGCATATAATCTATCCTGCAATAAGACATTTGTGTTATGATCCATAACAGTAGCAAAACTACAGTCATGAAATGATCACAAAATATTTTTACAGTTTGTGTTACTAAAACATGAGGAACTCTATTAAAGGGTCCCAGCATTAAAAAGGTTGAGAACCTGTGCTTCAGCGGAAGAGTAAGGAAACACAAACCTTTGGTACAAGGAGGCCCAAGGTGGTAAGGAAAGTATGCTTAGAAAACAGAAAGAATTTTTGATTTTTTCTTTTTTTTTTAAACACCAAACAACAACAACAAAGAAAACAGAAAGAAAGGGAAGTTATGTTTTTCTAAATAATTCAGAAATACAGGCAGATTTAGGATGCTATAGGACTGTGGGTCTGTAAGCTTATACAATAAGGGAGGATTCTAGGAAGGAAAATACTGCATCTAATTATTAAAGAACTAACTATTGTGCCCACTTATTTAGCAACCTTCCTATCTGAGTCCTTTAGATAAAGTGATTAAATTAACCCAACTGGAATGTTATGTCTTCCCCTAGGCCAGTCTATAGATTCTGCACTCTGTTTCTTTTTTGGTTTTGGTTTGGTTTGGTTTGGTCTGGTCTGGTCTGGTCTGGTCTGGTCTGGTCTGGTCTGCTTTGCTTTGCTTTGGTTTCTCTTGTTCTTTTCCTACTCTTACTCCAGGCCAGCATAGGACACAGGGGGAGGGAGAACCTGTCTCAAAAGTAAATAAGTAAAGCCTAAACAACAACAACAACAAGAAACAAAGGGCCTCTAAAATAAAATCACAACAAAGCTTCATTCCAGATGCATGCACACAGTTCCAGTCCAACACATCTTCGGAGGACATGGTGGGAGGGCAACAACTCACTCCTGTGTACTGGTGGGGGGTGCAACACGTTAGTTATTCTGAGAAAGAACTTGTCATCTCTCGATCAAACTTATGTACACACACACACACACACACACACACACACACACACACACACAGTCTTTTGTGCCAGGATTTATACACTACAAAACTTTGCAGCCAGGAATCATGTGCAAAAATAGCCATATAATGCATGATGACTCAAAAGTCATCAACATCAGATCAGAAAAACAAGTAAAATACTGTTTGTATTTCAGTTTCCACCCATGCAGGACAGAATTCCCCAGCAGTGACAAATTAGTGAAGTGTATAGAAGCTGTAGCAACATAGTTCTCAAGGGCAAGGACTTATAGAAATGTAGATACCTAATTTGAGCACATTATCTAAGAGTACATTTATGTAAAGCTCAAACCAGAGGGAACACAACCTAAGTTATATACATAGATACATGCATGCATGCATGCATGCATACATACATACAAACATACAAATATACATACATATTAAAACTTAAATATAGTACAACTTTTAAAGAAGTGGGTATCCACATGAAGAGGCTAAGATAGGAGGGCTTCTATGACATTGGAGGGATTTTATTTATTAAATTTAATTTAGAGCAGATAAGTAGTATTTTATACCATGTAGTATATGCCTTTAATGTGTATGTGCTAATACAATGTCAAATAGACAAAGGTAACCAGATAATTGAAGGCCCGGGTTTCTGGATTTGTGGAGATGGTACTTTGCTTGCTTTGAGCTATAAGCATGAAGACAGGTTGTAGGATTCTCTAAGCCCACTTCTAAGTCTGATGAGCATGGTTAGTACCTATGATCCCAACAACTAAAAGACAGGAGACAGTAATCCTCTGATGAAGACTAGAGTCAAGTTTTGGCTTTGAGAGACTCTGTTCCATCACCAAGGGAGCATGCTAGCAAAATACATGAAGCTAATTCCAAGCCTTTATAGTCATGTGTACCTGCACCCATATGCACATGCTCACCACACACACAGACATAAAGGGAAGAAAGAAAGAAAAGAAAGGAAGAAAGAAAGAAAGAAAGAAACAAACAAAGAAAGAAACAAAGAAAAGAAAAAGAAAAGAAAAGAAACGAAAAGAAAAGAAGAGAAAAGAAAAGAAAAGAAAAGAAAAGAAAAAAAGAAGGATGAAAGAACATTAAAAAGGCCTAAGTCGCTAATTATGTCATGGGTGATGAAACAACATATATCATTACGCTTTACCTGATTATTACTATTAGAGAATAAAATGGTAAAAGTAAGCACCAGTACTCAGGAGTTTCCACCTGGGTGCTGAGAATATAAACTCGGGTTCTTATAATTTCATGAAAAATACTTAGGCTGGGCTATTTCTGAAGCCTACCGAAGCTATAGACTACTTTACAAATTATCCACAAATATATTCTCCCTAACACTGAAGTTAATTCTTAGGTCCAAGGCACATATAACATAGGACTACTTTCTATGTAAGAACCTAAAATCACACAGTGATCACCATTTATCAATTGTGCTTATATGACATATTTAAAGATGCCTTAACCATGACAAGTAGAAATGCTTGAACCTATGACTGACCTATGAGTGGTGGAGCCAAATGCCTAGTTCTGAGGAGTTCTTGGGAGATAAGTATTTAGGGTCCAGGCATGTGATATTGATATTTATTCATGAATTTTCTAGAATTTCACACATGAGTACACTTATTAATGTCATTTTCCTTCATTTCCCCTCTTTAAATCCTCTTATGTCCCCCCCCACTACTTTCTCCTCCGAGTTTTTTATTTTCCTCTAAATTCTCTTTCTTTCTGTCTCTGTCTCTCTCTGTCTCTCTCTCTCTCACACACACACACACACACACAATCACACACACACACACACACACGAGAGAGAGAGAGAGAGAGAGAGGAGAGAGAGAGAGAGAGAGAGGGAGGGAGAGAGAGAGAGAGAGAGAGAGAGAGAGAGAGAGAGAGAGAGAGAGAGAGAGAGAGAGACCACTGTATCTAACTACTATTGTCTATATGCACTTAGGCTTCTGTGGCAAACTCAACTAATAGTCCCTGAAAAAAATTGCATCTCTTCATCTATCAGTGGTAAAGTCTTTCCCCATTGATCTTGGCATGTTCCTTGGTGTGATTTAGTGCAAGCTTGTTGCAGGCAACCATATGAGACTATATGAGTGAGGCATCCCTGTCTTGTCTTTTGTACAAAAGACTTTATTTTTACAGTAGTGGGTTTGATTCTTTGACTATTGCTATCTTTCTACTACTCCTCACCATGACTCCTGGTCTTGGATGCAGTGTTTATGTTATGGATGTCCAATTTTTAGAGCTTAGTATTTAATAGTCTCGCGTTTGCACTTTGACGAATCGTGGTTCTCTGTAATAGCTGCTAAAGCTTCTCTGGTAAGGGGTGCACTTGTTTATGGGTATAAGAGTAAGCACCTAGAAGACAGACATTCTATTAATTTAGCAAAATGGTACTTGTATGTTCTCCTTTAGAAAATATGACATTTTCAGCCTCAGATTTCTGGTTACGGTTACAATACTAGAGGTGAGTTCTACCCTGTTAAACAGAAAACTTTTGGTTACCTCTGAGATATTAGTGCCACTGTTGCACCATGGGCTTATATTTCTTGCCATATCATTATTGCAGTTTGCTGGGTTTACAGTTAGGAAGGCTTTTAATATCTTTTCTCCCACAGTGATTTTCATATATTCTGCTAATAATAAGTAATAGATCTTTTCTTCGGGGAGGAGTCTTCCAGATCAATAACAGCTTGATTTCTCCATGTCTTGTGACTTAAGTGGTTGGGATCTTTAGCAATAATCTTGCCTTCAATTTCAGACAGGCAAAATAAATAAATAAAAAGATAAGGCAATTATAAGAGTATATATTGTTTTGGTTATATCTTCCCCTATCCCCCCAACCAACAGCTTAGCAACCCTAGAAATGCTTCTATTTAACTTATATCTTTAAACCAATGGGCTTATGCATGTTATAAAAATTATAGTTATTGATGAAGAATTATATGATCCTTGAATACATATGTATAATGAGTAATACTCAAAGAAGATAACTGTATTTCTCATTGTTTAGTTCTTTAGAGAAAATCATTTAAAATCTTTTCTTCTAGATGTTGAGATGTATAGTACTTAACATCTAGGTATAAGCTAGATTGAGCTGTCACCATTCTAAATTTAGTTTTACATCCTTTACATCCTAGTATTTTCTATGCATTGCCATTGTAATATGGTCTTTGGTATAACTGGCAGCAGCCAACAGCTCTGGGCATGGGGTCATCGCCCTCATTTGAACAAATGCTGATGAGACCTGAATTCACCTTGAATGAAACTCTCCACTCTTCTATCACCTCCTACTGCTCAGACTCTTTTCTAAATGCTTCCATTGCTGGAGCCCTCTTAATAAGAGTTTGAACTCCTACCCTCTGTCCTTTCCAGTTGAATCCATTTTAAACCTTTTAGAGAATTAATTTATCTTGGTTACTGATTTCTTTATCAACTCTCAGGTCTTCAGTCACCATTTTACAAAGTCAGAGATCTCCTGCCATTGACAGTCTTCTACCATCTGCCCAACATGTCTTCTCAGTCTTATTTTTCTTTATCCTCCTTGCATTTTCTTCATGTCTCTGGAGGTACATGCACATAGCCCTTCCTCCTCACACATACGGACTTTGATCACCTGTGTGTTAGGAGTACAGATCAAGACACATGCTCCATTATGTTCATAGCAACCTTATTTATAATAGCCAGAAGCTGGAAAGAACCCAGATGTCCCTCAAAGAAGGAATGGATACAGAAAATGTGGTATATTTACACAATGGACTACTACTCAGCAATTAAAAACAATGAATTCACAAAATTTTTAGGCAAATGGTTTAATCTGGAAAATATCATCCTAAGTGACGTAACCCAATCACAAAAGAATACACATGGAATGCAATCTCTGATAAGTGGATATTAATTAGCCCAGAAGCCCTGAATACCCAAGGCACAAATCACATAACAAATGACTCCCATGAAGAAGTAGGGAGAGGGTCCTGATCCTGGAAGGGATGGATCTAGCATTGGAGGGGAATATAAGGACAGAGAAAAAGGAGGGAGTTGATTGGAGAATGGATGGAGAGAAGAAGGTCTATGGGACATAATGGGGAGGGGGAATCTGGGAAAGGGGAAATCATTTGGAATGTAAACAAAGAATATAGAAAATAAAAATATTTAAAAAAGTAATATTTCATATTTAAAATTTCATTTGTCGTTCTTATATGATTTAATCATGTACAGATGTTCACATTTCCACAGGAGCCTGGTAAACATGACTTATGCAACTGGCATTTCTGAGATGCTGAGTTGTCTTCTACAGGAGCATCAATCAATGATGGTAGAATTTCTCCATCTTCTGTTTCTTGACTATTCTGACTAATAAAATACAATGTGCCATTTGTCATACTTTCTGGATCCCCAAGTTTCCCACTTTGATTCTATCAGCTACTTATCAAGCATCAAGACAACCAGAGAGGGTCCACCCCATTCTACACTGCTGTTTAATCTATAAATCACTATCTTTGATTTGCAAAAGAAGGTGAAGTAGAGATTTTTCTGTGGCTTGGAAGAAAAAAATCATCCAATTTTCTCTATAACTTCGACTCTCCAGTAACTTTCCACTATTGGTTTACTTCTCTAATAATTTGAGGGTATGTGATGAAGGAAACCACATCTCATTCTTTTTAAGACTCTTCATAAATATCTGTTGCTCATTACCATTGTTTTTTGTTGTTATTTTCATTTAATATTCTAAAGATCAAAACCCTGAAAAGCTGTGCACTCAGTTTGCTCTATAAGGAAAGGACTAATTTTAAACCACTTAGTCACCAATCAATCTTAAGTAAATCAAGCAAAAGCAATATCTGACTCAATTTGTTTAGAAATTCAGTTTCATGACTTCTCTGTCATACAGGGCATCTGTCAGCCTAGAGTTAAAAAAAAAGGCTTATTGAATTTTAATGCTGAACTAATGTTGCTCTCACTATCCTCTACATTGTGGGGAAAGAGAGTGACAGGGAGTCCAAGAAACAAATGAAAATTGGTCTTTCTTTCTCTCACTTTTCTTTAACCTTCACAAAGGGTTCAAACGTTCAGTCTGTCCTTTCTATGAACCTACTATTTACAGCAACCTCTCTTAACCTATATATAATGCATGAAGAAATCCAGGCAGAATAATATTGCATGTAGGCACTCATATGACTGATTGCATTGAACTCTGAAAGCTTTCAGATGTCAGGATCACGATACTGCCAGGTCCCCAGCTAACTCCATCTGCCAAGGCAACTCTTGTCAACCACCAGAAAAAATTATGCATAATTTTATAGGATGAGACTTCAAGTGTAGAATCTGTCTCGATCTGGAGGACTTATATGACTACCTCACTTCTCTGAATTATTTTTCATAATATAACATCTTCAATAGGGTTTCATTAATGCTTTCCACTGAATGGCAGAGTCTATAAATCTGTATGGTGATTTAAAGGCATCTATGACATGTGAACAGGAGGTAATACTGTAAATGAATACCAATTTTCTCTTTTCCCTCTTTCCTGATTATTATAATAGCTAGCTGTTTTGCTTGATCCCATCCCTCACACTCTATCCAGGGCAGAGAAAAGGAGACAGGGAATGCATAAGGATGGCAGACACTACTTCTAAATCAGAGAGTTCTAGTTCTGTCTCAGTGCCCAGGGCACCTGAACCTGCATTTGTCATGTCATACTCAGAGAGGTGAATGTGGTCAGTGAAAGTGACCCAGTGAATTTTATTCTGGGTTAACTATTTAATTAATTTAAAAATTCTAATATATCCCACTTGAATGGCTAAGCTTTCATGTTCCTTTATCATCTTAGGCGCAGGTAGTATTTCAAAATCAAAGAGATGTAACTAAGACAGGAAGGGAGAATAGAAAAAAATCCAATACAATGTGAAGGCTGGCCCTATAGACAAATGAAGCTTGATCTAACACAAAAACTACTGGATGGTCCATGTAGAAGATATAAAACTAATAGAAGATATAAGACAAGTGGTCTTTTGAAATACTAGAGGCTGAGTTATTTATTCAGCAAATTCTACTCATGTCGTTCCAGGTTGTTCAACAAAGACATTGATCTTTTCTTACTTCTACTTTTACCAGAATGTACTACCCAGACCTAGTCTTGGTATAGACCTTGGGAAACTACATCTCTAAGAATAAACAGAAATGTTGTAAGGTTAAAACAGAACCTGAGTCAAACCTGAAATAGATGTGTAAAAGGCTAAAAAGCTGTACCCTTGAATGTTTGATGGAGATTCCAGGGGCTTGTGGAAGAGTAGGGAAACCAGCTGAGAGAACTGAAAGTGTAGCTTGGTCTTCATTCTGGTCCTCCAGAAACTGGAGTGGGTCTGACCCTGACCTGTTGCCTGGCTATGTGGATCATGTTCCCTAACTGGGCTGCCTTGTCTAGCCTCAGTGGGAGAGAATATGCCTAGCTCTGTAGTGGCTAGATGTGCCAAGATGAGTTTGTACTCAGGGTGTGTGTGTGTGGGGGGGGGTGTCTTCCTCTTTTCAGAGTAAAAAGGGAAGGGAATGAGAGGAAGGGTATGTACGGGGGCACTTGGAGGAAGAGGATTGCAATAAGTTTGAAAAGTGAATGAATAAATTAATTAATGGATTAAAAATAGATGTCATAGACCACACATCCCTCAGAGAAAAGCTGTACCATACCGATACCCTCTCTAGGCTTATTCAATATAGTACTATGGATATATTTGGAATATGTTATCCTTGTCAGTGTCTTCTCTATATGTAGTACAATGGTACATGATATCCTTGGTTTATAACCACTAGATCAGTGTCCTCAATCTTCCTAATGCTGTAATCCCTTAATACAGTTCTTCATGTTGTAGCAACTCCCAACCATAACCATAATTTTGCTATTCTTATGAATTATAACGTAAACATGACATACAACCTCCAAAAGACTCATGACTAATAGATTGGGAACTGTAGAGCTAGTCAGTTAACAAGCTCTGTGCTCCCTATAGGTTGCATGTACCCACGGCCCAAAAGCTATCTGAATTCACAAATGAAAGAAACACACATAGTTAATTTTAATATGCCTTGACTAGCTTAATAGCTGGGCACTTCTAATCCTTCCCACAGCTAGCAAACACTCCCGTCAGGTATTCTGGAGTCAACATCCTTTAAAATCTATATTTCATCTCTCTTACCCCAGACCCAACTGGGGAAGTGACCAGTAGAGCCGCTTAACCTACTTCTTATGTGACTGGCTTTTCCTACACCTCTCTCATGGCAATCTGCTTTTCCCCTTCTCTCTCCTAGCACTGGAATTCCTAAAAATCCCACCTCTGTCTGTCCTGCCAAGCCATAGGTTGCTGGCATCTTTACCAATTGGAAGCAACTGGAGGCAGGGTCTGATGGGCAAATCATGTAAGCAGTTTTGGTGATGAAAAATAACATAATACAAGCAGCATTAGGCCAAACTTACTTCAGAGAACTACTGTACTAGATTCCAATAGCATTTTGCCATTTATGACAGCAAAATCTGTCAATAGATAAGGTGGAAAACACCTTAGCAGTCTAAAATACATCACATTCCCTATGCTGGCCTGAGATACTTTACTTAAGTGGATTTGAAACATCACAATTCTTATGATTGTTTATCGTCCTGCAGAAAACTAAACAATTAGGTTATAGATAACCTCTTAAACGTTTCTTTTCACCAAAAATTACTAATATTAACTCTCCATTCTTTCCTTCATTCTGCCCTCCCTCTAGCAACCACTCCTCTCTTTCTCTTTCTCTCTCTCCCCCCACACTCATTCTTTCTCTCTCGCTTGCAGTCCTCTGGCTTCTCTCCCTCATCTACTTTCATCTTTCTTTTCATCATTCTTTCTCTGTTTACTGTCTAAGTACGGTAGTTGGAATCCCTAGGAATAGAAATTTTGTAATGACAGATGAATAGTTCATTTTAAGAGTCAAGAAAAAAGTTGATGTATTTGTCATTAGATTTGTCATCAACATGTGTCATGTTCTTTAGAATTCTAAAGCCAAGTGAGTATTAAAAACTAACTAAAGTCAAGCTTCTTCCATTCTATGGAAGGAGACCATATATTGTTGATAGTGAAACCCATGTATTGCTTATTTTATGACAGACACATTTCTAACTTCCTCATTATGTTTGCTTTATAATTATTGACATAATACTATCAGGAAGTATTGTTACGGACATTTCACAGATGAACAAATTGTAGCTTTGGGAAGTAAAGTAAGCTGTCCAATCTCTGGTAAATGGTTGGATTAGCATTGTATTATTCATGAGTAAATCTAAAGTGGTAGCCTTCACAACTGTGGAAGCTATCAACACACCCATCCTTATTTAGTCATCAGTTTTGAAATCAAAATTTTGTCCTAAATATTTTGATCTAAATGAGATAAAATCTTGTCATGTCAACGTTTTACATATAAATCATTTTCTAGAAGACTGTCTAATTTGGGTGGTAATTTTTAGTTTCAGCAAAAATTATAAAAAGCAATGAAGTTTGAGGATACACTGATTTATATTTTTTTCAGTAGTAGCACAATGGTCCAATATATTTATAATCTTGGGGTCAAATCAGGGCACTTTCTATAGGACATACAGGGCACTGTGATGGTGATGTTGGGAGAGTATGTAAATATGATCTACCTTAATTAAATTGAAGAATAGTGGAGAATGTCCTTCAGGACTGGTATTTTTAAAACTATACTCAATTATTTTAAATTTAAAAAGTTCTCTCTCTCTCTCTCTCTCTCTCTCTCTCTCTCTCTCTCTCTCTCTTTCTCTCTCTCTCATAAACACACACACACACACACACACACACACACACACACACACATATACACACACAATCAAACCATCAAGAAATGCAGGTAAATTGAAGAAACTGGACAATATACATTGATTAAGTTAATTTAGAACAGAAAAACAAATATCACAGGATCTATCCTAACTATGGCTCATTGCTCTGAATTCTTTGGTTTTAGTCCAAAACCTGGAGTAACAGTGAAGCAGAAAATCAGGAGGGGCTACAGCTTGGAGAGAAGATGCTCATCCTCATTTTGAAAATTCAGAAGCACGAGTGAACCTGTATGCTGCGCTCATAGATATTACAATTACCAAAAAAGTAATTCAGACTTATGTTTCTTTATATTTTATGGTTTCATACTTCATATTCTCTACTCCAAAACATTAGATTTTTAATGTAATTTCTCTTTTTAAAAAATGGCTTTCACATGGAATGTTTTTTCCTTCACAGGATTCTCCTTTTTCATCTTGCATTAGCTAAAGTTCAGATTGTCTGGCATCTTTCTTCATATCTGTTCTCTTAGTTAACACCTTAATCTGACATCTCCCACAATAATGAGGTTACCTTGCAGAAGCCTATGTCCCTATGCTCACCCTCTTCAATATTCAAGATTAGCCAACGAATTGGCTTTGCTCTTTAGTTCTATCAAATTCTCCCTCTGAAAAAGAAGATCCATGCTTTGCTTTCTAGATTGGTGCAACCCACCACAATGTTGAACCCACACCACGGCTTGTGTTCAATAATATTAGGAAATGATGTGTGGACATGTTTTAGCAGGCTGTTCTGTTACCTTTCTAGAAACTAAATGTCAAAGTCCCTGGTTTCTATGAACATTATAGGATCTTGCAGCAGAAGGCAGAATGATATCAATACAAAGATAAAACGTGTATTAAAAACAGAGACAGAAGCCCCCCCACACACACACATATACACCAAAATATACAGACAGAAACCAAAAATAAATGAATAAATAAGTTTCTTCTAAGAGCCTTCACAAAGAAGACAGCCTTGCTAGCACTTGGAACCAGTGTTACTCATTTGTGACTTTAAAAGTATGACTTTTTTAATTACCTGATTATAAATTGTATTGGTTGAAGTCATTGAGGTCTATGGGGATGAGCTATAGCAGCAACAGAAAACTGATATCGAAGGTGAGAAGCACTTTAACATAACCACCCTTGTCAGAACCTTGCATTTCACCTTACGATAGTATTCTCAAATTGGGGTGAGCAAACTTGAATTTTATTGCTGGGGAGTGCATGGCCTTCTCAGTTTCCTCATAAGGCAAGGCTGAAGCTTTGGGCATTGTGTGTTCAAGAAACAAAATTAAGCCTTAAGTGGTAAGAAAAGAAAACAGATTGGGAGGAAAGGGATGAATAAGTGCTTTCCCCTCCCCTAGCTCGCTCGCTCACTTGCTCTCTCTCTCTCTCTCTCTCTCTCTCTCTCTCTCTCTCTCTCTCTCTCTTTCTCTCTCTCACTCTCTTCCTCCCTCTCCCTCCCTCTCCTTCCGCCCCCTCTCTCCTGCACTTCTGGCCTCCCTCTCTCTTCATGCCTCCATATTTTCTTTCTTTCTTATTTTCTTTCTTATTTTCTTATTTTCTTTCTTCTTTCTTTCTTCTTTCCTTTCTTTTTTCTTTTTTTCTTTCTTTCTTTCTTTCTTTCTTTCTTTCTTTCTTTCTTTCTTTCTTTCTTTCTTTCTTTCTTTCTTTCTTCTTCCTTTCCTTTGTTCATCTTTCTTTCAGTACAGGCATGAAAATAATGAACCTGAGACCTGGAGACATGAATACACCAAATTAAAGGGAGACAGTGGCACATGCTGTATATGAAATGTATTATAGAGGCTACAGAAAACCTCTCCAGAGAGATTTGCTCTAAAATATGATACAGACAAATAAAAATGTCATATAAAAAAGCATTCAAACACTGTGAACATAGCGCACTTGGCAGCGGCAGAGGGCTTATTTGGCATTGCAAAAGCACTGGATTCAATACTCAGAAAAAATTCAGGCAGTGCATATGAAGACAGGAGAGAGAGCAAAAATAAATAGCAACAAAAAGGCAACACAGAGCACTAGCACATCCCTAGCTTTATTGATGCATTCACTAATGAAAATGTAAATTTGCAAAGTAGATATAAAATATGGCTGATGCAACATTATGCTATCTATAAGCAAAATTGCTTCAAATACAAAAATAGTGAGGTTGAATATGAGAATGTGGAAACACAATAGAATTAATTGGCTACAATACTAACAGATACAATAGACTTCTGAGACAAGTAAATTACTGAAGAAAAGAGGCTGGAGACTTAAGCACTTTTCTCTCAGTGACTGACAGGATAATTAGAAATATTCAATACCACCAACCAATGGGATTTCCTCAACTATTGGACAGTGTCCCAGTCAACAACAGAACAATTACTTTTCAAGTATGTACAGATAATATACATGTGACCATAAAGCAAACTTCAATAATACAAATAATTAAAATCATTCACTGTACCCCTGATACCATTGGAATCAAGCAAGAAATAAGAAGCAAATGATAACATAAGACTTTATTCCCATGGTGTGGTATTACAAGAACACCTCAAAATGGTATTGAACTAAATTCAAGTGAAAATTTGCCACAAAGTTTGGAATATAATTAAGGCAATTGAGGTTAGAAACATGAATTCTATAAACATCTGACATAAAGTAGGATATATCAATATAAGAACCTAGTGAAGGAAAGCTAAGCATAATGAATATATGAAATGAGAAAAGGGGGAATTAGTGAATTTTCAAGTAGGATAAAAAGACAATTAATGAAGCCAAGAGCTGATGGTTTGCAATGGAGATTGAAGTAGACATATCTACAGCTACCCTGAGAGATGAGACACATTGCCAAAAATCATCAGTAATACAGTAACTGTGGTAGCTTGAGTGAGATGTCCCTCACCAGTTGATTCCACTGTTTGAAGGGAGGTGCAGCATTGCTGGAGGAAGGGCGCACTTGGAAGCAGGCTTTGAGATTTTAAAAGCTTGTCTTGCCGTCCATACTAATGTAGGGGTTTGGTGACTGTTTATAGGATGAATCCCCAGGTAGGACTGTCTGTGGGTGGCCTTTCCTTCAGTCTCTGCTCCACACTTTGTTTTTTTCTCCATTTTTGCTCCTGTGAGTATTTTGTTCCCTTTCTCAGAGGAACCCAAGCACCTCTACTTCAGTCCTTCTTCTTGAGGTTCCTGTGGTCTGTGAATTGTAACATGTTGATTTTGAGCTTTTGGGTTAACATTCACTATTATGGACGACAAGGAGTGCATACCAAAAGGAGCCTGTTATGGTTGTCTCCAGAAGGGCACTGCCAGAGCCTTACACATACAGCGGCAGATGCTAACAGCCAACCATTGGACTGGGAGTGGGGTCCCAAATGGTGGAGTTGGAGGGCAGACTGGAGGCCTGAAGGGGTTTACAGCCCCAAGGGAAGCACAATGAGCTCAACCACCCAGATGCCCCAGGACTCCCAGGGACTAAACCATCAATCAAGGGGTACACATGCTTCCAGCCAAAAATGAGGCAAAGGAATGCCTTGTTGGGCATCAGTGGGAAGAGAGGTCCTTGGTCCTGCAAAGGCTCAATAGATGACCCAACAAAGGGAAATTTGGGGGTGAGGGAGTGGGTCAGGTGGAGGGGCATATACTTGAAGGTTTTGGGGGTTTGGGGGGAGGGGAGAAACCAGGAAATGTTTTAGCATTTGAAATGGAAATGAAGATTATGTTCCATAAAAAAATAAAGAGAAAAGGAGAAAAACCTGTCTTTCTGCTCGTTCTCTCTGCTTAGCTTGCTGTGAAAGTTATGATCTCTGCTCCTCCTAGAGCTGTCATGCCTGTTGCTTGTCCCCATGACACACCGTGATAAAGTCCTAGCCCTCTGGACCCAGGAAGTCAAACCAGTGCTGTTTTCAGTCATAGTATTTTGTCATAGTAGTAGCTGAAGTGGGAATTTCGGATTTTGTTGGAGATACAGTTGTATTATGTGATATATTTGCCGGAAACTATTTCATGAGAGGATGTTTTGCTGAAGCAGACACACGAAAAAGTGTTTGTCTGAAAACAGCCATTTGGTGTCTTTCTGAAAGCTTCCTGGTAAAGGGGGATCTGCTGTTTTGCTGGAGTGGATGCTTGAGAGACACATGACATTTGGGAAGAGTTGACTATAACCAAACAGATAGTAGACTATGCTCTTGTTCATGTGCCTTGCAACTGTTCGGTGGTCATTGATGAGATCCACTGACACTGGACTTCACTAATGACACTCTTGCATTGATTCACGTAGCATTGATTCATTTGTAATCTTACCTTGTCATGTCTACATAGAGAAAAGCATCAAAAAAACTTGTGGTGGTATTCTGGCTGCTTCGTGCCACTTCTACAGATTCTTAGTGATCAGTGGAACTTTGTGGTTTCTTCTAAATTAAGCTCTTGCTACTGATATGTGTTTGGTGTTTGCCAAGTAGACTGGACTGCTAACAATAAAGGTTGGAATAGCCCCAAAGAACTATTTTTAAATAGTCCCACAACCCCATTGTCTATTAATCTTTCTTTTTCTTTACCTCTGAAAGGTGGAAGGTGAGAGAAGTATTAAAGAACCATAATTAAAATAGGCTTTGAAAAAATCTAAGTCTACAAATAGCAAAGTGACTAAGATACTAATAATTTCTGAGATAATAGTAAAGAAATTTTATAAACTTTGGAATCTCTCTATAACATTCTCAGTTTTATAAGCTATATGAAACATTATGAGAGCTATTATTATAGCTAGTCATGACAGAATGAAATGTCCCTATGCAATATGAGGAGGAAGGCAGTGGGAAACTCCTACCATTAGTTCTTTTCAACATAGTGTTAATACTAGTCAGTTCAGTAAGGCTGGAAAATAAAATATATAGGGAAAAAATAAAAATTTAAGAAAAAAACTATTTCTAGACCCAAGTAATAATAAAACAGGATACACACACACACACACACACACACACACACACACACACACATACATAATTGGTCTTTACACTAAAAATATAATCCCATGTATCATCACTCCAACAACAAAATGCTTAAAAAAAAGAATGTAAATATGTCTTTTTCCATATTAGAAGAATGAATGCATTAACTATACCTAAATTGATAAAATAAGTAAACATAATTTCTACAAGAATACCAGTAAGATACCTATACTTTGTGTGTGTGTGTATGAGAGAGAGACAGAGACAGAGACAAAGACAGAGAGACAGAGAGAGCATGTGCATTGTGGATGTTGAGGGCCAGATACACAGTACAATGCATTGATGTGAAAGTCAGAAGGAAGTTTGTAGGAGTGATAATTCTCTCCTTTTGTGTGGTTCCCAGGGATTGAACTCAGGATATCAGTCTGGCCATCAGATATCCATACTGACTAAGACATCTCATTGTCCCTCACGATTACTATTACTCTAAAGGACAAGAAGTTATAACTGAAACAATTCTGAAAATGAAAACAAAATGAAAGGTATATATTATATAGAATTTAAGACTTTAAATCCCTCACCATAATTGTGTATGTTCAAAAGAGCATTCAAATATACTCTCTATATAAAAACTCATTTTTTAAATAAGAGTGACTTTCCTTTTTCCAGAATTTTAAAGTTGTTCTCTTTTCAGACATTTGTAAATTATTAGCTAAAAATTACATGAAGCACATCTGAGATATCACTTAGAAATTACAACCTAACTAATAAAGTAAGATGGTTTTATTAAAACTAAAGTTTAGTAAATTTCCTCTTCTCCTTACAATTTTGCTAACTAATGTTTTCAGGTGAATCATTAAGCTATATATTTTCAAAAATAGCACTTATTTTCCTTGTATAAGTAATTATGTATACACACTTTTACATGAATTATAACAGACGTTCTAAAATAGAAGCCTAGGATTCTGGTTTGAGTAAATGCTAGCTCAATGATTCTATTGTTTCAAATAGATTTTTGTGTTTCATATGTGCTAAACTGTTCATGGTTATAGCACTCTTAATTACCACACATAATAATTTGACATGCGCATAGCCTCCCATGTTATTCTTTAGATATTTCTCCTATATTTCACCTGTGCTCTTCTATAGATAATAGGTTAAATATAATTCAGAAATAATTCCATGGCATTCTGTTCATAATTGTACATGATTATTAATGACTGAAGAGATAGAATTGGCACATGTTTAATATTTTGTTATTTTATCTATTAGCATGGGAAAGCGTAAACTTCTATTGGCAATTATTTAGTATACTGGCAAAAAAAGGCTTTTGTTTTTAAACTCCAGATTTTGTTCCCCTCCTGTTCTACCCTCTGACTGTTCCAACATCCCACACCTCTTCCCCACGCCCTGTCTCCAGGAGGATGTACCTACCCTCCATCCCCTACCACTACCCCACCAGACCTCTAATCTACCTGGGGCCTCAAGTTTCTTCAGGGTTAGGTGCATCTTCTCTGACTAAACCCTGGAAGTCCTCTGCTGTATATGTGTTGAGGGCCTCACATCAGCTGGTGTATGCTGCTTGGTGTTTGGTGCTTGCTGATTGGTGGTTCAATGTTTGAGGGATCTCAGGGATCCAGGTTAATTGAGATGTCTGGTCCTCCGACAGCTTCTCCTCCTCAGCTTCTTCCAGCCTTTCTCTCATTCAACCTCAGAGGTCAGCTGCTTCTGTCCATTGGTTGGATGCAAACATCCACATCTGACTCTTTCAGCTGCTTGTTGGCTCTTTCAGAGGACAGTCACAAGAGGTCCCCTTTTTGTGTCAGTCCTTGGGGCCTCCCCTTAAGCTGGATCCAACTTTGGGCCTTTCACTGGACCTTCTTTTCCTCAGGCTCCTCTCCCTTTCCATCCCTGTACTTCTTTCAGACAGAAACAATTATGGCTCAGAGTTTTGACTCTGGGATGGTAACCCATCCTTCACTTGATGCCCTGACTTCCTGCTGGAGGTGGGGTCTCCAAGTTCACTCTCCCCACTGTAGGGTTTTTATAGATAAGTTAAAACTAAACTAATTGAGATTTTGTTACCAAGTCTCCTGCTCTCTCCCTGTCCCTGTCCCTGTCCCTGTCTGTCTCTGTCCTCTCTCTCTCTCTCTCTCTCTCTCTCTCTCTCTCTCTCTCTCTCTCTCTCTCTTTCTCTCTCTCTCCCTCTCTCTGTCTCTGTCTCTCTCTGTGGTTGTGTGTGTGTTCTAGCTTATAGTATTTTATCCTTTGCTTTCTGTTTTATAAAATCTCAGTTGCTCTCTTTCTTCAAGATATTTAACCTATAAAACAACCATACTAAATTATTTTATGCACTCTCTTAGTTATCGATGTGTTGTCTTTGTTTTTGCAACCTCAGCATGATATAGACCAACTTGCTAGTTTCATTGCATGCCATTTTAATTTATTAACTTATCAATTAATGAATTAATTTGTAGATGGGTTTTTTTTACAAGCCTACATGGGTTTGCAACATTAACAAGAATTGTGACAAATATGAGTTCTGTTTGGGCACTGTCAATGGAATTGCCTTCAATATTTTTTCATTAGGAGTTTTTTTTTTTTCTTGTGGATTTAAATGCACCATTTACCATGTTGAGCAAGATTTTTTTATCCTTTTAAATTTTCTTTTACTAATATTTTTCCATCATTAATACATACTTAATTTTATCTAATACTGTTTCCCAAACTGTGAATTTCATTCTTTTAGCACTTTAATATTGTAATGTGTTTCAACAAATTTTATATGAAAGGGAGGCAGGTGCACATGAGGAGACTACTCATGGTCTAGCAGACAGTCTCACAACCATGAACATATTGGCTGCACTAAAGGAACTCAGTGGATGTTAGACAGAAAAAGGAGAGAGAGAGAGAGAGAGAGAGAGAGAGAGAGAGAATGTGAGACAGAAAGAAAGAGGAAGAGAGAAAGAGAAAATATAACAGAGTAGGAGGGCAGGGGAGAAATTGAAGGGTATGGAATGGGGGTGGATTGGATACAGATATGTGATATGTATGTAGGACCATTAAAAATTTTAATTAAAAAACAAATAAACGAAGCACTAAGTCTAAATCGCAGGTCTGGGACAGATGGTTTAGATGTTAACAGTATTTGCTATTTTTAAGAAGACACAGATTTAGTTCCCAGCATCCACAGGATCATTCACAATCATTTGAAATTCCAGTTCCAAGACCTTAGCAACCCTCTTTGGTCTCTGCAGACACCACACTCACACACATTCTGCATATGCATAAATGTAGGCAACTTCTCATACATATAAAATAAACATAAATCCTTTAAAAATTAAAATGCTCCCACTCCTTGACAGACAGAGCACCTAGGAAGAGCTGGATCTACACCGTGCTTAGACTCAGCACTTGAACTGGCTTTAGTGGTGGGGATTTAGGTGACCTGGCCCAAGGGCATGAACTCAGGAAACTTGTTCCTATACCTAGCCTGCCTATGCAATGGTATGGGCGAGGGAGAGATGCCCTCCCCACCCTTGTAGCTCAAGGCCTGTAGCTGGCAGAAGAGCTGGCACCTCAGTCATGAAAGAAGGAAAGTTAGCTCTATACTTCATCATCTGCTGCACTGGGTGAGCTAGCCAGAGCAGTGCTGGAGAGTTGGCTCTACTGGTGTCAGTGTGGGAGAGCTGGTGGGATGGCCAACTCAGATACTACCCAAGCCTACTTCTAGGACTTTACTTTGGCCCACCTCAACATCTACCCCATCTAGAAACTGTTGGATCACATGAAGGGGCCAGCTCCACAGATCCAAATCTGCAGGATCTCCATGACACAGGGCAACAACAGGATATCTGAGAATAGTCCTATGAGGATCCAATACTGATAGTATAACAGAAGCCAGATGACTTGAACCAGAACAATGCCTCATTGCAATAACTATTAGCAAGTCAGATATTTGGACAAAAAGATATCTGTGAGATACACTGTGACACATTGCAGTTTCCACAATGAGATGTAATATTTATTTGTTTGCTTTTATTTTTTATTTTCTTTTGAGGAGAGGTTACAAGGCATAGTGCAGAAAAGAAGGGACAGAGAATGAGTGGGATTGGGGTGCATGATGTGAAATTCAATAAGGTTCAATGAGGACTTTTAAAGTTAAAAATGCCAATTTTCTAAATATAAATTTCTAATATTGTATTTCTGAGAAAAAAACTAATTTGGTCTTTCTATCTTGTGCTGCTTCATTCACTACAGTGACTTTGTATCTACTTTATTCATTAGAGTTGCCTTGTGCCCAACCTTTATTTAGTGTAATTGCACCTGTATTCACCAGTGACACCAGTTAAGAGCATTCTGAACCTCGCTTTTCTCTGGGTTTGGAATCAGGCATTTGTGAACTCTAAAGCCCTCTTTGTAAAGTGTTTCCACCTTTTCCCTTCTGTATTCATTTTGTAGCATTTGATTTACTTGTTCTTTCAATGTTGGATGGAACATGCCATAAACCATTCTGTCTGATGCTTTCTCTGTGGGAAGAATTTTGAGCAAACACTGATCATTTTTTAAATAGTTTTAGAACTGTTCAATTTTCTGTTCTGCAGTAAGACACATTTGATATAATACAATTTTCTTAGAAATGTGTTCAAAACCACTAGGTTTTACTCATGTGAAGTTATTGATTGTATGCATTTGTTACCCCCATCTCTCAACTCACTGTAATTATGCCTTCTTTCTCATTATTCATATTGAATTTTGAAGTCTTACACTTGAGTTTTAATTGAGGACACCTAAGAACTTCCATTCCTTTTTTCTGTTTCAGAGTTTTACTCATTGTCATCTTCTACATTATATACTCCTAAGGGAATAGCATCACATGTTGGTGAGAGATGAGGAAGGAGAATTCACTCAATAGTTGAGTGCTGTCATTGAAATAATTTGACCTCCCCAACCTGCCAATTAGTTTTGAGCACTCTGGAAGTACATACGCTATTAAGACTCATCAGCCTAGATACTTTTGTCCCAACACTGCCAAAGGACCAACATTAATCTTAAAGTCTACAAATTAGAAACCTGAAGCTTTAGCTATTGAAACTAGCATCAACATTATAAACAGAGACTCAAGTGCAATAAGAGATGAAAGACACCAAGTCTTTAACATCACCTAGAATTTTAAACTATTTTTGAAAGAATCACATGTAAGAACTGCATTTGAATCACTTCAACACTTGTCTCTCCCCAACTACCCCTCCTGTGGCCACATAGAAATGTGAATGCATATGTGTCTATGTGCATGTATGTGTGTGTGTGTGTATGTGTGTGTGTATGTGCATACACAAAATGCAACGCTGTTAATGTAATTGTGTACTTGTGAGTAGGGTTGATCACTTGAGGCTAGATAACATGTATGAGGGCTGAACTTAAAAGAAAACTGGCTCTCTTCTCAGCAGGCTTCATCTTCTCTCTGATTTCTTTTAACTCTGTCTTGGGGTGGAGCCCTTGGAAATGTTCCCATCCACATTTGTTTTGACTAGTTTGGTTATAATACAGGTTTATCACAGACAATCAGAATGTTGAAATTTCATGGATTCATGACCTCTATCATGTCTAGAAGACATTATCTCTAAGATGACATCTTGATTTCTATCTCCCTAAATCATTCAGTCCTGGCTTCTGTGATATCCCTGAGGCAGATGTGTAGGTGTTGCTTATAGGTGTGTAAGTGGGGAATGTGATGCCCACTGTCATTTTTTATGCACTTTTACTAGTTGTGGATCTTTTCAGTAACCTCTCAATCTTTAGGGATATAACTAGGAGTAATAACAAAGCCCAGGAATGTAGAAAGGGATGATAGTAGGAGGGAGGGAAAAGATGCTCTAGAGATGGGGAATTGTAGGACTTAGAAACTATGAAAGGAGGAATGGGTAAATGGTGAGCCAGACTTAACTTGTGAACTGGAAGAGTGTAATACAGAGAGAGAGGGGGGGGGGAGGAAAGAAAGAGCATTAAGGGTGTTTGAAAATTTTCTTCATTACAACACAATTAAGTGGCTACCAACCAATACATTTGTTTTGTATTTCACCCCACCCTCCTTTAGATTTACTTTTAATTATCTTTTAATTTTGAAGGTATACAATACTTTTAAATAGAATGTTTAAGTGATTCACTTTCAGATTTCTTTTCTTTGTTCTTAAATACTTAAATATACCAACTTATACTGAAATATCTCTGCAATGCCTTCTATAATTATAATATGTATGGAATGAATTATTTTAGATTTAAGTTCAGTCTAATTGCTGTTATGATGTCTTTAATTATATACTACTTAAAAATGAAACTTTTAGTGTTTTAAAATAGGAAAGTTTCTAGTAATATTTTTATTAATAACCTAACTTATATTTAGTAGAGTCATTATATAATGAATGATATTTTGTGTGAAAATTGCTTCCATAGGTTCATATATTTAAACATTTGTTTACCAATTGATAGAAGTGTTTTAGAAAGGTTAGGAAGCATGGTCTTATTGGTGGAGGTATGTTATGGGGGTGGTTTTAATGTTTCAAAAGACCACACCATATCCAGTCTTGGTCTCTTTGCCTGCTGCATAATAATAATGGTGTAAAGCGCTTGGTTACTGCTCCAGTCTGCAAGTGTATCTCCTGACCTTTATACACCGCCACCCCATGATGCTCATGGACTCGACCACTCTCTGTGACCATGAGCCCCAAATTAAATGGTTTCATTTTCTTTGTCATAGTGTCTCTTCATAGCAATAGAATAGTAAGTAAGACATAATGCCTGTACTAAATTAGCTTCAATATACTTAATTTTCTTATTGGAATATTATAGACAATTTGATGTTCAATCTTCTTTATATATTTACTTATTTTGCTTTGAAATTAATATGATAAAAAGAATATATTTAACCTAATATGACTATATAATTTTAGATAACTATTACATCATAAAATTTATTATTTTTGCATATTATTTATCAATATTTTTAAGTAGGCTATAAAACTTTTATATATGGTAATTATTTTACATTAATATAACTTAGACATATTTCTCATTACAGATATGGCATCTTTCACTTTGCATTATAATTTTAAATATGTTTAGTTTTGTGTTTCACATTATTTCTACATGTATCTTAATAATTCCACTTGTATGTTTTAATCTCCTTTTCTTCCTCTTTGTTGACATTCTTTTTCATTCAATTTTCATCTATATTAGTTAAGTTACATATTTTTTAAGCTTTCTATACCAAAGAATTTCATCCTGACAATTTATAGGTTTAAAATATAAATCACTCTCTTGACTCCCATCACAAACCTAAAATATATTTATTTTTTTATATTTAATAAAAATCACTCATTTCTCAGTTTCTCTGTCCCTTTTCTTATATGATAAGACAATGGCCTCTTTTTACAAGAAAGTTCTTTTCTGAAATGCATCTACATTCATCACATTTTCTCTCCTGTGGTTTTGTTAGTTTGGTTTGTTGATTGGTTTGGATGTTTTTTTCTTCAGGGTAAGTCTTCCTGTATTTTAGAGCTTTCATCTACTTTCATGAGAATTTTCTTTAGTAAATGCTTTGAGTAGACATGCAAAGTGGGGGAAGTAAGGAATAATTTATTCTTTTAAATTAAAAAAATCTCTTTTTCAGATGCTTGCATCCTGCACCACTGAGGTTTTTGTTATTTTCGTATTGTTTTGTTTTTGAGACTGTTGTAAAGGTGCCATCAATGTTTATTACATCTTCAGTTGTCTCCACTGATTCCTCTGTCACTTGCTCTCCCCACTCACTGTTTCAGCTTCCATTTGTACAGTTGCAGCCTGGAATACTTTCTCCATTCACCACCTGAAGGACTCAATAGCAAGAACACTAGAAATGAAGATAAAAGCAAGCATTCACTTGTGGGCTTTTTATGAACACACACTTCATCTCCTTTGTCAAATCTGAAGAGACTTCATGAGCTTGTATCCCATGATGCTGAATGAGAATTGATTTGCTGTGTTTGAGAGACTTGGTCTTCCCAAATAGTTTAGCTGGGCCATTCCTTTACATTAATTGTATCTGTGCATATGCAGCAACACCCATTATAGTTTTAATTTGTAGTCTTTCTGAAGGTCAGTGCTGATCAATTTCATAACATAGGGTTATGTGTAGTGTATGCATCTTCAGTGCAAGTTCTGTTCAAACATTTGATTGGATATTTTGTTTTCTGGCACTGAGTCCTGAAATATTTTGATTCCTTGAGTGCAAACCTTTGTAAGATATATTTTTTTAAAATAATTTCTTCAAATTTGTACTTTACCTTGAAATTTCTCAGTGGTTTCTTTCAGAGAGCAAAGTGTTTTAACCTGATAAAAGCCAATTCCCCCTCTTTTCTTTAGGGAATCCATTCTTTGGTGCTAAATGTTAAGAATTCTTTGCATAACTCAAAGTCACACAATTTCCCTCCTCTGTTCCCTTCTAGAAGTCCAGTAGTTGTAAACCTCCCTGCCCCCCCCCCTACACACAGGAATTTTAATTCATTAATGAGTGACTGGAACTAAACAGATGAACTGTTAGCGTATACTGAGGTTTATCACTGGACAGAATTTGTAGGCTATAAAATAAAATGTTAATTTTAAGGCTGATAATCTCCTTAAGAAGACTCATCTGGGATAGAACTTGAGAAAGATGCCAAGGATATCCAGTTCTGCATGAATAATAGCAGAAGTTGAGAATCTCATATAGATAGAATGCTGAAAACATGCCGATACTCTGCTTGAGTAAGGAGAAATGGAATTAGCACAGGTCGGCAAGATGCTTCCAAGAAGTTGAAAAGTGGCATCATGTGCAACATTGAAAAGAACTAGGGGGAATGTGAATAATTTCATAGTGCAAGGTAAAAACTATCTTCTAGCCTTTTAAACTAGAAAAACATGCATTTCTTTAGATTTCATAGATAATTTTTCGTGTATTACTTTCATAGAATAGCTGTGTTACAGCAATGAGAGGCTGCTCTGATCATATGGATACAAAATTCAAAGGATGTAAGGGAACTGAGCTCTGGAAAATACAATGAACCTGAGAATAGAGCTCAGGAAGATTCAAAGGACAAATATATCTGCTTTCCGGAGTTGTCATACCTATGTTCCAACACTAAGCCTCTGGCCAAAAGCAAATAAATATAACTGATCCTAATCAATGCATGCAGAGTTGTTGGAGTAAATGAAAATTAGTGCAACCTTATTGAGGGAAAAATACATGAAAGTCAATTAAAAATTTAACAGTAAGAATAGGATGAAAATATGGCCCAGTAATCCACTTGTAGGTATCTACCCAAAAGATGGGAAATTAGTATGTCAAATAAATGTCCTGGAAATGATGAACAGTTAGAGGAGGAGTTGCCTAATATGCATGATGTCAATGATTTGATTATTATTGCCTCATAAACAGGTATGATTGTACATACTGTACTCCCAACCTTATGAAGTAGAGGCGTGGTGGTCAGAGGTTAGAGCTTCAAGGTACAGAATATCCAATGTCAGATTTGACTGTGTGAAATCCTGTCTTAAAAGAAAGGGGGCTGGGAAGATGGCTCAGCAGTTAAGACGATAGGCTGATTTCTATAGAACCATATCAAGCAGCATCCACATAGTGGTTCACAAGACATTTTAGTGTCATGTTCTGGATTATGCAGGAAAAGACATATATGCAGACTAAAAACTCATAGATGCAAAAGTACCTTCCTTTTAGAACAAGCGAGGTGGTAGTAGGGAGGGATAGAATGAGGAGGAGGAAGGAGTAAGGAAGGAAAGAGTGAAAGGAAAAGTATGATGAATGTTCATGCTATAGAAGTCATGCATGTATCCAACAGAGAAATAGATACTGAAAATGTACTAGAGATTCCAAAGAGAACACAATTCAGCCTTTAAAAATATTAATTTATTATACAATAGAAATGGTATATTAAGTTAAGTGAAACAAATCTGGTGCAGAAAGAATGACACCATACATTTTCATTAATATGAGGCATCTAAAGACAGCTGGACTCCAAGAAGAAGAGAAAATGGTGGTGGCTAGAGGCATGGAATGGAGGCTAGACAGTAATGACATTGGAATAATTACAAAGTTTCATTCATATAAAATAAGTTGTATTTGAGATATATAACATTTTCTAACTATAGGAAAGATAATTGTATTTGAAAGTCTCAGAAAAGGCAAAGTTTACATGTTTTTACTACAAAAATAATTTATTTGATGTTATATACATGTTTAGTCTGAGTTGGATAATCTATGTTAAAAAATATGACATAACTCTCTTCTCTATTGTTGTAATAAATATTTTTATCTTAGCCTGGGGTTTCTTCTCTACCTTGGTTATTGAGTTTCCAGATGAAAAACATACTCACAGCCATTATATTTACAATAAGCCCTAAAAAGCATAATTGGTGGTCAGATACCTACCCTCCATGCTGTTAGAGTCTACTTTCCTATTGATAATCCTGAGTTATTACTTACTATTTACTAAGTTCCTTCTGGACTGTTCTTAACTCCAAGTGGGCAGCGTTCAGGGCTGCCCTCTCTTGACCCTTAAGCCAAGCCTGCTTCTGCTTTCTTCTCTCTTGCACATTCTTCTTCCTTGTGGTCCTCCTTTCTCCCTAAGCCTGCAAAACCTAAACCCCACCTATGTCACTTAAGCCCACTTCTTAGCTATCTGCATATTTATTCACCAATAAGAATTAACTTGGGCCAAGAGTCACAGGAGCTACGCACAGATTCCAGGACTTAGGGGCCCACACTTAGCAGTATAATAAACAGTAAAAAACAAAACCTCAATATTCTATAATAACTATGATTTGTTCATTTATAATCAATGTCATATATTGGATTAAAAACCCTGGTAAACAAGAGTATACACAAGTTTATTAATTTATAATTTATATAATTTATCATTATATTTTATGGATGTGTGTTTGAGACATAAAAGACAGAAAACCCTTAATTCAAAGTTCTAGAGTTAAAACAATATTTTAGGAAGCTATAGATGTTAACTACAGAATGAAATGATTGGTTTACTTACATATACAACAATAAGAACATCCAAGGTATAATCAGTAAAAAGAAAATAATAGAGATACAAGTATTCATGGAGTATCCATGAGATACAGGACACATTTTTTGCACGTCTTTCACACATTATAGTTATTCCACAGTGTTTACAGATGTCCTTTCTGTGCCTGGTATAAGGTTTTCACTGTGTCGGTGCAGTAGACAGAGAGCAGTGAAGAGATTCGCCTACTTGGTTCAACATTCAGCAACTAGAAGGCTTCTACCATACCTCATAGGTCTAGAAGCTTTTGTATTGGAATTTCATAAAGCTTCAGGGAACTAATTAAAAAGACAGTCATCCACATATATTTATCACCTGTTCAAAGAATCTGTCCTTCTGTATAATAGGATCTGACAGTGTGTGCTGCTTTCTTCTTTGTGTTTGTAAAGAGTAGAATTCCCTATTGTAGGTGTTCTCACATTTAGCAGAGGAAATGCAATCCGTCTTAAAATAATTAAAGAAAAAGTTCCAAATGGTCTGCTTTAAAGTTATTCATAAAGGAAGAGCATAGCTAATTCATTTGACATATTAGCCTCTACTAAAATCATATCTGATGATCCCTTCTCATCACTACATGTAGTTTTAATCTAACTAATCATCCTTCATAGTAATATCTTATAAGTTACATTTTTTTAAAAAAATGTATTATTCAAAGATCATTTTCTATAAGCTAATATGTAAGATCACTAAAAACAGAGTTCACTAGAAAAAAAATGGCCAAAAAGAGTAGTTCCATTAGATAATACGGGATTCTTTCTCCGATATGTGCTCAAGAGAGCTTTCCTTTCATGACAAGTGTGTGAGAGGAAATTCTACCCAGATTAAATAGTGTCATAAATTCCATATATTCTCTATTCCTTGGGTACATATTTCTCGTTGTTAAGAAATACAATATATTGTGGACACATACTGGAAGTCCACCTGTTTATGATCCAGCAACATCTCTTGATTAAGATTTATAAGTACCTGAATTATCTTAACAGACCTTTAACTAGACTCCCAATCTTGTAGCACTACAGTCTTTAAATTCCCATGAAAACTGTTGCAGAGTTGATTTTGCATATGTATGTGCATGTGTGTAAGTCTGTGTATGTTTGTGTGTGTGTGTGTGTGTGTGTGTGTGTGTAAGAGGGAGATAGGGAGACACACACACACACACACAAAGAGAAAGAGAGAGGGGGTGGAGGGAGGGAGAGAGAGAATGGAGAGAATGTGTGTTATTACAAACCAGTAGATTCTATGATTTTCTGGGATTTTATTCACTATTATTAGGAATAAATGATATTGGTTAGTCCTTGTTAGCAAAGATGTATTTATTTTCCCCCAAACTCATGGCAGTGTTTATTAGACATTCCTATGCTAATAGAGGAAATGCATTTGGAAGACCTTATATTTAACAGTAAGTTCAAAAATCACTGACTGTGGTAGGTAGCCCATACAACTGTACTTTAAGAAGCAAAGTCTGATGTGCTCCATTGTCCTCTGCTCCAACCACAATATGGTTTAAATATAAAATGTTTCCTATAGGTTCATGTGTTTGAACATTCACATGGGGGTTCCGTTTCAGAATACAGCAGAACCTTTAAGAAGTGGAGTCTCACTGGAGGGAGTGGGTTATTAGGAGCAGGACTTGAGGTTAGATCTCGGTACACCCTGCCTTTCAATTTCTGCTCCCTGTTCTACCCAGATACAAGATGTACAATCTCAGCCACAGAATCTTGTGGCTATTCCCTCTTTCTTGATTCTCAATCTGAAAGGCAAAATAAATTCTTCTTTCCTAATAAACCCTTTTCCTTCATGAAGTCTTACAAGACATTTTTTTTATTACATCAATGAAAAAGGTAAGATACACGGGTATATCTTAGAATTAACTAAAGGAATTTAATGTTTCCATTGCTTGAATCCAACCCCTACATATACTGTTTTAATGGACCCTAAGTAAGTCCTAATGGAACACTATTTTTTGGTTTTCTGCTTATTTTTGTTTACACTTATTATCGCTTATTGAAATTTTTATAAAATAATATACTGTACTGTTTACTTTAAACAAGATTTTCAAAGGTTTCTCTTGGTCAAACAGGTCTAAGAGAGTTGATTAACCACAGCTCTATAAACAGGCCTCTGTGAAGGCATTTGCCTCCCTACTCCCAAGCTAACAACCTCTTCTATCTAAAAAACCCTTCCCATAAGCATCCTGGCCTAGATGACTAGACTCTTAATATTTATTTCAAGATCTTTCCACCCTACCAGGGAATTAAAATAAACTATTGTAGGGATGGGGTGATGGGTTCAGTCAAGATAGGTATGGTGGTATATAACTGTAGACTAGTAAATGAGGAAAGGGAGCCTCTAATTAAAGAGAAGAGAATAAATAAAAAAACAAAAGGAGGATAAAGACAAGGGTGTGTGAAATTTCATAAGGAATCATGCTATTATCTAAGCAGGTTGGCTGCTTCCACACAGAATCGCCCTCAGCAAAGCTCAGTTATTCATCACTGTGAAGAAATGCACTAACTAAATATTCTTGGGCCCTTCATGGCTTTGGTCTGAATGGGAAAAAGGTGTGCTATGAGGGCTGGTAATCAAATACGGACTACTGATGTTCTATCACTCTTATCAACCTAAGACCTTTGGGCATGTGCCAAAAGGCTGTGTTTATTCATAATAAGCACTAAAAGGCTGTGTTTGTGCAAACATAAGAAAGCTGTATGTGTCCTTGAGGACAGGTCAAAAAGAGTATAGACTCAGACCTAAGCCAGGCATGGCTGCCAGTCACCGTAATTTCAAGATAGGATCATGGAGCATAAGTAAATTTTGTGCTTCCTGTCTAGTTTATCTTTGAATAGAATAAAATAAAATAAAATAAAATAAAATAAAATAAAATAAAATAAAGGCAATCGTACCCTTCCCCCAGCCTTGAGCAGACTAGTTCAGACCTTATTTGCCACAGTTGCCTAGCCGTGGAGCCTTCCAACCTAGGTGAAGTCTATTGCTCTGCCACATCCTCAACTGCCTGCAAGAAAAGCCACTACCTGTGGAACAACTGAGCTTGTTTTACTGATGAGATCATGGTAAGATGGGGGATGGGCTTCCGCCCTTCAAATTCAGTGTTAAACATTAAACATTGGGCCTTGATCAGAACTTACCTTGGCTTCATTATTTCTCTTGCCCATCTGTTCTCTTCCAGCCCCAGCTCTCCTTCCAGGTGTACCCAGTTTGACCAAAGCTTCTGGACAGCTACATCTACCTAAATACCTATAATATATACTAGCAGATGTATAAATAAATACTTTGAATTTAAATGAAAAATTTCCATCTGGGTTGACAGCATTTATGCCAAGATCTATGCACAGACCAACTAACAAAAATTCTTAACACCTGTCATAACAAACCCTCATTCAAATATTTGGTCAACTGTCCAAAAGACTCCTGAAGCCTAAAAGGCTATTCCTAATATCCTTGGTTGGTCTCCAGAGATGGAAGATAGTCCCTATTACAAAAGATATCATTTGCTTACAACACATATTCCAGAAGACCTAACCTAAATCTGACTTGAAAGTTTCCTCAAGTACTAGCTTTCACTGTAACAAAAGGCAGCATATAGTCTTCCAAAGGAGAAAAACAATCAATGGTCCTATCTAGCTATGATGCCTACATAACAATGACCAGCAAGACACAATAATCCTAAGTATACAACAGCCCCACATGTACATTGGTGGTACCCAACATTTCTTATATGGACTTCAGACTCCCTTAATAAGAGGTAAACCATGCCGGGTACTCGAAATCAAGTGGAATAATAAATGCTAGTGAATTTGTAGTACTTGGAGGAAAAAATTCAACCACCACTTAGTTAAACCAGCCTAATACCTACTTCTACACTAATTTTGTCCTTACACCTACAGAGAAGGGTAGTTTTTACCCATCATCATGGAAAATTCTCTTTGTAACAAACATAGACCATTACCGAATACCAAAAATGTCTTGATTATGATTTCTATTGCTGTGATGAAACATGATGACCAAAAACAACCTGGGGAATAAAGATTTGTTTCACCTTATAATAACAGATATTATCTAGATAAATCAAACCAATAAATAAAAGTAATAATCTGAAGGTATGAACTGAAGCAGAGAGCACAGAAGAGTTCTGCTTGCTGTCTTGCTCCTATGACTTTTCAGCCTGTTCTCTGACACACCCTTGACTGGGCTAAATCAACCATTGATCAAGAAAATTGATATGGACTTATATTCAAGCAAACTGATGGAAACATTTTCTCAATTCAGATTCCTCTTCCCAGATAATTCTATCTTATGACGAATTGACAAACAAAATTGACCAGGAAAACAATTGATTAAATGTGGAGTTATAGACCACAGTCCCATACATTATGCTTTTTATTTCCAGGAATCATTGGGAATCTCCCATTTTCTGGATCTATCTTGATGACCTTGTTTAGGATTTAGTTTTAAAAACCTCCTTGTTCCTGTTGGTCCATTCCTGTTTTGTGAAGATGTTAGCATAAAAGTAAATAAAGGACATGTACCTGGGAGACCTGGGGAAATTTCTCTTTTGTCATTTTCTTTTCATCTCAGGGAGTAATTACTCTGTAGAAACTGTGGGTTGAGAATTGTACTATGTATTCCTGGACTGGTCTCTTGTCAGTTTTATAAACTTGGTTAAGTTCTTAAACCTTTTTATTTTCAAGGGGATGTGGAATGAATATATGTTTTCCATTACCTTGCATAGCCTATGTGCGGAAACTAGGTACAAAGAACTCAAGTCACATGCTCAGGACTATGAGACTCTGATGTGAAACTCAGGTCTGTTTAAGTCCGTATTCCATTTAGATTCAAATATAGCCTCGGTATCTCTCTACAGCTGGTTCATTTGGAACCTCACTTCCTTTATCTATAAGTGAAAATAATGTTCAGAAATGTTTGGGAGAAGCTGGGCAGTGGTGGCACATAACTTTAATCCTAGAACTTGGGAGACAAAGGCTGGTAGATTTCTGAGATCGAGACCAGCCTGGTCTACAGAATGAGTTCCAGAACAACCAGGGATATACAGAGAAACCCTGTCTCAAAAACAAAGAAAGAAAGGAAAGAAAGAAAGAAAGAAAGAAAGAAAGAAAGAAAGAAAGAAAGAAAGAAAGAAAGAAAGAAAGAAAGAAAGAAAGAAAGAAAGAAAGAAAGAAAGAGAAAGAAAGAAATGTTTGGGAGATAAAGCAATTAATAGACATAATGTCAAATGTAAAATAATGAGCAGACACATTTAATATAATACATGTATTTGGGTTCAACTCTGCACAGTGTAGCCAGGAATGTAGGACCTCCGCACCCTTAGCTTAGCTCAGCCTGCAGATTCTGCCTCCCCTCTCTATCATGTCTCTCTCACACAGCCTGTAGGCCAGTCTGCGCATATCCTGCTTTCCGAAACAATTTATTAGATGTTCTATTTCTATGTCTGGTCATCATTTCTTTGCCCACCCCAAGGGATTCGGCTTCTAAGCCATCTCTCACTATTAAAAGGCAAATCCTTTCCAGAAAGGAAAGAGGAGTAGACTCTAAGGTTAGAGCAGGTGAACCTGCAATGTAAGTGCTATGCATAGCAGCATAAGAAGCACAAGACATATTGAATGCGGTTTCCTTTCATGAGCAAAGCAGCCTCTTACTTCTGATATTTCATGGAAAGCTTCCTGGGACCTGAATGTCAGCATCTCCCATGGTCACATGTGAAGCCCCTCAGCCCAACTGTTTCTCTGTAGATAGGACCAGCCCACGCTCTTGTCACTTTGCAAGCTGTGCAAACATGTGTGGGTTTGAGGCAGCTTGGTTTTGAGACAGCACTTCATCTGCTCTCTTCCTCTTGTGCAGACAGCAGGCAGGCCGAGTTCTGAACTGGAAAATCCACACGACAAGTAGGACTATTGGGGAGACGTGGTGTTTCCCAAAGCTGATCTTCTTGCAGACCTGACCCAGAAACATACCCCTTCCTTACATCAGAGAAGCAGCACCATGCCAGGGGCTCTGACAAAGCACTCACGCTGGGCTGTGCCTGCCTCACACATCTCTCACATTCAGCAGATGTTCCCTAAGAGTGGCTGCCAGGGCATTTCTGTAGCAGCGAAGGTGTTAAAGCTTCAAGGCCTCCAGAATATGTCTGTGCTGACAGATTGGGAAAAACATGTTAACGCGCTTATGGTGATGAGCATGTAAAAATAGGGCACAGATGTCTAATTTAAAAGACAAGAAAATTTCTTGGCATTTACATCTTATTAGTCATTACTATGTTTTTCTTGTATTTTATTCACACGTTTAACTTTGGGTGTTCCTCTCTTTTGCTTTGCCAACTGCAAGCTACCATCCCATAAACCAAACAGAAAACAACAACAACCAAAAAAAAAAAAAAAAGGTGATGCATTCCAAAAGACAGTAGTAAGTAATGAACTGGCCAGCGATCTTGCCTAGGATCTCATTTGGATGTCACTAGAACTGTATTTAAATAAATGTGTGACCGCATCAGACCATCTTGACCTATTTCTGTGAAACAGCAGTAGCTTAGATGCTTACCATCTATCTTTGGAGGAGGAAAAAAGGGCTACTTTTAGAAAATTACCTCTAGGGGGCTTAAGAAATAACCTTGCTTTGATTCAATAGTTAAAATGCTGTATTAACATATATGATGACTTTAATGCATTTGATGGCTTTAAATGTTTTCGCCCATCCACATCCAGGGTGTGAAAAGGCTGAGTGGAATATTAAGTCAGTAGTGGCTCTAACATTATGTGAATGCTTCTTCTTACCATTAGCTTTTTATAAGCCCTTCAACTGGGAAAAGATGTTGACTCATAGCATAAATGTAGGGGGAAAGATTTTAACTCAATAGGCAGAAGGGCTTCAGAATCTTCAAAATTCTGGAGCAGCTGGCTGTGCTCAAGTGCAAGAAGACAAAACAAAAGCAAAGGAAGAAACTGAAGTCAGATGCATGGATTTCCCCTTCCAAAACAGCAGGCTTCCTGAAGTAGAAAAAGAAAAGATACTGTTGAATGTTGGCAAGAAGTGGAACAGAAACAAGAAATCACCGCATGTTATGAACATCATCAAAGCATGTGCTAATTAAAGACATAGCACTGAATGATGTTGTGACAAGGGCTTCCTTACATCTGTGAGCTCCCAATGCAAAGGAACATACAGGTCCGGGTATATTAGATACACACACACACACACACACACACACACACACACACGCACGCACACACATACGCACACACATGTGCAAGCACTCATACAGACCTGAACAATTCTATTCAATTAAGAATGACACATAATGTGGCATAGATCAAATTAAATATTTCAAAAATTAATAGTTTACAGCTAACAAACTCTAACTAGTTATGTAGCTAAAGTCCACACTGATTGTACAGCAATGGGAAAGTCAAATAGCCTCCATGATCTTTAATGTTTTCACAAACAAATGTGAGTGGCATTACTAATATACTCAAGTGTTACAGTATATAAGTTCTTGTCTGGTACTGAGCTCATTCTAAATTCTCAATAAAAAATAACCATCATTATTACTTGTTGGATTTAAGATATAGTGTCTTCAAAAAAGGTACAAAACAATAAATCAGAACTCTATTTTCTTGTACTTACTAATATAAACTTTTCAATTCCATATATATGCCAGTACTCAGTGCTGCCCTTGATAGTTTATGACACTGGTGATGGACTCCAATCTGACAGACACTGGCCAAGGCAAAAATAACTAGTATTGTAGTATCCATGGTCCATTTCAGGCAAGGATTGCTGACAGAGGTTATATGTTTTCTGAGCCTCCTTTTTCTGCTTCTGGAAACGAACTTCTACACAGAAGGTCACGGGAGTATTCATTATTCATTGTCTGTCACAGGAAATGTGTCCCTAAATTCTTAGGACACCTGGCAGAAGTGTCATCTTCATAGTGGGAATCCACAAATCTTGAATTTGAATGAACCTCTCTAGTGATCTTCTTGCCATATGCACCCTTCACATAACTAAAGTGATTTTTATCAGTTAACTTAGGGTATACAAAAATTTAGCTGATTCCTGATGTATAGTATACACCTCATTGACAGTAGCTATTATTATCATTATGATCATTATTAGTTTACCTATAGAAAATCAGTTTCTAACACACGCTGAAAACAATTATTAAAGTAAAAATCATTAATACAATTGGTTTTTACAGTATATAACTTTATTATAATTATCTTTGTCTTAATACAAATATTGTTAATAACTCTCACTTGTTTCAATCACCATTAATTCTAAGTTTATAGGAATCTTTAACATTCTAGAAAGAGTCAGCCCTTGCTCGGGTATGCACTGCATTTGAGATATTTATGGGTTTTTTTTTCATTTTTTTCAAATTCTCCTTTCTTAACATTAGTAAAACTTGATCGTGAAAGGAAGCTAAGTAAAACAAACATCAAGCTGAAAATAATGGCAGGCACCTACCCACAATCCAGGCACCCATGACAGTGATGCAGGAGGGTCACCATTGTAAGGCCAGTCTAAAATTTGAATTAATTACTAGACTTTAGGAAAGTGAATCAGCTGATACTGACTGAGGGACAGCCTTTTAACTTTTCACAGTCCTTGGCCTCAGTCATAACTTTTTGCAGCCCTGGCTTCCTGGAGGCAGCCAACAAACCTCCTGTGGGTGACATGGGAGCACTTAACAGCTGCATGTGAAAGCTCCCTGAATCACTGCTTCTGGAAGTGACTCATGAAAGGGCAGAACTTTAAATTCCACAAAGTTGATTTCAAATGCTCCATTCAGTGCTAGAAATTACAACAGGGCATTTACAGCCATTTGAAAAGAAGGGCCCAGTGTTAAATTTCTTTCCTTAAAAGGACCACAGTGGTGAGTGACCCAAATATGCCTAGTAAAGCAGAATCATGAATCTCCAAATGGGTCCTGTGGGTGGTTACCTACTTTTTTTTTCTAATAAGAATAGACTATTGACAAATAAGACCTCTTGTAAAGGAATGTGGCCACTGTTACCAACTCTTAGAGTATATGTGTTCCGTGAGATAGGAAGGAAAGCTGTCTTGTTATAGATCCTCAGTCACAGAAATGGAAGGTAGATGGCTATTAACTAACAAAAATCAGCAAGACTTCTTTTGAAAGGACTTGAACAATTCTTCCTCCTTTTCCTAACACTTCTCCTCTAACATTTAAAAATAAAGGGGAAAATGCTCACAAATAATATTCTGAAAGAGAAGATAGAAAAGGTGTAAGAGCCAGAGGATTGGGAGCAGTGCTTCAAAAATTTGATTTTTGAACTTGCCATGAACACCACACTTCATGAACTCACAAGGCTTAATGTTATCTACATTAGACTTGAACATGATTGAATCACTCAAAATGTAGTATAGATGGGGCAGATGACCTCTATCCCGCACCCCCTTACTGGGGGTCAATTTTTACACCTATATAGTTTCTTGAGAGGTATAAACACTATTTTTGAGGATGTGGCCACTGATGCAGTTTCCATGCTTTGGTGAGGGACTGTATTACCCATGCTCAAATGGACAATATAAACTGGCCTTAGCAGGTTGTAAAGAAAAGAAAAGAAGGGAAGGGAAGGGAAGGGAAGGGAAGGGAAGGGAAGAAGGGAAGGGAAGGGAAGGGAAGGGAAGGGAAGGGAAGAAGGGAAAAAGGGAAGGGAAGGGAAGGGAAGGGAAGGGAAGGGAAGGGAAGGGAAGGGAAGGGAAGGGAAGGGAAGAGAAGAGAAGAGAAGAGAAGAGAAGAGAAGAGAAGAGGTGGAAAGGGGAAGGGAGGGGAGGGAAGGGGAGGGGAGAGGAGGAGAGGAAGAAAAGAAAGAAAAAAGAAGAAGAAAGAAAGAAAGAAAGAAAGAAAGAAAGAAAGAAAGAAAGAAAGAAAGAAAGAAAAGAAAAGAAAAGGAAAGGAAAGAAAGAAAAGAAATATAGACATTCAGTTGGGACTTTATGGCTGGATATGGAAAAATGGAGGAAGGAAATGAGGGCAGGTATAATATTTTAATTTATACACATATAAAATTTTTCAAGAATAAAGAAAGTTTAAAAATAAAAAGAATTCTTAATTCAAGAACCAAGAATCATGCTTCTTGATTTCTCTGTATAAGTCAAAAGAGTGTGAAATTCCATCTGATTCCTAAAGCCCTCACATACAAGAGAGTCATGAAAGAGTCATCTTTCTGAAAGAGACATTAATTTTTACCATCCAGACCAGAAAGATTATACAGGCAAAAATTGACCTCTCTAAGAATGGTTAACAGACAAAGAGTCAGCAATATGGAAACTAACAACCTGAGGAGCTGTCAGAAAGACAATGTGCCACTGGAGTTATGAACTCATTAATTAAATATCACTCTATCAAATGGGCTATGAGCCAGTAATTCGAAAACTATTACTGGCTTTGAAGTTAAAATCATAAGCAAGGCAATTAAAAAGTAACTTCTCTGTGTGAGTGTTAAGGGAAAGGTGTATCTGTTTATGTACACCAGGCCTTTAAATGGGGATTGAATTGCTTGCTTAAAAGTAGTAACCAAACGACCTGTTTTTTTTTTTTTTTTTTTTTTTTTTTTTTTTTTTTTTTTTGCAAAAGCTGGATGCCATAGTTAGGAGAAAATCAACAGGTTTACTCCAGTTGCAATAATCCAGGGCAATGTATATTAGGCCTCTTTTCAATATAAGTACACAGGGATTTTTGGCTGACTAAGTAAAATCAGGAGTATGTAAAGAATTTGGTATTTGCTTGTACTTCCTTCATTCTATAAACCCTACCTTAAAAAGGCTAGACCATGCCTAGATAATGGTGGCTATAGTTTGTTGTCGATGGTACACACCAAGTGTTAAAAGCTGTGACACTGCTGGAACGGTAATTAAGCAGGAAATTAAGAGCACCGGATACATACTCTTTAAGGGGAGTTGAAGACTCTGGTCTCTGACTCTTTCCCTTTTGTTCTTGGCCGTGATACAAAAGGTCTTCTCAGGCCTGTACTCTAGGCCAGCCAGGGAACTTTGAAAGGTACAGAAGACTATTTACCAAGAATTTAAACTAGCAAATACAAAATCAAAAACAAACCTCTAAGTCTATAACTTTGTTCCTTAACATGCATCATAATGTGTGTGTGTGTGTGTGTGTGTGTGTGTGTGTGTGTGTGTGTGTGTGTATGTTCTGTGAGTGAATGCTGATGTGTGTGTGTATGTGTGTTGTAATATTTTGTTTGTGTGTATCTGGGGGTGGATGTATGTACTCAACATCACTAATGCATAAGTGCATTTGATTGTTTATAGAAGCCAGAAATAGATGGCAAGAGCTATTCCTCAATTATATAACCTCTCTCTCTCTCTCTCTCTCTCTCTCTCTCTCTCTCTCTCTCCACTCTCTCTGTCTATGCCAACTTGCTTTTCTTTCTTTCCTTCTTCCTTTCTTCTTTCTTTCTTTCTTTCTTTCTTTTTTTCTTTCTTTCATCCTTCCTTCCTTTCTTGCTTTCTATCTCTATTTCTTTCTCACAGAAAAAAAAAAGTTCATCAATTTGACTGGGCTAGAAGACCAAGGAGCTTCAAGACCCACCTACTTCTCATTATTGTTTCTCCTTGGCCTGGCTACAGGTAAGTGGAATCATACCACAACCCACAATGTACAGCTTTTCCATTGGGTTCTGTGAATCTAATCTCAGACTGCAATATTTGAATGGCAGGCCCAGTACCAACAACTACCTCCTGAGACCTCTACATCATAAGATTAATCCTAAAGGCCAAGGTCTAATGTTAGTTTTTTAAGTAGAATTGAACTCCTCTTCCTTCCAGTTCCCACCTGTCCCTTCCTTGCTTTTACACTCCTACTCTACTTGTTTGGGCTTTTTTCCTTTTTCTCAACTGTCTGAAATCTCTTGCATTTTTACTATGTCTTCCATTATTATGGTTCAAAACATCCACATACAAGCGAAACAACTGAAAGAATCTTGTAATATTGTTTCTTTCTCACTAAGAGACATTAATTAAGAATGAAGGAACATTGGCTATGAAAAGCAGTCATTTCTTTAGGCAGAGTTAGCATTTTAGTTGTTTAGACCAAGACATCCTGTGCTTCCTCTCACACAGGCACCAAGCACTGCTGGTAGGGGTTTGATTAATGGACCAAAACGTATTCTGAAGAAAAATGGATGCTTTTAGTGGATTGGAGACAGAAATGCCTATAGTTTATAACCAGTGGCAAGCCACTCTGAAAGAGCAGCTGGAGACTTTATATCTATTTAGTTGTGGTTTGTAGAAACTTGGATGATGTTTTTTTCTTCAGTGCATTCTAAAAGGTTCATTTATTCCTCCAAAGTGCAGCCTTCCTTTTCTGTGACAAAACAAAAAGAATAGTGTACAATCTTCTCTTGGCACTGGAAGTCATTGCCAGTGGAGAAATACATTAATTCAGTAGGTAGTAGGTGTTCGTGCAGAACTCCCTTCATCCAGGAAGGTGTGCATCCAGGACGTTGAGACTGAACACTGAACTTAGCAGATGAATAGCCTTGTCTTCTTGGACCTTGTCTTCCTTCCCTCCATGGTTTAATGGGCATATATATATATATATATATATATATATATATATATATATATATATATATATATATATATGCCTGGCTAGAATATCTTGCTTTACTCACCAAATAATATCTGGCAGTCCTGCAGACTACATGTTTATGTTCCAGCAAAATCTATGAGCTGACATTACTTCGTCAATGCCATGGCCTTAGCAACATTGGAAGTTGATTGGATTATGACGGAGGAGTCTCCATGAACTACATTAATGATTTTATAAAATAAGAAGTGCCATAAGACATCTAAGCCCCTGCTATGCACTGCATGAGAAGATGAGACCATTACTCTCAATGAAACAGAGAGATGTCCCAGAACTCATCCATGTTAGCCTGGTTGTTTTGCTGCTCTCAGGCTTCTGAATTTAAGACATCTTTACTCTGTTTAAATGGCTCCGGTCATGGCATTTTTGTTTCAGAATCCTGGACTAACACAGGTATCGAATGTATAAAGGGGACTAAGAAGGGATTTGGGAGCAACGCTACCAACAGAACACTCTGAGAAGCAATGTACAATGGTGTCTACTTTGGTACCAAGCAACAGGGGCTCGAATTCCAAAATTTCCAATTAAACGATGTAGGTTATTAAAACTCTAACCCTCCATGAGACTCACTTTTATCATTTGCTTAATGGGGACCTTACTCAAAGGGCTTTGTAAGGATATAATAGGATAATATATGTAAAACACTTAACACAGTGTTTTCTCCTCAGCAGGCAAGTGTGAGCATCCCCATGAGGCTTTAGCTTGTTTTGACAGCCGGAAGCCTGCTGAAGAAATGCTGGCAGACTCTCTTTCATCCAGGTGCAGCCAGAGCTAGGGAGGAGAATGTGAAGAGGGAGAGAGCCTGTCTGATGTCATCCCCTGGGCTTAGGAAGGCACATGGGTAGTTAGTGTCCCCTGGGCCAGACAGAAATTTTGTAAGTTTTATGAGTGGATTCGGCAGTAATGTCACACATTTTTATGTGCAGCTCCTCTGGAAATAATTTTACCTAAAACAGAGCCAAGACCATCAGATTAGCAAAAAATCCAAGATTCATATTTATCCTTCCATTAATGAATGGCAGGATGGGGACAGAGGTACAACTATGCCATCGTAACAGATTTGCCTCATTTCTGCGCACTCAAACAAAAATGAGAAAATAAGCTGTGTTATTTCTAAGTTTTTCTTGGGTATCAATTTTCTATCTGAACTCAGCTCCTGATTCTTTTTAAATATGGGTAAATAAATCACAACCACAACAGAGTTAATGACCATAAAGCCTAGAGTCTCTAAACTCTCTGAAGAAAACTTAGTGTAATCTTAAAAAATGAAAATCAGTCATTTAAAAACAGTTTGATATAGCATATTTGTATTCTTTTATAATAGCTAAAAATCTAATGTTTATTTGTGTTTTTTCCAGGAATAGACAAAGGAAAAGGAGGTCTCTATTCTCTCTCCACACCTATTAATTTGAAGCTAGAAACCACTGAGAGAGAGAGAGAGAAGCAAGAAACCAGTATATGCAGATAGAAGCTTGCACAGACAAGTTTCTAGGAGAAGGGAGGAGAAAATCGTGAAATATAAAATTGTTCTTAAGCCTATCTGCAAAATGAATAGGTTCTACCATAGTAGTTTATCTCATCTCCTGAAAAAAAAATTGCTCACAGAATCTACAAGGCTAAGATGTAATTCAGCCAGGCCAGCAAGTAGAGGTCATTTGCTCTAGGTCTAACATAATTAATGAAGGCAAATGGGCAGTCCAGAAGGGATTTAAGGAAATTAATTTAATAAGTCATTGTGAAGATATTTTACATGGTTGGCTCTGTGCTAAGTGCTATGGGAAATACAGAAGCTGGATACTACAAGGTCATTTGTTCAAATAAGACACATATCCAGGGCAAACACAAAGAAAGATGACAGTCTTATTAAACCCCAACCAACTTTAAAAATCTTTAATAAAATTTCCTAGACTGTAGTCAATAGTTTCTACATTCTACCATTCTTTAAAATTTACATATGGCTTAGATGTATACTACAGAAATTGAATATGGTAATATGGTTTTGCCCACCATATTAGTGTCATGTTAGTTTGTTTGCTTGGTTTTCTAGGAAATATACAAACTTAGTTAAAACTTAGATGCCATCAGACTCTATTTACAAAGAAAACTGGCTTTTATTTGTGTGTATTTCTCTCAGAATAATCCAACAATAGTAATATAAACTATTCTCATGCTATATATACATAAATAATGAACAGATTACCATCATATTAAGTGTATGCATATAACTACAATTAATATATATGCATGGAGCCACAATTAATAAAAAAGTAGGCTGTGAATTTGAAAAAGAACAAGAAGGAATATATTGGAGGGAGTGGTTAGAGGGAGGATGTGAAAAGGGAAATGGTACAATTCCAGCTCAAAAAAAATATAAGAAAAAAATTAAAATGTATTTCCTTTGAATCTGCATTGAAATTTCAAACCAATGCTTCTCTATGCAGAAACTCATTTAAAGCATACTGGGGGAGGAATTCCTGAATGTAGCCTCAGTTTCTCCACTATGATGTACTGGAGAATATAGAAGAGGCTAGTCAAGAGGCAGTTGACAGCCTCTCAAAGAATATTACAAACTACCAACAGGGCTTAGAAGGAATCACTCAGTAGGAAAGACATTTGAAATACAAGCGTGCCAGTGGGAGTTCAGATAGCCAGCACCCAATAAAAACGACCATTGCTTACTGGTAATTTGGGTGCTTGGAAAGTGGAGACAGGAGTTTCCTCTAGGCAAATTGAATTGATAAACTCTAAGATCCCTGAAAGTCTCTGCCTTAGAATGAGGTAAGATTCCTGATGCCCATATCTTGTCTTTACATACACCCCAAACACATGCCAACATACATACACACACACAATGCAGACACACATAGATACACATGAATATGCAAGCACATATGCAAATGCAAACATGCATTTTCAACTTGCAAAAAGTACCAAAATCATCAGCAAGTAGACATTATTTCCCATCTTCACATATTAAGAACCTGATATCTATAATCAATATGTCATCAAGTCACAAAACTAGGATAACACTGATGTACTTAAATCTTCCTTGTGAATGTAGGGCATGGTTGCACCCAGTTCACATATTCACTGACATTATATCAATATGTCTATCTTCTATAATTCATTTTATTCATACTAACACATTTCACTGATTTGCCAGGTTATTTATCATATATTAAACTAACAAATTAATGTAGGCCAATGTTCCTTAACAAGGTCTAAAGAGAGAGTTTAAAGACAAATTAAGAAAAGGTGACTAGGAACCTATATGAGAAGGTCCCCCACAACCCCCAAGAAAATCTTCCATTTCATTGACCAAATAAAAATGATAGCTTCCCTCTTTCTTTCCTCCTCTCTCTTTCCACATATATGCCTTCAGATATGAAGTACCAAGACTCACTCTGGGCTGGAGTACTGTGATAACCAAAAATGTACATGTTTTCTTTGAATCGCCATGCTCCCTTACCCAACTTGCTTTTCTATCATTCCTGGAATCTAGATAGCTAGAACGATATAATATAGATTCTGACAAGACCTCACCACTAACCTAACTGAATAGAATTTCAGAGTTATGTTGTGGCATCCATGCACCACATCAGTCTACAGGGGATGTGCTAATATAATAGAGGGAAAAAGGAGCCACTGAGGGCTTTGTCCTGTTCCACTGCTGACACAGAAAGAGAAGTGGAAGAAGAGAAAGAAACAGAGGAGAAAGGATGTGTGGGGAAAAGGCAATACAGAGATACAGAACCCAAAGAACACAAGCAAATGGGCATGAAACCAAGCCTTCTCCTCTCCGCTATCTTCACAGCAAGAAAAGTAATGTATTCAGTGCATGAACAAGAACAGAGTGCCATGAAAAGAAAATCTAGAGAATCAAAAAAAATTCCTAGAGATTAAATTCATTGGGAAAGATACAAGGTAGATTTAGAAAAGCAGCCAGCGAGAACACGAGAAAAGGCAAAGATGGAAAATAGGAAAGAAAAAGCCAAACAACAAATCAAAAGGTAATCAAAAGGCCAGCCCACCTTGTTCAACAACCAAACAATATGAATTCCACTGAGAAGGAGCCAAAGAACTAAAGGTGAATAGAGACAGGCAGCCACAGAGAGCTCTGGGCTGGCCCGCCACTGAAGCTGGCCTTGGTAGTGACAGAAGCTGGCCTAGGGCTCTGTGCTGGCTAGGCCTTGCTGTTCTCCTGCCCACCTTAAACAATGTCACAAAAAATTAACATCACAAAGACCACCTGGTGACTATGGGAAATAAGACAACTTCATAATCATACAGAGCATAGGCAAAAGCAAGAATCTTTTAAACCACACGCGCGCACACACACACACACACACACACACACATACACACACACACTCACACACACATACACAAACATGCACACACACAAGCACACACACACTCACACACACATACACAAACATGCACACACACAAACACACACATACAAATATGCACACACACATCAACACACACTCATGAACAAAGAAACATATACGAGAAACATACACACACAAACACACACACATATATATACACACATACATACACTCTCTTACACACACATACACACATATATACATACATACATACACACACTCATACACACACATACACAGAAACATAAACACATACACTCACAAACACACACACACACACACATACAGATAGAAAGACTCACACACACACACACATTCACACACACACATGTACTCACAAAGACCCAAATGGTTCCTCTTCTATCAAACAAGAGAAAGTGATGTTTCCTTTTTAGTGCAAGTTTAGCAAGCTTTCATTTACCCTACCTTCTGGAAAGAAATGGCTGAGATTTCCCACGTGACTTCACCCATTTTCTAACAGTACCCTATCTAGAGCAGAGACAGCTCTTTCATGGTCCAGAACTCCTCATTAGATTGATCCCTAGAGTATTGCTTTAGTGGATTCTAATCTGAAATGATTCATAATTCAACTATGGACTGAGTCAAGAAATGTGATATGCTATTTTGTCTAGGTGGAGGCTGTAAAACTAAGCCAATATGGACAAACTCAGAAAGAAGGATTATATTGAAAAGAAAATTCAACACAAAAGAGAGGCTTAAGAAATTTCAAGACTCCTGTAACAGGAGAACTGAGAACAAGGGCTGGATATCAAACCCAGAAAAAAGTCATTCAAGAATTAAGTTAAATACACATATAGTGAAAAGAGCAAATAAAAGATAAGGGTAATACTAGTAATTTAAAAACAGTTATGAAAGATAATACTATACTAAATGGCACATCTAAACTATTTTATAGGCAAAAATAGAAAAATTAAACAAAATTTAAAAAATTAAACAAAAACATATCCTGTGTTAATGATGAAAATGTAAATATGAATGGACTGATATAAGATAAATACATATTAAATGGTAAAACCTCAGTGAAATATATTTGAAAGCTAAGCAACACTATTGTAAGAAGTATGTGAAAACTTTCATGAACCATATAAGAGACTAACTTTCATGACAGCAACAACTGAGCTGATAACAGGAGAAAAGCAGGAGCAAAGAGTCAAGTGAAGTACCATAAGGAGACATCCAGGGAGCTCAGCAGAAGTTGTAGCAAATTATGCAAGAGGGAGTCAGGGCCTGGATCATCCGAAGCCAGGTGGTCTCTTTTAAGAGGTTCAAGAAAGCAGATCACAATGGGTAAATGGCTTCTGACCAAGAAGTAATGCCTTCCAAATTCTATTTCCATGGGTTATGTGACTAAAGAACAAAATGCTTTTCCAAGAGGGCCAAGATGAGGAGGAGGCAAGTGTAAAGGGGTCTCGGTCTGTTGCTAGGGGCATGAAATACATGATCAGTAGGTTGAACTGCACGATGCAGAGACACAGCCATGGTGAAATCACCTTCAGAATGGAAACTATGTAATTTGCAATTATCCCCACAAGATGTAGGCAAGCATAACTCAGATACTTCTAGCTTGTGTAACTGAATAGAGGGTTGTAGACATGGGAAAGTGGGTGACTGCTGCCAAACAGGAGGGTTTGAGAGCTGGAGAACAGGATCAGAGCTGCTGAGTGAGGAGCACCGTCAAGAAATCCTAGTGAAAGATGTGAATGTAAACGTCAGAGCTACATTTTAAAGTTAATAGCATGGGCCTCATATAGGAGTTTTGCTCGTGGGTTGGGGAATCTAGAGATGAGGAAGAAGGAGGAAGAGGAAGAAGAAAAAGAGGAAGAAGAGGAAGAAAGAAGAGGGAGGAGGAAGGAGAAGTGGAGATGGAGAAGGAAGAGGAGGAGGTTTGTTGTAAGGGAATAAAATTACTGTCTAGTTGAGTTAGGATTAGGTCCCAAAAAGCCTGATATGTATTAGAAATTCTGGAAGTAAAATTTTATTAAACATCTTTATCCTAGCAAACACCAGAGCTTGGTATACAGAAAACCATGGAATTTCAGTTAATTCCTCTGGGGTTCACATGGCTGCCTAGAAGCTGCAGTGGCAACAGTGGTCTATGTCAGAGGAGTAATGTAGAGTTTATCACTAACCTGGGAAAATACCAAAATCTAAATTTTAGATATGATTTCAACTGAATGCCTGTAATGTTTGCATCATCATAAAGTTGAAATCATCTTAACTTAAACCAGTGAATAACATGAGAAAATAGAGGGCTTAGGATGGGGCAGTGTGAAATGCCAATGTGTCCGGGTTCATTGGCCTATCAGGAGAGAAATCTAGGGGCCAGGACATGCACAGAGATCCTTTTAACCAGAGACCAAAGGGAGAACTGCGAAATATCCTAAGACATGATTGTAAAAGAGACACTACGAGTGGAGTGAAAGAAGAATGGAAATCTGTGTTAACACAGATTTGTCAATAGAAATGTTAGGAAATACAAAAGTCCTTAACTGGTCAGGTTAATAATGAGGAAATCCAGTTATTCCATTTCTTTACTAGACAAAGTGACCTGGTACTCTGTCTACAGCAGGACAGGCCCTACTTTTCCTTCAGCTCACATTGGTTCATGGGCTTTATTTATTTATTTATTTATTTATTTTTCAACTCAGATTATTTTTTAATTAAAATAGAAGTGATTTTAAGGTTGGGCTCACATTACAATTTTATTTTATTTTATGTTATTTTTTCCAATCCTTTATTTTCTGTATATGGAATACAATTTATATTTAAATGATCTTAACTTTGTTAAACAGTTAAAATCACTTACTGGTAATAATTTTAAAAAATGTTTTCAATTGAAATAGTATGATTACACTTTTCCCCATTACTCTACCCATTGCAGTCTCTCCAAGCCACTTTCCTTCAAACCCTTCTCATGCCTATCCCCACTCTCAAGTTGACAGCCTCTTTTTCTTTGATTATTATTATATGCATATGTATGCATATATGTATATATATACACACATACACATACATGTGTGTGCATTTATAATTTCTTGAGTTCAGTTTTGCTGTTTATGTGTACTTGTTTTCAAGGCTAACCAGCCTTCATTGGACAAACCACTTAGGGCATTCATTAGTAGGACAGGCTAATTCTTCTTTCTCCCAGCAGTCCTTAGCTTCTTTTTTTTTTTTTTGAGGACATGGGCACAGGGGAAAATTTCCTCAATAGAACGCCAAAAGCTTATGCTCTAAGATCAAGAATTGACAAATGGGACCGCATAAATTTACAAAGTTTCTGTAAGGCAAAGGACATTGTCAAAAGAACAAAATGACAACCAACAAATTGGGAAAAGATCTTTACATCCAACAGATCGCTTATATCCAAGATATACAAAGAACTCAAGAAAGACTCCAGAGAGCCAAATAACCCCCTTAAAAATAGGGTACAGAACTAAACAAAGAATTTTCACCTGTGGAATATTGAATGGCTAAGAAGCACCTAAAGAAATGTTCAATATCCTTAGTCATCAGGGAAATGCAAATCAAAGCAACCCTGAGATTTCACCTCACACCAGTCAGAATGGCTAAGATCAAAAAATCATGGTAAAACAGGTGCTGGCAAGGGTGTGGAGAAAGAAGAACACTCCTCCACTGCTGGTGGGGTTGCAAGCTGGTACTACCACTCTGGAAATCAGTCTGGCGGTTCCTCAGAAAACTGGGAATGATACTTGCGGAGGACACCACTATACCACACCTGTACATATACCCAGAGGATTCTCCAGTATGTAATAAGGATACATGCTCCACTGTGTTCATAGTAGCTCTATTTATAATAGTCAGAAGCTGGAAAGAACCCAGATGTCCCTCAACTGAGGAATGGATCCAGAAAATGTGGTATATATAAACAATGGAGTACTATTCAGACATTAGAAACAATAAATTCATGAAATTCTTAGACAAATGGATGGAGTTGGAGATGTTCATCCTAAGTGAAGTAACCCAGTCTCAAAAGAACACTCATGGTATGCACTCACTGATAAACAGCTGTTAGCCTAGAAGCTTGGAATACCCAAGACACAATTTACATATCAAATGATGTCCAAGAAGAAGGAGTGGCCCCTGGAAAGGCTCAGTGCAGCAGTATAGGGGAATACCATGACAGGGAAGAGGAAAGTGTGGATTTGGGAACAGGGGGAGGGAAGAGGGCTATGGGACTTTCAGGAAGGGGGGATCCAGGAAAGGGGAAATCACTTGAAATGAAAATAAAGAATATATCAAATAGAAAAAAGAAAAAAAGAAAAGATGCTAACAGTTCATGGTTCATGGATTTTAATGTCCCTCTTTTTGTTCCTATATGGCTCCATTACCATCTCATGATATATGGGTTGTGTATTGCTTCTACTTATCTTCTTTGGTCATTTTAAATATGATTCAGACTGTGGGGTCCTGGGTATCTTAAAATCTTTGGGAATCCATAACAGTGTAAGTTAAAGCAGTGTTAACCTTTTTCCCCCCAGACAGGGTTTTCCTGTATAGACTCCGCTATCCTAGAACTCACTCTGTAGACCAGGCTGGCCTCGAACTCAGAAACCCGCCTGCCTCTGCCTCCCAAGTGCTGGGATTAAAGGCATGATCCACCACTGCCCAGCCAGTGTTAACCTTTGTGAACTCAGAACTCACTTCTGAGGTGTATCTGAGGACCAAGTCATTTCTCCATCTAAAAACACATCAGATGAAATCCTCTCTCTGAGGATTTGTGTGTGTGTGCATGTATGTATGTATGTAATTAAATATATTTACATATATATTAAGTTTTTATGTATCTATTATATAGATGTATATATTAGGTTTTATCCCATAGATCCCTAATATTTACTTCTCCTTTCTCACCTATTTGAATCTGTGACAGCATGGTTTCTTTCCTAAAAGATAGGTTGGCCTCCAATTCGTAAACAATTTATTATTTAAATGACAGAAATATAGGTTCACTTCTTTAGAAGATGAAATTTTTAGTAGGAAATGCATAGCATGTCAGATATTTTGCATTCATCTGAATTAATCTTCAACACATATCTTGGAAGTTGAAACTCCTGTCATGATAGTCTGTATCATATTTGAGACCCAAGATTATTTAATTTCTTCAACCAAGCTGAGTGGCATGGAATATACACATATGCTAATTGACTCAACAAATATGTATTTAGTGTACATTGTGTGCCAAGATTGTGTAACTTAATTTCCTTCACCTATCTTCTCCATTTCTTTGACAGATTTAAATTTTTTCTAAATGTGGAAGTTTGAGTATTTGAATGAACAGATAAATCAAAAATATGTATTGAAATAGTTTGTTCCAGCTTAATCCAAACTTAAAAGAAATTATAAAATAGTGAACCTGTGACCAATCTAATTTTAATAGTGTAGAGTTCAATTGAAAAATATTTTCAAACATTCAAGTATCAAGATTGACTATATTGCATAGTGTCATGAATTTGTATATATTACCATATGCAATTACCATAATCTTATCACACAATACTATTATCCTTTTTTTTTAACTCATGGGTAAATTCAAGTTTTTTAAAGTTAAATAGATGTGTTTATGTCACACAGTAATTGGGTTTAAGATCCTGATCAGCTATGTTGCAAGTTTCCCTTGAATATTTATATCATTTGGGGGTAAAACAGATGCCTAGAGAGAAATGAAAATAATATATACAAGAACAATAAAAAGATTCCCTGTAGCCTGGGAAATAGTGCAGTTTATGAAGAGCTTGCGGTGGGACTGTGAAAACTGGAGTTCATATCTTCAGAACAGAACATGAGCAATAGTTGGCCTGGTAGCATGCACCTGTAATCCCAAAATGCCTACAGTGAAATGGGAGGTCAATGATCCCAGGAAACATGCAAGCCAGCCAGCATCATTCACACAGAGATAAATGAGAAATGCTGCCTCAAACAAGACAGAAGGGGAATACTGATACCTCAGGTTGTCCACTACCTTCCACAGGCCTTGGCACACACAACTGCAGGAACAAACACATACATACACACAAAGTAGTAGATTCTGTATTTTTAGATTGACAGCCACATTTCAAGACATTTGCATTTTATAAGGATTGGGGTTCCTATTGCTCCTGAGCCTCTATTGGTAGTGTCTTTTGCTGATCTCTATCACACGTAGTGCATAACCATTCAGAATATTCAAAACTCTGGGACAGAAGGAAGCTGATAGCTTTTAAAAGAGGCATCCTTCTGGCTACCATCTCTGTGTCAGACTTCAATGCATCAATTGGGCTTCACCGGATCTTTAGATAGTGTTTTAAGTAGAAATGATCTAACTCAGAACATATTGTTAGAGTTTCTACAGAGCTTCATGATGACATATAAATCTTTATAAGAAAAATAAAACAGGGTTTGACATCTGCCCTTGCATATTTATTTGAGCCCTATATTGCCAAAGGGGTTACAAGTTTGAACTGTTTAAACAAAACACCACAAAGACTGACATTCTGTCAAATAAGCAAACCAGAGAGTTCAAACTATTACTATATTTGGGTGAAATCCTGATGAAAAGGATAGGTAATCGGATGTTCTAGAAGTACACTCAGACCTGAGAAACCCCTAACTCCCGTGAATTAGTGGTTATTATATGTGGAGGAAACTACAAACTTTGTTAATACTTTTCCCATCCACTGTGAAATATCAAAACTCAGCTGTGATGTCGCATTTAACTGCACATCGAATCAAGGGTCCAGTAATAGAAATTGCCTTTTTTTTGCAGTAGAAAACAGGGTTAGAAGCAAACCAAAATAACACATAAAACAGATCCCCGTGGAGAAAATTGAAGGCTGATTCTCGCATGTAAAAATGGAGGATGCAATTCCTTTTCGGTGAAAAGCTTTTTCCCTGGGGTTTTAAATTTTCCTCTTGATTATGTGTGGAATCAAGGGGTGTCTCAGTGATTGGGCCCAGGTATGGCTCTAAGAAACAAAAAGGGGCAGACCCAAATCGACAGGGACAGGTTCAGTTTTATATCAACCGACAAGGATAGAAGTAAGAGAATGCAGATCACTAGCAAACTCTCATTTCTGGATTCTACAGCCTCAATTGGTTCAAATGGTAACTCAATGTTGGTATAAACAATAGATTCAGAACCACATACGGAAGAGGAAAATTCACTGTCCTAGCTAATTACAAAATTTAAAAATGTCATCTAAACGTTGTGTTGGTGAAAGAGACCTAAAGAGTCCCAGACATTTTCTCACATTGCTCCTTGATATTTAAATGTCTTTTCTAGTAAAAGGAGGAGTGTTCATGTAAATAAACATTTCTAATGTAAGCAAATGAGGAACAACCTTTTCCCCCAAAAGCTGAAGGCTCCTGCATCCATTAGCATACAACAGTGTAAATTAGGTTCTTAACAAAGTTTAAAAGCAGAGGCTCATGGGTATAAAGCCAAAGCTTGTGAATAGAATGCAACACAAATTAAAAATCTAACAGCATTTCATATATGGATGCATAGTGATTTTTCTTTCTTTCTCTTTAAGTCCTGACATACTGGAAATATGATCAGTTATAATCTGTTAGAAATCAGACAGCAGGGGAGTGGGAATTTCTGCTACTGCACTACATTTTTGGCAGAGTTCCTTCATCATGTATGAAGTTTCAGCAGAGAAGTGCTTTGCAACAACATTTATCCTCTCTTCAAGTTCTCATTCTTCCTTACGAACCAAAACACTCTTCAAAGTAGATCCCTTTCTATGGCTTTTTACTAGGTACTTTTCATGGTATGTTCTAGTGCTTTCTCAGGTAAGCAGAAGTCCACATTGGAAGGATATGTGCCTAAAAATTTGCTTATTCCAAACACCAGAATGTGTGGAAATCTCTAGTTTGCCACTTGCACTTATGTCTCAAGATTGTTAATGGGTGCATATAAATGCATTTACTATACCATGACATCTATGATAGAAAATGGTCTTAGAAGTCCCTTTCCCTCCTCCCTTATTTCCCCCTTCTCTTGTCTTCCCCATCCATGTCTATGTTAATCAAATTTCAAAACAACCTTGGAAAGTACATTATAGTTCCATAAAAAAATAGAAAGCACAGATAGAATTGGCCAAGATCATAGAGATGATTCTTGGAGATAAAGATACAAATTCAGGTGGTAGAGTTTCTAAGAATGTCCTTGTATCTATACTGTATATACTCTAAAGTTGCCTTCTCATCACCAATGTTCTTCCATGTGTTCAATGTTCATTTTGCCTTATCAAGCTACAGAAAAATCTATGCTCTGAAACCAATAAGCAACATGCCTAAATCCTCAAAGAACTTGCATATAAACGTTTAGTGTCACCAACAGAAATACAAAATGTATACAACTTTGTGCTCACACACATTTGTAAATCCACAGATCCACATATGTAGAGATTCAGCCACACACATACACAGTCACAAACATGCACACTCATACACATATATACATATATACACCCTACACACCTAATTATTGTAGGATAAAGTTTACAGACTATTGTTTTTTAAAAGCAGAGGCATTTCCATTTGATTTCAGTAGTCATCAGAAGACAGGTCTAAAATATTTACATTCAAAGTGACTATGAAAATCTTAGACTAAACATTCACCGAGCAATTGTTTAATACAAGGCCCTAATCTACGCGATTTTAAACAATTTCAAATTTTAATACATATTGCTTTAGGAAAAACAGATATTTATATGTTTGTGTAAATTGATTCAACTTAATAGTTTATATAGGAAAACTATATATATAAATACATATTCATTATATATAATACTTTAAGAGCAATAATGATGATATTCCCATTTCATTGCTGGCTAAATGAATCAGCCAGTTTACCTCATCCTTAGAGAATTATAGTATCTGGTTTTGTGTAGATATTGAGGAGGAATCTACTAAGGCAGACATTTTTATAGAGAAATTGAGAATGACCTGGGAAACTTGATTATAATAATTAGATATACAGGTTTTGTGAAATATCATTAAAATACCAAAGGGAAGTGGGCATGAAGTTCCACTTCTAGCAAAGAGGGCAATTGATATTTGATGGAGGAGAAAAAAGATTCAGTTATTTCTTAAAGGAAGTAACACTAAGTATATCACCCATGATCCAGAGCAGGTTCCATGCTCAAAGTAGTTGGCCAACACAAATCAGGCATGTGGTGTTTATTTGTCTGTATTTTGTCTTGTTTAAATGGAGAAAAAGAATATAGAGGTTGATGGCAAGAAAGGTGCAGAAGAAGGAGGTAAGTGCTAGGGTGAGAGGGAAAAATATAACTGAAGAATATTATAGGAAATTCTCAAATAATAAATCAGTTTAAAAGTCACATTATACTGTTAAAATACCAAAATTATGAATAGACTATGGAAAGAGTTTATTCCTGATATTTGACATTTGTTTAAAATACTTGGATTCTCAATGATTTCCAATGCACTGTGTGACCTCATCTTTAACATAAAGAAAACCCAGTTTTAGGATTGCTAAGACTATTTAGCCACTGGTACTACTATCATACAATGTTATTTCAGATAGTCTCTGCAGGTCAGTGGATATAGCAATAAACTGCCTAAAAATGTATTTATCAACATTGCCGATAAGTACTCTTTACTTCACTGAGGGGCCATTCTAGTAGAACCATTTTCTAATTAACTTAATAAAAATGATTTTCAGCTAGTATATGGATAGTTTATTCACCAAAGACAATAAAGTATTTATTTATTTTAACTTTTCCTTAACAATAATTGGAAAAAAGAACTCATGACAACCTTACTAAGAAAAAGTATGGAACATCATCTTCAAATAAGTCACTTATTAGATTGATAGGCATTGGAATTGTTGCTTATTGTGTCAGGACATAAATATCCATTTTGCCCAAAACAAATTTAGCAAAATCAAAATATATAAGACTGAATTTCAGTTTTTCTAAAACACACAGAAGCAGCCATACATGCCAACTTGATTCTAGCACCTCTCCTCATTAAGCTTGAAAGCATATTTTGTGTTGCTTTTAGCAGCTCCTAAAATTTCTTTGTCTCTTAGAACAGCGCTATAAAAGTCCACACCTGACAGACCATAAATCGTTCTCACCTAGCAGTCTGTCCCCTGGTACATTCTGGCTACATCCAATTCTCCAGATACACAACTAACAGCATTTATGCACTTCTGCACAAAACTTACTTTCAAGATCTCAAAAATGTTTGACCCTATCCTATCAATTCATAGCAGGGAATGGCCCACTTTCGACAGAGCATTTATTCTCACTGAGAGGGGAAGGAGAATGGTTTTCCTCGGTGATGAAACACATTTGGAACAATAAAGAATGGGTTATCTGAAGTCAAGGATATCTAGCCACACAAACATGACCTGGATATTTAGGATTTCCACACATACTGTAAGATCTATAATAGTGATTTCTGTAATACTGCCTCTTAGAAACTTGGACTTTGTGTATAACTGTTGTTTCCTTGTCCCTCACACAATATTCTGAGATGCTACTGTCCAGTGAAATAATACCAGAATTAAGACGACATACTCGAACCTTAATTGACCACACATCAGTAAGTGAACTTATAAAGCTCTGAAAGCATATTTATTGAAACTAGACAATAAGGTTAAGCAAATAGCAAGCTCATCTTGGGAAAAGAGGAGGAAAAAAGAAATCCTTCTCTAAAAAGTAAAGTGATAGAATTGACCAGCCCCCTCCAACTTTTTTTTTGAGACAGGGTTTCTCTGTGTAGCCCTGGCTGTCCTGGAACTCACTCTGTAGACCAGGCTGGCTTCGAACTCAGAAATCCACCTGCCTCTGCCTCCCAAGTGCTGGGATTAAAGGCTTGCACCACCACTGCCTGGCTTCCCTCCAACTTTCTTAGCTGGCACTGGATGACAGGCTACATTTTTAAAAAGCACACCAAAATTTTAGATTTGGTAAGACTTGAGGATATGGTGAAGAACAGAAAATGTTGAAGGAACACATAGAGTTATACCTGCAAAAAAGTCTTTTTTACGTGCTCACATAGTTGTAGAATGTTCCCTATATGAACAGAAAACTAAAGAAGTGACAAATGGGAGTTGAATTTCCCCCTCTCCCAGAAACCCCCTCTCCTAATCCCCATTCCCCCTGCTTCTATGAGGGTGTTCTTCCACTCACCTACCCACTCCCACTTTCCCTCCCTCAATTCCCCTACACTGAGACATCTATCAAACGTTCATATGACCAAGGACCTCTCCTCCCATCAATGCCAGACAAGGCTGTCCTCTGCTACATATACAGTCAGAGCCATGTGTACTCCTTGGTTGGTGGATTAGTCCCTGGGAGTTCTGGGGTGGGGGGTAGTCCGCTTGGTTGATATTCTTGTTCTTCTTATGGGGTTACAAACTCCTTCAGATAACTAAGGCAGACTTTAAACTTAAGAACTAGATACTCACTAGGCTTAAACAGTGATACAAAGAGATGATTATGTGGAATTTTTTCTTTAAGTTTGTTTATATGATGGATTATGTTGATAAATTTCTACATTGAATCATCCCTGCATCCCTAGGATGAAGCCTACCTGATCATGGTGAATGATCGGGTCAATGTGTTCTTGAATTTGGTTTGCAAGAATTTTGTTGAGTATTTTCCCATCAATATTCATGAAGGAAATTGGTCTGAAATTCTCTTTCTTTATTGGGTCTTTGCATGGTTTAAGTGTCAGTGTAATTGTGACTTCTTAGAATGTATTTGATAGTATTCCTGCTGTTTCTATTTTACAGAATAAACATCCTTAGTCATCAGCAAAATGTAAATTAAAATGACTGAGATTCTACCTCACACCAGTGAGAATGGCTAAGATCAAAAACTCAGGGGACAGCAGATGCTGGTGAGGATGTGGAGAAAGAGGAACAATCCTCCACTGCTGGTGAGATTGCAAGCTGGTACAACCACTCTGAAAATCACTCTGGCTGTTTCTCAGAAAATTGGAAATAGTCCTACCTGAGGACCCAGCTATACCACTCCTACGCATATACCCAAATGTTCCACTGTGTTCATATTCATATTTATATGCAGCCATATTTATAATAGCCAGAAACTGGAACAACTTTGATGTCCCTCAACAGAAGAATGAATACAGAAAATGTGGTACATTTACACAATGGAGTACTATTCAGCTATTAAATACAATGACTTCTTGAAGTTCACAGGAAAATATCATTGTGAGGTAACCCAGTCACAAAAAACACACATGGTATGTACTCACTGATAAGTGGATATTAGCCCCCAAAAGCTAAGAATAACTACAATACACTCACAGACCATATGAAACCCAAGAAGAAGGAAGACCAAATTGTGGATGCTTCAGTCCTACCTGGAAGGGAGAAGGAAATAATCTCAGGAAGTAGAGGGAAAGAGGGAGCTAAGAGGGAGAGAGGAGGGGGAGGGAAAGGTTGTGCTGGTTCAGATACAGGAGGAGATGCAAAAGTACAGACGTCAAGAATTTGAAAGGAACAGTGGAGAAGGGAGAAATGGGGTTAGCCACTAGAAAGTCCTGCATCCCAAGGACCCAAGAGGTTCCCAGGACCCAACATGGAGGACATTAGCCAAAATAACCAACAAAGGGGAGGGAGAACCAGTAGAGACTATCTTCAGAGATTAGGCATGGCCCCTGGTTGATGGATGAGGCCACCCACCCATATCCAAAATTTTAACCCAGAATTCCTCCTGCCTAAAGGAAATACAGAGACAAAGAGTGGACACTAGAACCTGACAATTCTGAAACCCTGCTCTACCATTTTCTTAGTCTCCAGAACCAAGACAAATAGACATATAATGTGTAAATCATTGTATTTGGTTACCCTGGGTGGACAAATACATACAGTGGGACAGAAACAAAGATGTTTGCAAGGATCATCCATCAATTCAATATGATTTTACACATCAGAGGAGATGATGCAATGACCTGCTTACTTTTTGGCTATTGCATTTATTGTCACACATGTAAATTCAATATAGGGATGCTGGTTTCGAATGGACTGTTGACCATGAAGACTTAAGTTGAATCATTCCATCTTTTGAGTCCTCAACACTTTGGTAAGACTCTAGAATCTGCAAAAGCTCAGGGAAACTTGAATGTTCTCCTTGAGTGTGTTGTGATCTGACCAACAGGCTCAGGAGAGCTTGTCACTGGCAGGGTACCAGGCAATCAATCCAATATCAGGAACCAACCCTGTTCACCAGTCACCAGTCAAAAGAATGAAACCCACAGAAAATAGAATACTGAAGTAAAACAATAAAAAAAAAAACCCAATACATTATGCATCAGAGAATCAGAGAAAGGACAACAGCAGAGAACAAGGATGATTGATTTATATAAATAGCATAGCATTTACAGTGGGAGCAGCCATAAGCCAATCAGCAAACTATAGTAGTTCTAGCAAGGCATCCTACAGCTTATAGCATAGACAACATAGAAAAGCATTTCAACAAGCCAGATTGTGACATCAGGGACTTCTCATCTCAAAGAAGGACCCATGACCTAGCAAACTTTATTGTTCTATTTACCAACTAATCTTACTTCCTGTTTGCTACCTCTGACTGCCCTGTGCAGGTGACAAGTGGCAAACAGCCCAGAATTTCAATGCCTTCTTTGTATTGATTTCTACTTATTTTGATCATTGCAGTCTTTTTTCTCTTTCTGGGAAAGTTTTTAACCAAGAAAAATGGTATTCAGGGCTGACTTTTCTCTACATTGTAGCATTTTAGAAAACACTAGTAAGTTATAAAACAAGTGACAGATAAGGGTCAAAAGAGGACTGATCAAGGGCAAGTTATAGGAAAATACATCAAGGCAGAGCTGTGGAGAACAGGAAAGCCTGCCATGCAAGACCATGTTTTTCCTCCCTCCCTGTCCTGGGCTTTCAGAACAATCACACCCTTGGTCAAGAGAAATCAGATTTCTACCATTTCAAATAAAGAGCTCAGAAAATTCAAGAGTAAGACGGATTTTATTTTCACTTCACTCTTATCATCCAACAGGGCTTAAAATATGTCTTGTGCCTTTGACTCCAGCTCCAATACCTAATGTTGGTTTGAAGCTCTCCCCGATATTTCTCCAACTCCAGAAGCAATGGTATGCCACCACATCTCCGACTCTTTTATAGAACAAAGATGCCTGAAACCTAGCCAGTTTTGTTAGCAGCTTTTATTTATTAACATATTTTCTTTTTTATTATCAAGGCATTTTAGTCACTCAAAATCCACTGGAGGTAGTTGTTTATCTATTCATCATTACCTTCTGCTCCATCTTGTCTGCATCTCAAGCCAATAGGCCCTGAGGCCTGTGATTCAATTTGATATTCTTAATTTGCTACTATTTTAATATGTTTAAGGTCACCCTCATTGACTACTGGGGAGCATCCTCCATCCAGGTCTCTGAGACTTCCTAGAAATTCCTTCCAACACAACCTCCAGGCAGCTGCATATTTCCACCCATTCTACTGACCCTCTAGGCCTCTTTCCTGTCTATCCCTCTATCTGATCCTTCCCCCTATTACCCTGCCATTCCCCTGGCCCAATCAAATGGCCCCTTACTCTGATTTCCCTTACTATTTTTCCTCCTTCTAGATGGAATCCAAACATCGACACTTGGGGCTTTTTGTTTAATTTCTCTGAGTTTATAGAGTATATCATGTGTATTCTGTACTTTTTGGTTAATATTCACTTATCAGTGAGCATATGCCATCCATCTCCAACAGTTGGAATATGGAACCTGAAGAGACTACCTCCAGTAGCCAAACAGGACCTGCAGTGAAGGGATGGGGACATCAACCCAACTACAATATTTTCTACCCCAAATCTGTCCTGTCTAAAAGAAATTCAGAGACAAAGATAGAGTGAAGTCTGAAGGAATGGCCAACCAATAATACACCCAGCTTGAAACCCATCTCATGTGCAAACACCAATCCCTGACATTATTGATGATACTCTATTATGCTTGCAGACAGGAGCATGGCATAACTCTCCTCTGAGAGGCTCTATTCAGCAGATGACTGAGACAGATGCAGATACCCACAGCCAAACATGACAAAGCATGTGGAACCCTATGGAAGAGTTAGGAAAAGAATTGAAGGTCCCAAAGTAATGTTTCTATGTGACTGTTTCAAACGTCTTTAATGTTAGTTATCCTACCTCAAATTTTCTCTTCTATCTTGCTCTCCTACCCAACCTATCTTTAGGTCTTCCTATTCCATTGTTTGCTTTCTCACCTATACCATCTCTGCTTTCTCTGTCTCTTCTCATGAACCATCCACCAAATTACACATGTTGCTTGGATGAGAACTCCAATTTAACCACACTATATCTAAGAGCATAAAACTAGCAGCTACATAACCAACATATGAGAGGGAACATTTGGCATTTGTCTTCTATGTCTGGATCTCACCTAGAGTTATCATTTCCAGTTTTCACCATTAACCTGTAAATTTCATAATTTTTTATATTTAGAGTTGAATACTACTCCATTGTGTACCAATGTGTACCACATTTTTTTTATCCATTCATCAGTTGGTGAACATCTAGGTCCTTCTTCATCAGCCTCTTAAGTGTTATTATTAGAGCCATATACTACCATATTTGCCTACCAATGCTTCACAATGCTAAAATTATAACTCCATCAGTAAAATTGTTTTAATTAGCATATATTTGTTGTTAATCATGTCCACATGTTTTATTTATTTATTTACTTATTTATTTATTTATAACTCAAGATTTTACTCCCCTCCAAGTACACTATCCAGCTGTTCCCCATACCTCCTCCCTGCACCCCTGTCTCCATGAGGATGTCCCCATTCCTGACTCCCACCCCACCAGACCTTTAAACTCCCTGGTGCCTCCAGTCTCTTGAGGGTTAGGTGCATCTTCTCTGACTAAACCCAGACCCAGAAGCCCTCTGCTGTATATGTGTTGGGGGTCTCATATCAACTGATGTATGCTGCTTGATTGGTGGTCCAATGTTTGAGAGATCTCAGGGGGATCCAGTTAATTGAGACTTCTGGTCCTCCTTCAGGGTGGTCCTACTCTTCAGCTTCTTACAGCCTTTCCCTCGTTCAACCACAGATGTCAGCAACTTCTGTCCATTGACTGGATGCAAATATCCACATCTGACTCTTTCAGTTGCTTGTTGGGTCTTCTGGAGTGTAGTCAGATAGGTCCCTTTTGTGAGTGTTCCATAGCCTCAGGAATAGTGTCAGGCCTTGGAGACTCCCCTTGACCTGGATCCAACTTTGGGTTGTTACTTGACCTTCTTTTCCTCAGGTTCCTCTCCCTTTCCATCCCTGTACTTCTTTCAGACAGAAACAATTATGGGTCAGAGTTTTGACTGTGGGATGGCAACCCATTCCTCACTTGATGCCCTGACTTCCTGCCGGAGGTGGGGTCTCCATGTTCACTCTCCCCACTGAAGAACACCTCGTCTAAGGTCCCTCATTTTGATTCCTGAGAGTCTCTCACCTCCCAGGTCTCTGGTACATTCTGGACAGTCCCCCCCTCAACTTCCTACCTCCCTGTTTCCATTGTTTTTGCTAGCCCTCAGGACTTGAGTCCTTTTCCACCATCCAATACTACATCATAGTCCCCCCCCTACCCTCTGCCCCAGTCCACTTTCTCTCCCAGGTCCCTCTTTCCCTCCCCCTTTGTGATTGCTTTCTTTTCCCACCCAAGTGGGACTGAGGCATCCTCACTTGGGCCCTTCAGCTTGTTGATTTTTTTGAGTTCTGTGGACTGTATCTTGGATATTCTGTACTTTTTGTTTGTTTGTTTGTTCATTTTGGGTTTTTTGTTGTTGTTGTTGTTGTTAGCTAATATCTACTGATTAGTGAGTATATACCATGCATGTCCTTTTGGGTCTGAGTTGCCTCATTCAGGATATTTTCTAGTTCTATCCATTTGCCTGCAAAACTTAGGATGTCTTTGTTCTTTCCTAGCTGAGTAGCATTCCATTGTGTAAATGAACCACATTTTCTGTATCTGTTCTTGGGTTGTGGGACATGTAGGCTGTTTCCAGCTTCTGCTTTCCACAAACAAGGCCCCTATGAACATAGTGGAATGCGTGCCCCTGTGGCATGGTGGGGCATCTTTTAGGTATATTCCCAAGAGTGGTATTGCTGGGTCTCCAGGTAGATCTATTTCCAGTTTTATGTGCAATCTCCAGATTTATTTCCAGAGTGCTTGTACCAGTTTGTAATCCCACCAGTCAGTAGCCTTCCTTTATGCAAATGATTAGATGGACTGAGAAAGAAATTAAAATTACATGATTATCTCCTTATATGCAGAAAATCATTTGACAAAATATAACACCCCCTTCATGTTAAAAAGTATTGGGGAGACCAGGAATTCAAGGCCAATACCTAAACATAATAAAAGTAATATAGAGCAAGCCAACATCCGATAAACTAAATGGAGACATACTTGAAGCAATCCCACTAAAACCAGAGACAAGACAAGGATGCCCACTCTCCCCTTGTCTATTCAATATAGTACTTTAAGTGCTAGATAGAGCAATAAGACAATAAAAAGATATCAAGAGGATATAAATTGGCAAAGAATAAATAAAGATATCACTATTGTCAGATGATATAGTATACAAAAGCAATCCTAAAACGCTAACAGAGAACTTTGCCAGCTAATAAACAACTTCAGCAAAGTGGCAGGATATAAAATTAACTCAAATAAATCAGTCACCTTCCTTTATACAAGTCTGATAAACAGACCAAGAAAGAAATTAGGGAAACAACTCCCTTCACAAAAGCCACAAATAATATAAAATATCTTAGTACAACTCTAACCAAACAAGTGAAAGATCTGTATGACAATAACTTCAAGTCTTTCAAGAAAGAAATTGAATATCTCAGAATATGGAGAGATCTCCCGTGCTAATGGATTGGAAAAGTTATAAAGAAACTTTCTTTTAAGTATATCACTCACTTTGACCATAATGCAACATATTTCATTGTGTGTGTGTGTGTGTGTGTTTGTGTGTGTGTGTGTGTGTGTGTGTGCGTGCACTTTTCATTCTTAAAGGTATTTATCCATTGTGTATTTGATCTGATTTTGCCTAGACTGTGGTCCTTTAGGAAGGAAAGACAAGATGGTATTTTGTCTAACACCTCACAGGTCAATGCAAAAGGCTTGAGTCAGCCTTGATCACACAACTGAAAGCATCCTTCAAAAATCTAATTAAAGGTTTTAAAATGCTTAAGTAAAATAGTCAGTACCAATTTCTTACAAACCTTTATGTTATTCTAATATTTTGGTAAGTAGAGAATTAATACTAGAGAATGTCACTGTCAGTCATTTCACAAAGAGATGAAAATGTATTTTTATAAATATAAAAACACAATACAAACAATTAATAATAGAAACACATCTTGGAAGTTCAAAGAAAGATATTCACAAAACATTATAAAACAATCATAAATTCCCTACATAATAATCTATCCACTAATGAATGTTTATTCAACAGCTACAGTTTCAGGGTTGTACGTTTATGTATATGACTTGCTCTAATTCAGAAATTCCCATTCTCACAAGAGAAGTCATTCATAGGTAGAAAAAAGAAAGGTATTTTATTAAGTGTTGTTAGAAGCATTATTATGTGGCCAAACTACTGATGTTTAAATAGAATATCACACAGTATAGTAAAATTCAACACTATGTTGATATTTAGTCGATTTTATTATAAAGTAACAGAATTATATATAACTAAAGGTCTTAAAATATATTTAGATTTGAAAAATGTACCTGAAAATAAAGTGATAATTCACAACTTTAAAAATATCAATTGATTTGGCATCAGAAGTTTTGATACTTTTATTAGTTTCTGAAAGTTATAAAGAAGAAATGAAAATTAATTCCTTAAATGCTAATATAATCTATAACAATTTCATGAATATTGATATATTAAAATATAAGCACATTAGATGAATGTTCTACTATTAGAAGCAATAGACAGAAATTATAATTAAGAACTTATTTTTATAGGTACTCATCATATATGCTCTTGAGAATATGATGAACACAGGTAAGATTTTGGAAAATGACACATATGACTTATGTACTAGAAAGTGATGTGCAGGCTCCTTTTTTTAGTCACAACCTTGAAACGCAGTTTCATTATCCAGTTATAGCACATCTCTCTAAAGTGGTTCCAGACTTCTAAAGTGTATTTCACAATGACTACACAAACTATTCCTGAAACAGACACTGAGAGACACACACTGCTTTCTTCAATAACAAAGACTTTAGAAACACTAGTTAGTGTTTTTTGTAAACAATGGATGCTGCTCCTTTTGTGAGGCCAAAATACTTAGGGTAAAGGTTCATAAATGAGTCCTGTTCTCTAGAATGACACTTGCAAAAGTGAAGCTATTAACTATAAAGTGAAGCTATTAACTGTGCACTGAGTTTCTTTTTTTAAGTATTAGTATTCTCTTTTATTATTTCCATCTATATAATTATGATACAAACAGGTCCAGATGTTAGGAAAATGTGTGGGAGGCCAGAAACAAACTGCATATGTGGGACATAAGATCTTAGTCGAGACAAAATAGAATAAAAAATTACTAATTAGAATAAGTCATATAGCTAAGAGAGTCAGGGACCTTGACAAGATAAAGAGCAGACACACTTTTAGGCCTTAACTCAAACCTGTTAACTATTAATAGTGTGGAATATGTTTTTGGTAAACGCAAGCAAGGAAATAAATAAACAAAACAATACCATATAAAAATTTATAATTCAAAAACCTCATTTGACTACTTGTAAAGATTTAAAAATACATCTCTTGGGCCAAACAAGTAATTAAAATGATATTCACATACTATTTAGAAAACAATAGAAGTTAAGTTTCTATTAGAACTTGTGAGATACAATCCCAGTATTATTATTATTATTTTTAATAGTGAAGGAATATGTTTTTATTGCCTGGCCAGATAGTTCAGGTTTCCGGTCAGTCTTATTTTTTTTTAAGATATTTTCTTTATTTACATTTCTTTTTTTTATTAGATATATTCTTTACTTACATTTCAAATGTTGTCTGCTTTCCTGGTTCTCCCTCCCCCTGAAAATCCCATAAGCCATCAACCCTCCCCCGCTTCCCTGTCCTGGTATTCCTCTTCACTACTGCATCAAATCTTTCCCAGACCAAGGGCCTCTCCTCCCTTTGGTGTCTAACAAAGCCATCCTCTGCTGCCTATGTGTCAGGAGCCATGGGGTAGCACCATGTGTACTCTTTGGTTGATGCATTTAGTTTCTTAGAGTTTCTTAAGGATGAATTCCCTCAGAATTCTTTTGTTTTGGTTTGGTTTGGTTTTTGTTTTTCTCTGTATATCCCTGTCTGTCCTACAACTCACTCTATAGACCAGGCTGGCCTCAAACTCAGAAATCTGCCTGCCTCTGTCTTCCAAGTGCTGAGATTAAAGTCATGCACCACCACTGCCTAGTAGTCTCCAGAATTCTTAGAGCTACAATGGACCATATTAGTAGAGAAAATACTCTGCTCAAAATAGTGGGAGTTTGCTACTTACTACTTCTAGAAATGGTTCTGGGCATTCATTTATTGACTAAGAGAGCAGAGGCTGTGTCTGATGATATGCATCTTAGAATAAAACCCTCTTATGCCTCTTTAAACCAAGCGGCAACCATTACCAATGGTTTCCCTAATAGGTGGCCCTACTTCCTCCCCTTGAACTTCGTCTTTCTTTTATTCTTTCTGATGGAGAAGCTTCTTCCCCTGATTGTTGCTTTCTGTAGCCAGAGTGTCCTGTGTATCCTCTTTCTCCTTATATTGTACATCCAGCTGGGCAAAGTTTATTCTGTTTTATGTACCATAATCTGTCATGGCTGATTTTTTTTTATAACAAGATCTGAACAGATGGGGAATGGTTTGCTCAAGAATTACTTTCAATATGAGTGACCTATAGAAAAAATTGGAAGCTGGAATGCAATCCCTGCAATAAAATCCCATACTCGTTATCCTCCCCACAGGATGCCCATGTATCTCGCCCCCACATGAAGGTGATAATGACGAATCCCTGGACCAATAAAGGAGGCCAGGCCTCTGGTAAATAGCACACATCCACAAACAAAGGGAAGAGATAGCAGCAGAGAAAGGCACTAACAATTCCTTGCTGTAACTTGTCTGATATTTTTTCTCTATCAAATGACACGTACTTGAAAGACACAAACACTCTCGGTTAACAATGGAACAGAAATGTTGTAAATAAGGTAATTTCCTTACTACTGGAAAACCTCCAGAATTAGACAGATTCCCATCAGCATTTAATAAACTTTTTTTAACACCTACTGAGTCCAATTTCATAGTTCTGCAAAGTCCTTGCTAAGCATAACAGAGAAGATAATCAGAAATCCATATGGACAATATGCTGTCTAAAGAGTGATTTTTTTTTAAAGTTCAGGCAATGAGGGCACCATTAATCCACTAATCCGAATGCCCATATTTATGTTGATTTCAAAAAGGGAGAATAAAGCAACAAAGCCATCGTAAGTTATTAATGCCTCTACTCCAAACCACCATACAAGGAAAATTTAAAATCTGTGTCTGCAAAAGTTCTCTGTGGTTTTGTTCTACAGAAAATGCTCAGATAGATATATATCCTCGAGCAATTTCTGCATTTAAAAAAAATGCAACATTAACTATCTGATCATTGAGCAATATCTATGAGCTAATAACATATGAAAGTAACCAGAGCCCTCTCATCAAAGGCCACACCAGATCTGCTTATTAAGAAATAACTCATACTATTGCTACTACATATTCTGTGCAAGAAACAAAATCACACAACTGAAGAAAAATGAATAAAATCAAGCAAATGAAAATTTTATAAAATGATGTTCATTTATAGGCATCTCCTTTTAAAATGTCCTAGCCCATTTTATATGCCTACTCACATCTTAAGTCAATTTTCCCAATTTTTTTAACCATTCCTGTCTTTACTACATGTCAAAACTAGGAATTTAAGTCTTTTTTATTTGTCCTTAACTGTAGTGGAAATATATATAAAGACTGGTAGGCTTCCTGCTTGAACTGCTGGTGACCAGCAGGCCACATGGCTCCAGCTGGTTGAGCTCAACTTGGTGGTGTCTCTAGTGGGGCTGGAGCTCCTGCATTCCCTTATTTAACACAGTAGCCCCACATAAAGACCATCTACCCCACAGTCAGCCACCATACCACCCATCAACCTGGTAGAATTCAAACTCTAGAATCTTATAATTAACCAGTCATATATATAGAGATAGATAGATAGATAGATAGATAGATAGATAGATAGATAGATAGATATAGATATAGATTAGATATAGGTATAGATATAGATAGATAGATAGATAGATAGAGATAGATAGATAGATAGAGATAGAGATAAAGATAGATATAGATAGATATATTGATATATCAACAAATTCTCAATTTACAAGATGCCAAAACAATAATTTCAGAACCAATTGATAATGATAAGCTTTATTCCAATTATTCTAACCTTATGATATCATAACTACCTGTGACTGATAAAAGCCACATTGGTTCATGTCTGCCTCCATCTTGGTCTCCTCCTTTCTCCCTGAGATGCTCTGTCTCTGCAACTCTTTGTTCCACCTCCCTTCTCCTAGTCCAATCAGTGGCTTCCTGCTGTTCTAATGTAATTGGACTGGAAAAATCCTGCGACACTTAACTGGTTTATATTTTGTTAAACTACGGCTGTGTTGTTCTTTCCTACCTTTAGTGAAATAGCTTCTGTTGGTTAAACAAACGCAAAGATCCCTGATCTGACTCTTTCATAGTTAATACTAAATAACAGCAAATAAATAAATGTTAATTTCCATGGATATTCCTGTGTGTAGGGAGTTTTGTTCATGGGTGTGAAGAAACAAATGTCTGTAGATGTTCAATCAAATATGTACATGTGTAAGCAGAGGTCAGAGGTCAGTTTTAGGTGTTATTTCCCTAGAGGCATCTTCCTTGTACTGTTTTGTTTGTTTGGTTGGTTTCTTAGTCCCTGGGATTATTCATCTAACTAGATAATCAGAAAAAAAATATATATATATCAAATGAGATAAAACAACATAAGGAGGAAAAGGCAATCTCCTTTACATTGAGATGAATAATTGTGTGTTGTTGACACTTTTCCTTATCCCTCAATTCTTTCTAGAAGCCAAGACAAGAACATTATCTCTAGGTATCCTTTACCACATGGTTCCAGCTGAGCCTGCTTCATACAAAGAACTGTGAGTTTTGATAAACAATAGGGACATAGAGAACACCCTTTGTGTGTAACGTATCAGAGGCAGGCTCTGTTACTGGGACTGGGACCTATAGATGAGGTTGGTTTGGCTAGCTAGTGAGTCACAGGAATATGTTTTCAACTCCCTCATGGTCAGCCCCAGCCACTGGGCTACAAATATATACCACTATACCCAGGTTTTATTTTGTTTTGCATGATGGAGCTTCATTTTTGGCAGATATAATGTATATATTTTTGTATTCTCATGTCCAGCTAATAAATCAAATTATTATTCTATGTTATGAAAGCCTTATAAAAGTCTGTGCTGACAAATTGTAAGATAATGTACAAGAAAAATGAGTTAAAGTTTTACCTCAATGTGCTGAGCTCTTTCTGCTTGTTAGAGGTCCTACAGCTTATCTTGGAGAAAACAAACACTTGCCAGAATTTGCTTTTTAGAAGGGGTACCATAGCCCTTTCACAAAAGGCCATACTAGGAATCCTGCTTACTAAGAAAGAAATCCCATTATTTCTACTTACTAATGTCTGTACAAAGTGTGTATACTCTTACTACCTGCAGAACATCTAAATGAAAACTGTGCACTCAATCTCTGTTCCTGTTGACATACTTACATATGATGAAAATTCCTTTTGGTGTACATGGAATTCAAAGGCTACCTTCAGAGAGCCAACTGTTACCTGATCTGTAAAAGGTATAAATAAAATAATACAGGGTTTTGCTGGTCTTGCCTAAAGCATTAGCTTGTGTACCAGGCCATGTATGAGTAAAGATTCTCCAATTTTTTAGAGTACATGGTCATTCTTGCTGGATGGAATTTCTATTTCAGCAAACACTTTACTGACTCAGGGGTCTTCTGAGGTTGTCTACAGGTGCTCCTTGGAAGTGTAAGATATATTTTGGTATTCCATTTGCAAAGGCTGAACAGTTAATACCATCTGGCTGAAAATTAACGCAAAGAGCTGAAGTTCATTTGCTGGCTTAGTTGGGACTAAAGCTACTTTGCTAGTTTTATTGAGAGAAGCTTTAAAGGAAGGAATAGCTTGCTCCCATGATATCCTCATATACTCAAAGTATTCAAATAAAGTGCTGGAACCTCAAATCTAAGCCTCTCGTATTTTAACATGTGCCCTGCTCTGAATTGGGGAGGGCTACAAATCAAAGGCTTTCCTATTAAGGAAACTGGCCTATTGTGACTCACAAACTTTGGCAATCATTTTTCTGAAGCTCCTCTATAAAACATGAGTCACCTGAGAGATGACACTGAGCATTTCGACAGCTTGTTATCTCTGTTAGTTAATTATCCTGCAATACAGAAAATGACAATGCTTCTCAGTTAAGAGCAAAATGAATGGCTTTGCTAAATTTGAAGAAGCTGGTAAAATTGGTCTTTCAGAACAGTAGGCATTTTGCCTTACATGTAGTTCTCTCCTTCCAACTTACTCTCTCAACAAGGAATTTATTTATTTGTTTGGTTGGTTTACCCTCTTAGATAGCCAATCATTTCACAAGAATCCCTGAAAGCACTTTTTTTTTTCTTTTTTGGTCATATTTTCCTTGCCATTCTGTATCTATGAAAATCCCATGGACATCATAAATCCCAAACAGATAAGGGTGAAAAGGCAAGTGGTTCTGGTTTGTTCAACAACAGAAAAAGAAAAACAAGACAAAGAAGAAACAAATGTCTACAGTTGAGAAGATAAACAGCTGTAACACATAAAAAAATATAGCTTCCTTCTTTGTGTTCTATCATTTTCCCATCAACTACTACTACTACTATTACTAATGCTACTACTACTTCTAATAATAATAATAATAAATGATGCACATATGATCACACATACACACACAAACACACACATGAACACACATCTACACATTCACACATACAAATACATATATACACACATGCAAACATATGCACATACACATGCAAACATACATACACATAGACACATAGACACACATGCACATACAAACATGCATACACATACAGAGAGACAGTTCAAGAGATGCATACATGAATGCACAGAGATAAATCACATACTTGCACCTCAACAAGAGCATGTGTAAGAATTTAGAACATACAGTGAATTTACATAATTGATGAAAATGCTTGCGTGCTGTTTGATATCTTGCTTTCTTTCAAACTTTTCTGATTTAGAGGGGACTGGGAGGAAGGAAACATGGAGGCAGGAGAGAAGGAGAAAGAGATAACTAAGAAAAGATGGAGCTTTCTTTGTCTTGTCCTGCTGTGAAGGGCAAATGTCACAGTTGAGGAGTGAATTACTTTCAGGCTGTGTCAAGGTCATTGTACTCCTGTAGCCGGGGTTTCCATGTTATATGTAGTATGAGACCATGTTTCCTCACAGCATTTATTAAATAGCTATCCTAGCCTCACTGATTCTACAAAGAATATAAAATGTTGGATAAAACATTACTTTTTCCTGATTTTCACTAGCCTTGATTTTGTTGTTGTTGTTGTTGTGGTTGTTTGAGCTATTGTTTGAGCTATTAGGAGCCTCTTAATTTCCTTTCTATATTTCAATTTGGAGCTGATTTTCTAGATTTTTTGTTGTTTTCTAGATACCATCTGTGTTGTTTCTCTAATTCAGTTTTAGTATCAGTAATCTTTTTGTCTAAACTTCTTTCATACATCTTTACATTTTCCTAAAATCCTCCTCTCGGTGCAATCTCACACCAAAATTAGAGCCTTGCGCCCACCTTCCCTTTTAATGGCATTCTCTTATTTCTAATCTAATCTCTTTGAATCTAAGTTCTTTGTTTTGGGATTTACACTGTTCCTGTTTTGTTGTTTGGTTGGTTTTATTTATTTGTTTCCAATTCTGGTACGTAGATTGTTCTTTTTCATTTTGCACACCTTCTGTGAGTATATAATAAGAATGTGGGATTGTTACTTACTCTCCATAACTCCCCCTTGGTACTTAGTATGTCTTTTTTAGAAACCCTCTACCCTAGCTCCCCAACTCTGTTCAGGATCCTGGAGTTACACACGAGTCAGTCTCTTTAGTTTGTTTCCAACAGCATATGTTCTATCTGCCCTGCATGGCCCCCATGCTCTCTTAGAAACTGTAGTTGTATAATATCACAATAATTATAATGCAAGATGCAGACTCCATGATTGTTTGAAACTTTCTCGGCCATTCCTTTCCTTTTAAAGTGGGGTTTCATAAAGCTTCTTCATACATCCTTGGTTAGAAAAGTGTAGGGGAATCGAGGCTGGGGAGGAGGGAGGGGGTAATAGAAGTAGTAGGAGGGAGGATGGGATAGGGACTATCCTGGAGAGGCAGAATCTGGGAAGGGGGATAACATTTGAAATTTAAATAAAAAATATATCCAATAAAAAATTTAAAAACATGTTAAGCTGAAAAAAATAAAGAAAAAAATCAACAGGAAGGTAGGGCCAAATAGAAGTCTCTGGAACAAAGCAAAATTAAGAGGTGCAGAGGATGAGGAAGGACAACCCTTTCTTCTTTCTTCCCTATACTTCTGTTCCTGCTTAGATTTGTAGTTGCCTGTAGTGCCCCCAACTCTATTTCTTTGCTATAGAGTGTGTTCTGGCGTTGCCACATTGTATGTATTACTTGGGTCTCAAAATCATAGGTCCCATGTTTCTGTAGAAATTGTTTTCGAGTCAGTTTGTGGTAAACTTATAAACCTTCTTTACCATAAAGAAAATGAAACACATATGAAATATTGTAAACAACCTCTGTTATAAAAACAAAAACAAAAAACCTGCTTTGGCAGAAGTGATGTGTGGATTCAATGAAAACTGTTGACCAAATGGTTCCTGCTGCTTTTACATTCCTCAGCCTTCAGCTCCTGTGGTCCTGAGGCAAGTGGGCAAGCAGTTAGCCACCCATGGGAAGTCCTGCCTTCACATTGGAAGCTTGGAATATAGAACATGCATCTTCAGGGAGGAACCACTTCCGCTTCTATGTGCAAAGGAAGGACAAACACCAGGATATCACCTGTCAATACATATAATCATTCAAGCTGGAACAGCGACAAAGAGATTTGATATCAGCACCATTTATTCTAAGGTCCTGGCCCCTAATTAAAGGAAGGCTGGACCAGTAGCTCTGGGAAGTTTATCTCCTTCATCATTTCCTCTGTGTCCCGGTAGCTGTTACGCTCAGGCAGTGAGATATCACGTAGGCTGTGACAGCCCAGCAGGCACCAGTGTGCACTGAGGGCACGGAAGAGGCTTTGTTCAGCTCCCAGAGCTGGTTAATGTCTCCTTTCTGGTGAGCAAGCATGTCAAGGGGGAGAATGAATCACTGCGCAGGATCTTCATCAATCTTGCCCAGGGCCCTTTAGCGCAAATAGAGGCCGGTAACTGGGCTAACTCTAACCGTGTTACAAGGGCAGTGTATTATCACAAAATTACTAATTTGTTGAGGCGACAGTACAATTTACACATCTCCAGCCCCATCTCTAATTGTCTGACACTTATTTGCTGCTGAAAGAAGCACACAGCAGGAGAGGGTCTGAGAGGCAAGCCAATCAGCTAAAGCCTTTTAGAAACCACAATGGCTAAACTCCTGCTATCCGAGACTTCACAAGCAGAATTTTCAAGGAGCAAAAGGAGAAAGAAAAGAAAAAATCTGATGGGAAATGGAAAAAACAAGACAAAACAAAACAGAAATCTTTATTTGAAGACATAATATTAAAAATTGTCACAATTTTGGCTTCTACTCACGGGGCTACTCTGGGGGGAATTTTAAGTCATGGGGAAACGCTTTGCAAGCCCACAGTGTTGAAATGTGAGGAATGCATAGGGATTTCCAAAGTTCATCAGGGCTTGGAGATATAACACTACCCATTCCCCATTTTGGTAGAAAGTTCGTAGACTCTATTATAGAAGTTCTTCTCTGAGTGTTCTTTTTTCTGTTTTCTCTCTCTCTCTCTCTCTCTCTCTCTCTCTCTCTCTCTCTCTCTCTCTCTCTCTCTCTCTCTCTCATACCACCTACATGTCCAATGTAGACTTCCTGCATTTGTTTCTTTATATACTTTGTCATATAGTAGTACCATCCATCTTTCACATCATAAAGGTGACCAAGAGATTTGTGAGTTAATACAGCCCCACACAGAATGGGTATAAATGAGAATGTGCTATGTTCAGAAAGGAACTGGGTCTCTCTCTCTCTCTCTCTCTCTCTCTCTCTCTCTCTCTCTCTCTCTCTCTCTCTCATTCTCTCCAGACTAAAAAATAATCAGGAAAGCAATGGCATCACAATGCCTCACTTTAGTAGTTAAGTGTAAATACCAAAGGACAGAAACAGTGTTGCAAAGTTAAAAATATTCAACAGCTTGTGGAAATGAATGAAATGTGTGATAGAATTAAAAGATACCATGGAAGACAAGGAACTTGCAGTATCTACTTAAAGTAGGCAAGCACAATGCTTCATTCCCTTCTTGGTATAGAAAAATTAACATTACAAAGTAATGATGTGTTTGATTCACTGTCAGATAGTCTTCCCATACAAACATGCTTTGAGAGATTTCAGCAAACAAAGAATTGTGTTCTGATGGTGACCATGTAGGAGTCTAAGGATCATGAGGCAATATCACAGAACTTGAAGCACAGCTAGGATAAATATGTATGTAATCAGGGAACAGAGATAAGGCTAATGAAGGTTACAGCATAGAAAAGGCCATCTCTTAGGGGACAGAGAGTAGGATGGCTTAAGCAATAGTAGAAGATGGAGAAGAGAAGAGGAGTGTTCAGAAGAGTCTTTGTTGTAGGAGGATGAAGAAGAATCACAGGCTTGAAGGAGAGTGAGGGACTCAGCACCCCATAGCTTCCAGGAACCCAATGCCTGTTGCAATGAATGAAAGGAAGCAAAGTTAGCCTCAGGGATCCTAAAAATGTCCTGTCTTGTCAGAGGTCACCAGTTAATAAAGTAAGAACTTAGTTCATTATAATTCCCTGAGTAGTCAATGTCTCCATAGTCGCAATCAAATGAGTTGTGAAAATCTGCTTTACCTAGTGACAACCTCCCTTTGTTGAGTCATCTGTTTTGTTTCCATATGGCTTCAAAGGGTCAGCAATAGGAATGCCTATTCCATAACTCCAGCAACATTTTAATTAATTCAGAATGAAACAATCAGAAAAACTAATTGGAAAAAATAGTTTACTTTTACCCTCTATCAAATAAATTTGTAATAAAAATAATTTGGGTTAAGAAGGTTACATATTGTGTAGTCTAGGAAAATGTATATGGTCCATTGTAGAGCCTAAGTTCACACTACATTTTACCGTCCACATCTCATAGACAATGGTCATGGTGCACGGCTGAATAAACAACCAAGGAAGTATCAAATAATGAATCAGAACCTGTTCATTCTGTTTGGACTAAGCATCCATAATCAATTCATGGATGAAAATGGAAAATAGTTCAAGAATAAACAAAACAAAAAGTGAAAGAAACTATATTTCAACAGAGGTAAATGACATTTGGACTACTATTTGTTATAGCCATTCATGTTTGGTCTTATTGACTAGTATTTATTAAGAATACATATAAGCTTAGGTAGAGTATTAGCAAAAAAGGAACCTACTCTTAAAATAGTTGAGAAAAAAATATAAGGAGAATTAGGAACAAATTTTAAACTATTTATTCTCTTCATACATAGATCATCCTTCCGGGCAAATATTAATCTAGTGTTAATCATGAAGGCACATTATCCTTGCTCTTGGATATATATCAGTGGATATAACAACCTTTGCCTGAAGAAGGGGATAGAGATGACAACAAACCACAAAGCCATTTAGTGTCATATCAAGAAATTTTAATTCCTTGAAAACTCAAATGTGAAAAGAGTTAGAGAAATAAGCTGTTAAACAAGGCAGGAAAGAAAAGTCTGTCTCACATTGTAGAGTGAATGAAGGAAAGAGATGTCCCCCAAAAATGTGTGAATTGAGGTTATCATAGTTAGAGGAATTGGGCAGTATAGAGGTCCCATCAGGAAAATACTAGCTACATACAGTAGATGAAGAGAGAAGCCTTTGAAGCTGGATCAAAGAGTGGAGGGAAGAGTGGCAAGTGGAACTGAGAAGTTTACTAGAGACTCAAACACAAGACATAGAATCCCTTGCTTTTAGTCAAGTTCATATAAAGGAAAGACATCATTGAGTCAAAGTCATGATTTGAGTCAATGAGGGTGTCCATCTAGCTGCGCTAGGAAAAGCAGATCAAAGGCAAGGACCGTGCAAATACAGCAAGAACAGGAAGATCGAGCCATACTGTGTGAGTAGGAACCACTGTTGTGAAGGTGACGATGCATTGTGGGTAAACAGGGATGTGAAGAGCAACTTGCATTGCCTACCAAGGAAGTAAGGAAAAGGGATCAAGTGAAAGCTATAGATATATCTTTAGCTTGATCAGTTGAGCATCAGGTCCTAATGGGTACCAGGAAGAAACAACACAAGACAGGGGACAGGATTGAAGATCTCACTGTGGAAATGGCAGGCTAAAACACCAGGAAAAGGAAGTACCCAGTTAAGCAGGCCCTTGATTATAAGTCCAAAATTCCTGAAAGGTCTGAACTAGAGAAAAAAACTATATGCCTTCTGCCTAAAAGTATCTAAACAACAGAACAGCGCTGTGAAACATCTCTGGAGTGAATGCTTACAGAAAGGACATTCCCTTTCTGAGGGAAACTCAGAGCATTCAAAAGTTAGGAAGATGTCTTACTGAGGAGAAGTCAACCAAAAAGACTGGAAATATAGACCAGAGAATTAGAAGGGTTTCTCTGAGGTGTCCCCGAGGCCAAGCTAATGCTTCAGGAAAGATGCTGTGATAAATTACAGCAACTACAACTGATATATCAAAGAGGACACAAACTGAGATATGGTGACCCAGATCTCTAATGCAATTCAATGGTATTTAGAGAGGGAAGTTTTGGTTTAGAAATAAGGACACAAGTCTGAGTGGAGTGAATCTGGGGGACGGGGCCTGAGAAATGAAAGACCTGGATTTTATGTGGTGCCTAGAAAGAAAACGGACAAACAATGGGAGGCAAAGCTTCTTCCCTAATTTGTTTTGAAAGGAAATTGCCAACCTATACCAAAAGTAAGCAAAAGTTCTTGCCCTCAATTTGGAATTAACATGATATGATAAAGAGAAAAATAATAAAGAAAAATCCTGGGCTATTGGCCAAAGTGGAGAAATGGATGCAAAAAGCATTGATGTTTTTTGAGACAGAATCCCAATATTTTGTCTTATACATACTAAGTAGACAGTCCTCATCTCCTATGGCCCTTTCTCCCAAATGCTAAGATTCTAGCCATTTACAAAGACACCTAGTATAAATGATTTCTTTATTAAAGAGACCATTTTGAAAAATGAGTAATGGACATGTAGCCATGTATTCGTATGTGAGCAGTGGTTGCTAAAAAGGCCACCAGTCTTAGAAGAGAGATATTTAAAGTACTACAAGCATTCCCATCTTGCTGTTAATCAGAAATTCCTACTGTTATTCCAATTAAACAAAGATTCCATCCCATATCAAGGTCTCTAAAATATGGTATAATTTGTATATTTTATTTAAATAGGAACATCAGGTGAACTTATTCCTGGTGTGTGTGTGCGTCTCTGTGTGTGTGTGTGTGTGTGTGTGTGTGTGTGTGTGTGTGAACATTGTATTTTAGAATTTCATCTATTTTTATTCATGCAACCATGTACCCCTCTTCCTTGGTACAAACTACTCCCCTGGTATATACTACTTGTTTTAGTATATGGATGGACATACTCATAATTTTGTAATTGCTAGATAATTTTCAACATTTGTTTTGTCACACTTTGTCCTCTAAAAAATAAAAAGTTTCACTATACATTTTGACACACAGCATTGGACACACTTATCACTAGTCTTGGGTATATCTTCAAGAATGAGATTTATAGGTCTCAACTTCCAGTTGGGTTTGATAATGACACATTATTCTTCAAAGCCACTGTATTAATTTATGCAGATTAAAAACTAGTGATCCTGCTTTTCGATTTACATATTGGAAGTTGAAATGTAGGGAGAATAAAGATGCCTCTCAATTTCTTGGTACTCATAGACTAGGAGTTGATCCATTGTGAAGGTGTGTAATGGTGATACAATGTCAGTTAATTTGCATTTATATGGCTATTAGTTATATCAGCAAGTTTCAATAGTTTTTAAATCCCACTCAGGTTTCCTGGTTTGCACTGCTTGCTTTTATTTTCCTTTCAGTTTTTTTTCCTCAGGCTCTGGTGTCTTGAGAGCACTGAACTCCTTGGTGGTAGTGGCTACTCTGTCACCTGATACTTCTAGACACAGTAAGGGAGCAAATCTGAGAAAATCTCCTTCAGGGGAAAAAAATGACACTGAAAGGTTTGGCTTTGCTGTTTCAGATTATTAACCAGGATAGTTTCAACTCCCCAAAAGAATGAGGCAATGCATGAGCACTCACCCATGCTTATTGACGTTGTAGGCTTTAAGTGCCATGTGTATTAAACGAGCAGATTGACTACAAGATTGCAGGCTTCTCTTGCCTTGCACTTCATCACTCCAAACGATGTCATTCCCAATGCAGGACTGACAGGCACTCATGCCATGCCTTGGTTCTATATCCCCAATCCATTAGTATTGGCTCGGGGTCAGCTTTTTTGAATACAAGATCAATTCTAATATAGTTACATTGACTTCTATGTCTATGAGAGAGTAGATAGAAAGTTGAGCAAGATCAATAAATTCCAAACAACAAATAAGAAAATAATACTTGGAGTATATGAGCCAGTTAGCATGCATGGATTTCTCTGGGCTGGTCATTGATTTAAATATAGGTAGTTCAGAAATGATGTGCTTGTGTTCAGATCTGAAATCCAAGGTGAAATCAACCCCTCAAGCTGCATCTGGCTGAGAATAAAATAAATGACAAAAATCTCTGGTCTGGTCATTTATCCACAATCCTACATTTTAGGGGAGCCTTAAAACCAGTTCATGTCTTTTACCAAATGTTTTCATTAAATTGCTTAATTTCATTTACCACAGAATATGTGATCCTTTTGACCTACCATCCAGATTCCACAGTTTTACTACATTTAAAGTTCTGTGTATACCTATGTGTCTATGTGTAGATATGTCATTAGTGCAGAAGACTTCAGAAGCCAGAAGAGGGCACTGGATCCCTAGAGCTGGAGTTATAGGTGGTTGTCAGTCACACAACTTGGGTAGTGACAACTACATAAATGTTTTCTGCATATATATAGCTAGCCCTTTGTGTTGAGACATTGCACCAATTCCAGATCTCACAAGACGATACCCATTTTCCCTAAGTCTAATAATACCATACATTTTCACTCTCTTTCTTGCTAAGATTTCACCTAAGTCTATGCATACTCCAGATGACGCTATCTCTCAGACACTGGAGGATCCTCTACCTGCCCATATATTGCTGTCACTTAGCTGAAACTTCGGACATGTAAACACTTGGTTTCCATGAAGAATTTTCTGTTTGTGTTTGCTACTTCCATAATAAGGGCTCTTGAATGTCTAAAACGGAAGTGAGACATCAATCAGCTCATGTCCCATTCATAAAGCATGTTCTCTGAATGCAATGAAATGCTTAATCAAAGAAAACTTATTGTTATGGATAGAAGCTTGCATTTAGGTCTCTTGCTAATTCTGTGTCCATCATAGAAAGCCCGTCTCCATTTATACCCTTCTTTTCTGAGCTGAACCACTGAGCCTGGCTATTTATTTCCTTCCTGTTATTCTACTATGTAGTCTAAATATAGTTTGATATTGAAATGAATAGTTGCTTTTAAACAAACAAACAAACAAACACTAAAAACAAAGAAATCTAGCTAAATCAGGTAATGCAATATTGGCTGAAAGATTTTAGCCAACAGATACACTTTTACTTCTCATGGTCTGTCTTCACATACTGATATATCAGGCTTCTTGTTCTGAAGTACCATTACATACATCCTAAATCAGTTTGCTGATGAGAAAATCAGGTTCTTATTAAATCTTGAAATACCTAACTTGACAATAAACAATTTCAGCAAAGAAAATACAAAGTCTAATCCTTGTGCCTTGCAGGTGGAAGTCACTTAAGTGGTGCTGAATCCTGGGAGGGTGATGCTATTACTGAGCTAAATACTCTTTTTTGGCAGCTCTGCATCCATGTCTCCCATGTTTTACTGTGATTCAACCTCAAGAGCCTGATTTCAATGGCTAGGCTCCATGCCCTCTGGCTTACCACTCACTCCAGCCAGCAAGCAGTATTGGTAATACATTAGAGGATGGGAAAATAGAAGGATCAGTATTTCACTTCACTTGCTTCCTTTCTGCCATCTGTGTTTTGACAACAGATACATTTTCAACCCAAAGCCTGCAACTTCCATAGGTAACTGACCCTACAGCTATAATTCTCCAGAGTCTATTAGCCACTCTTTCCAGAGCCCTTTCACACTTAAGCAGGGCACAGTGTTTTATTGCCAGAGTGCTTTGTGATCCATTATTCATCTTCCTTAAGCCTACTCACAACTTTATAAAAGATTCCTTTTATTAAATTCCTACAAATGGCTCCTTTTGAATATGCCATGTTATTGTCTGTGTCTCTGATATTATAAAGGAGGAAATTAAGGCACAGCAGTATTGTGCCACTTACACAACCCAGACCATACAGCTAGAGAGAGGCACACTGAGATCCAAATTCTTGCTGTCTGACTCTACAATCTGCTCCTGACACTATACTCTGCTGCCTCAGGGTCTGTGTGCCTCCAAATTTATCCAGACAACTGCCTTTTTAGCTTCAATATAGGTCTGTAACGTTTCTTTGCCAGATGAAGTCAATAGTAAATGTGTCTTCCCTTGCCAGGAGAGAAAGATCACAAATCTATTTCAGAAAGGATGTGGGCAGAGTTAACCATGAGAAAGAAAAGGAACTCGTTAGGCCAGGGTATTCATATGATCATCTAGGCTCTGAGGATCCATGTCTGGCATATCCACAGGAAAGACAGACAGGAAGGAATTTAAGAAAAAGGCAGACATATCACTTATTCTCTTTTAAAAAAATGAAGAAGAAGAAGAAGAAGAAGAAGAAGAAGAAGAAGAAGAAGAAGGAGGAGGAGGAGGAGGAGGAGGAGGAGGAGGAGGAGGAGGAGGAGGAGGAGGAGGAGGAGGAGGAGGAGGAGGAGAAGGAGAAGGAGAAGGAGAAGGAGAAGGAGAAGGAGAAGGAGAAGGAGAAGGAGAAGGAGAAGGAGAAGGAGAAGGAGAAGGAGAAGGAGAAGGAGAAGGAGAAGGAGAAGGAGAAGGAGAAGGAGAAGGAGAAGGAGAAGGAGAAGGAGAAGGAGAAGGAGAAGGAGAAGAAGAAGAAGAAGAAGAAGAAGAAGAAGAAGAAGAAGAAGAAGAAGAAGAAGAAGAAGAAGAAGAAGAAGAAGAAGAAGAAGAAGAGACAGCAAGTAATGGAGTGGGTCAAAATCTCAACTGCAAACCTGAATTTCAGGCAAGTCTTTTGTCTGAACTAAAACCAAGAGTAAAGCTGGATTTAACTCAGGAAGGAACTTGGAAAGTGAACTGTCACTTAGTTATTTGAAGTGGCTAAGGAGACATCCCACTGAAATCCTAGGGAAAAAATCATTCAAATCATTCAGTTAAATCTCAGTTAGATAAATTGCAAAGCCTTTCCCTACAATCTAACTTGAGCAGCATTATTTCAATGCCACTGTGTTAAATACCTAAGCTAATTAGGCATTAATTGTTGGTATCAGGAACCTGCATGGCAGATCATCTATGAACCCGATTACATCACACATAGGTATCAAGGACTAACACACCTTTGCCATGGCAACCAAGATACATTCCCAGAATCCATTTGGCTCACTTCTCAGCTTTACCTGTGAGCAGCTATGGCACAACCCAAATAAAAAGCAGTCTCCTCTGACCTCTCTCTTTTCCCTTGTCTTCATCACCACCTTTGCCCCCTTACCCCACAATAAACCCTGTGTGGAGCTCTAATTGGCCTGGTTTGGTCTGTTCAGATATAAGCCTCGATTCTAACAAAACATTGGAGAACCAATGACATGTTTATAGAAATAAAAGACAGAGAAGACATGTTCTATGGAGGTGTGGTGAGGTGTTAGGGAAGGGAGTGTCTCAGCGGGTCAGCACCAAGGCATCCCTTCTTTCTGAGGGACCAGCCACGTGATCGTATAGCATAGAATAGAGTTTATTCAGTGCATGAGGAGGGGTGTTAAGAGGGTAGTAGAGGCAGAGAAAGGCAGAGAGAGAGGGTAGAAAAGTAGTGGTCAGCCATGCACATGCAGAGAGAGGTGGGGAAGAGAATGGGGTAAAGGAAAGAGAGAAATAAGAGAATAAGAGAGGAACAAGAGAGGGAGGAGGGGGTAAGCACCCCCTTTTATAGTGGTACCTTTTATAGCATCCCTCAGGCCTACTTACCTGGCTATTACCAGGTAACTGTGGGGTGGAGATTAGACAGAATGCTAACATTAATCTACAGAGTTTTGCTAAAACTCACCACATTTGCTCTTGTGTGTGTGTGTGTGTGTGTGTGTGTGTGTGTATGTGTGTGTCCAAGAGAAGATCTCAATGTGTAGCTCTGGCTCCCCTGGAACTCATTGTATAGACCATGCTGTCATCAAATTCACAGAGAATCCATTTTCCTCTGCTCCTTATGTGCTGGGAGTAAAAGCGTGTTCCATGTTTAAAAGACAGGTGATAGGAGTTCCTTCTGTCAGGCGGGGAAGGAAGGATCATATAGTAAAACTTATTTTCTTAAAATATAAACTAGAGTGCTTAACTCAAATGCAAGCATACATTTGCAGTGTATGTTATATGTGTGCCTGTCAGCCATAATTATATTCACAGATGTTGATTAAAGAGAGAGGCCACAGTAAATAAGCTACCAAGATGGCTACTCCATAGGAGAATATTTTATTGTGGATTAGAGTGAGAACAGCCATGGGCATGTAGGGGAGTTTGCCATGGCTGGCCCTCAGGGACACGGACAGAAGAGGGAGGACAGGCCCTTGTTGGTCTATGAGAGAGGACAGAAAAAAAATGGTGGGAGAGTTCTGCCAGTTATAAGGGGTCTTGTAGCTTCAGGAAGAAGGCAGGTTGGCTGGAACAACCTGGGAACTACTCCAGGACTCGGAACTGTTGGAAGCTTGTTTGAATTGAGGGAAAACATGAGGCCCTTTCTGGAGTATGGGGAGGCGGGTTGTAAATCAGACAAGTAATGCTTTTTTTTGGCATGCAGACACCTACTTTACAAGGTTTTTTAGGAATGCTAAGCATTCTCTTGGTCAGAGTACAACCTGGGCTGAGTCCACACTGCCTTCTTGGGGGATTGAGCCCTGGTGCATTTAAAATCCAGTTCCCTAGAAAAGATAAAGTCTTAAACCTGTACTTATACTTTTTCCATTTTTGTTAACATGTTGTTGTGATGATATTTGTTGAGCTTATAAAAATACAATAAAATAAACATATTTTTCTTTGTGTACTTTCCTCACAGTAATTACAGGTAAGATAAGAATGAAATCTAGTCCATAACCTTTAGTTGGATCTCATCTTAACTAAAACAAGCTGGAATCTCTACCAAACACTGTCAGTTGCAGGATCTACCTGACTTTAATTAACTCCTATATCTCTGAAATATTTTCTTGTTCTGATGATGTCTGAGACTATTTAAGAAGAAAAGTCTCAATTTCTGAAGAAGTTCCCTTCATGTTCTTCATTTCCCTTCCTTTTCCCAATTTTGGCAAAATGCACAGCAATAAATCAAATACTTTCTTCGGACTTACTTTAACATAAAATTATGGTTACCTTCACAGAAGCCAAGAATTCCTAGCAGCACTCAGTTAGGGAAACTTCAACAGACATAACCACAGGATCTGCTACAAGGGCTTTTTCTTGCTGCATAAATGTCATTTTTTCCTCTTACCTAGAGCTAGAGAGATTGTAGGCTTTTGCTGTTGTAGGCTGGGCTGCTAACAGTGTTTACAAAAATGGTTGAGAAAACCCATGTCTGTCTGACAGCTTTTTACCACATCAATTATAAATGCATTTTCCCTTGGGTGGTATTATCTCTCGCCCAAGGAATTTTCCACTGTCCTAGAGCATTTGCTGAGGAGAATTGATTAGGAAGGTGGCTTCCCAGTAGATGGAAAGAAACTGCAAATGCTCCTGTTTGTTGCTGTTGTTGCCCTCGTAGCATAAATACTGTGAGAATATGAACAATTACAGCTGAAAATTCAAGCGGAAGCTGGTATGAGAGAATTGGCAGTTCGCCCCTGCAGAGCGGAACAGACCCAGATAGGGGAAGCTGGAATCTATCTCCCTCAGCAGTGATGCTTGCTAGTGAAGGAATTACAGACTTCAGACATCTGAGGGGAAAGGAGGACCAGTACTTGTTTGGAGCTGGGTACTGGAATTATCTGGATTCGCTATACCCACAGTGCAGTGATTTTCTGATTATATAGACCCAATTTTGATTCATTCTCTCTCTCCTTCCCTTCTTCCTCTTACTCCCCCTCCATCTTCCTCTACCTTTCCAACTCTACCTTCCTCACCCTTGCTCTTGCCTCCATCTTTCTCTCTGATTATGGACATGGGCGACTGACTGTTAGAAAAATAAGTTTCTACTAAACTGTTTTAAATGATTCCAGATACATTTCTGTCAGTTTTAAAATAATGTAATTATTCAAATGAGCACATTTATTTTCTTATTTTATGTAACTTTTGCTTATTTAATTCTGAATATAGGCAATTATGACTCTTTTCATTTTTAAATGGATTTTTATTTACATTTAGCTTCATACCAATATTTAATAAGTATTGAATTAATTGCCAAACTAAAAAAATGTAGATTATGTTGATAGACTTAAGAGCATGTGAATAACAAATGTAAACAATCAAAGGGGTTAAAACTATGCATTTCATTTTTTTTCTAAAATTGTGGTGTGTATGAGTATGTGCGTGTGCATGTGTGCATGTGTGTGTGTGTATGTGTGTGTGTGTGTGTGCGCGCATGCATGTATGTGTAGATACGAGTATATAATTCCAGGCATAAGAAGAGTCCAAAAGACGGGTAGGAGATATGGGTAGTTGCATGCATGCTAGAAAACAAATTTCAGGTCCTTTGCAAAGCAGTAAGTGCTGCTCAGTGCCAAATAGTACACATCTGGAGGAAGCATCTAAAGCTATGCTATCTCACACAGTAGCCACATGCCACTTACTATTGGAGTACCCCAAATTGAGGTCCCCTTTTAATTTAGAGCATTTATTGAATCATGTAGACTGTACAGAGCCATATTGGGGCAGTCTTGCACTTGGTCAGAGTTTGACTTTGGTCAAGGTTAACTTCTCCCAGTTAGCCAGGATCCTGCTCCACCTAGGGTGGAGCGCTCGTAGTAAAGGTTAAGTTCATTGTTCCTCCAGGTATAGGGATTCCTGAATTAAGCAAGTGACCCACCCAGCTGCCGGAGCAGTCAAGACAAAGACCTCCAAGAGAAGCTAGACAACTTCCACCGGAACTCAGCCTGGAGTCTGGGGGGAAGGGTTTGCCCAAACTGTTAAAAGGTCCGGCGCCATTAAAGTTTACGGCTTTGATCAGTGAACATTGACTTGGCCGCACGTTCTTTTCGCCCCTCTTCCCTATAACCCCAAAATTCTCTCAACAGGTAACCCGGTTTACATGTGGCTGCGGGCAGCTACATATTTGGCGCCCAACGTGGGGCACCTGGCACGAGAGAATTTCCTGAGGTAGCCCTATCCAGCGAAGCTTCGCAGAAAAGGTGAAAATTAATGGTATCCGCACGGTAAGCAACATAGAGGTCAAAACTAGCGCTAGTGAATTCGTGTCTATTGTTGTGAGTGCAGGAAGGGATACAGTTTTTCAAGCATACTGTGTGGACCTAGCGCAGGGACTGCTTGGGTTGATAAGATAGGGAAATATGGGGAAGGAATTTGGTAGGCATTTGCCCAAAGCTCGTAAGAGCTGATTTCGGCGAAAAGAAAGGGGTTTTTAAAAATAGGCATATGTCCACAGCCTCTAAGAGCTGTTTAAAGAGGAAAATGGATGCAATTGCTTAACAAGCACGCTTAACTTTCTGTGTATCTTTCCGTGTTTGTCCCGGTGCACCGACTGTCTATGTGTATGTTTATGTCCTCTCTGTGTCTTTGTGTGAATGACTGTTTCATGTTAAAAAGAAAAATTGGTAAAGATTTCATCTGCTGGCAACCTCTTGAGCCAGCCACAGTTTGTGTGGGGATTGATTCAAAGCCACGCTGCAGCAGCGTAGCTCACTCACCCAAGAGGCAAGCATGGCTGGGGAAAAAGCCGCTCTTAAAAGCCCAGAAACCTCAAGATTTGGGAAGACCTTGGTTTGGCTTGTGAAATTCATGTAGTCGCTTTATACTTGTTTCTAATTGGTTTTAATGATATAAGGCTTTACATTTCTGGACTTAAGAGTTATAAATTAATTGGGTATTATGTAAAAGGTATAGTGTTATTAAGTAAAGGTTAGTTTAAAACTGGTGATTCAGTGTTAGAGCTATCTTAACTAACTACACGTGGCCTAACGCCACTCATGCCTTGTTCTTGTTTATAATTGGATTTAAAGGTATATTTTACATGTCTTGACTATAGAGTATTGGCTTAAGTCACTGGACATGATTTAAAAGGTATAATGTTATTAACAAAAGTTAGGTTAAGGCTGGTAGTTTAGGGTAGTCGCCATTTTGAACAACACCACGTGGCATGACGGTTAAGGCTGGTAGTTTAGGGTAGCCGCCATTTTGGACAACACGTGGCATGACGCAATCCAGGAAATACAGGCCTTTGGGACGCTCCTAAATTGGCATGGTGTTTCATGTGATTCTTGGCCTGGAGATTGGACTTAATGAAGATTAAGATTTAAAATATTGTCTCTTTAATAAGTTACACTGTTATACACTTGAACATAAGAACTGGCAGACAAACCTTATGCTGTAAATATGTGTTTGCCATTGATTTTAAACAAAATAGATTGTTTTAAAATTGGGATTTGCTTCCAAAATTACAATTGTGCTCTAATATTACAAGAAAACATTGAGTTACAATAAAAATCAGTGTGTCATTGGCTACAGTTTTCAGTTTGCAGGCTCGTAATTGTTAACATTTTGTAATTATGATAATTTTGAGAGTGATGCAGCTATGGGTTTTAGAGGCCCATTGCCACTTTTCCACAAGTTTATAGGCTACAATGGTAGGAGCAAAATTTAACCCTCCAAGATTAAAAAAGAGATCTCTGTGGAAATGTATTTGATATCAAGTAGGTTCCTTTGACCATGGAATTACAGGTTTATTTTGTTTAATCCTGAAAACGTCCTAGCAGGTTTGGGTCTGGTCTTAGTTAAAAGGCTCAGATCTAGTCCTTGCCAAGGACTAAAGGTGGATCCTAGGGCAGATAAAAAAAAATGTGTTTTGTCTCTGTTTCAATACTAGAAGTTAAGATCTTAAAATTTTCAGTGTATAATATTCATAGAATGTTTGTTACAGGCCCTTGCTCCTATGGACTTTTAGAATTTTTAGGTAAATGGCTTTCAAAAGTTGTTAGGATATATTAATTGGCTTTATCTTATTTACCTCATTTTAAGCTTGCCACAAAAGGTCTTAAACCTCTGTTTTCAAGGTAGGAAACGTTTGTTCCTTGCTTCAAGCAACAATCAAATTTATTATTAATGGTTGGTCTATCACATGGCAAGCATTTTTAGGCAAAATTAATAATTGTTATCCAAAAGATAATTTGTACTATCAGATCACATGTTTATTCCTTTAAGTTTCTCCCTGCTTCAACACAGATACCTGAATTGGGTGCTATAGCAGCTATTTTTAAGATGTTAAAGGTCAAGCTTTTAATAATAGTAGATATACATAGCTCATGGTTTATAATTGCTTAAAATTGGTCCATTTTTAATACTGCTAATTCTTAATTTCTACAGTTTATACAAATGTGATTCAAATTTCTAAGAACAAAGGATATGTTCTCTAAATGACTGTCCTTTAGGTATTTGAAATAATTTTATATTTTGTGCACATCAAATTGTAAAGATTTGTTCTTGATGTCCTCAGTTTCTACCTCTACCACGTAATGGTGTTAATCCTAGAGGACTTAGTTATTACAGATAAATGATATTCATATTTCTAATTTAGAAGATTAAAAAATATGTACATGTGACTAATGATTCATTTTTAGGCTGTCTAGTTGCAACTGCTCTAACAGAAAAAGCAACTATATTTTATATAATTACATAGTTATTGCCTATGTTATGGTTTATACTTTGTGTTCCAACTTAAATTAATAAAACAATATCTTCTTGGAAGAAAGAAGAGAGGGGAAATTGTGTACCTGTGCATATAATTTAAATTATGCTTACATGTTTTTAAAAAAAAATTTTAAAATTTGGATGCCAAGAAACTCCTTGCTAAATGTATATGACATCTTGTAATTAGACATATTGATGTCTAGGTGAAATGAAGGAATTCACTTACTAACATATGCCATGATCCTGATTTAATATTGGGGGAGAAGGCATGTCCTCTGTTTTTTCCACAGAATGCTGCAGAAGATATGCTGACTGTGTGCTTGCTGAATGCCCAGACCATGGTAGCATAAGAGCTATATTGGGTATATGTTCTTGACTTACCTCAATTGTCAAATGTCCCAGGTTAGATAAATTGCCTAGCTTCAAGCTTTTAGACTTTGTGGGACAGAACATAGAGACTGTTAAGCTAGCTTAGGAAAAATTAATCTAAAGAAGAGTTAAAATGACTCTTCTCCTTATTGTGTTCAGCTGACTCAACCATAGACTGGTCTAGAAATAATTCCAATATTGAAGATTCCAATTTTGAAGATGGCTAACAATCTTCAGCCAGCTGTGTTAATTTAACATATAGTCTCCACTTTTCCTGAGAAGTAACAGCTTATTTCTTGATACACTAGGCTACCTCTCCCACCTCAGAGGCCAAGCTTTGGGTCCTTAAAGTTGTTAATTTACAACTGAATTGGATACTTCTGGGACAAGTTAATCCTATTCCACCTTTAACTCTTGACCTTGTCTGTTAAGCAGACTGGCTGTCTCCACCCAGGCTCACCTGGATGGAGAGATTACATGTCTGTTAAAGACACTTGCAGACCCCCCTGGCTTCAAAACTTACACAAGTGGATCTCCAAAGAGGGAGCCACATAGAACTCAGATCTATGTGTGTTTGTTTATGAACAAACATGGGTACCAGCGAGACGTGCGAGGCAAAGCACTGCATGGGGAGGTGAATTTCTGCTTCTGAGTCCCTAGGAAGTACACCTAATTGCATAGGGGTTAACGTCGAGAGGCTGTCCTTAAAATAATAAGGGAGCCTATTACCCCTCCTCTGAAAAAGACGTTATACAATATTTAAGAGGAATTACGGTCAATGCTTCCCCTCCTGGTTAAGGCCCGCCTTCTTATGAAGGATATTTATCCACTTGTTTTCTACCTCCTCGTGTTCAAATTAATAAAAAAAGGGAGGACATGTACAGAGCCATATTGGGGCAGTCTTGCACTTGGTCAGAGTTTGACTTTGGTCAAGGTTAACTTCTCCCAGTTAGCCAGGATCCTGCTCCACCTAGGGTGGAGCGCTTGTAGTAAAGGTTAAGTTCATTGTTCCTCCAGGTATAGGGATTCCTGAATTAAGCAAGTGACCCACCCAGCTGCCGGAGCAGTCAAGACGAAGACCTCCAAGAGAAGCTAGACAACTTCCACCGGAACTCAGCCTGGAGTCTGGGGGGAAGGGTTTGCCCAAACTGTTAAAAGGTCCGGCACCATTAAAGTTTACGGCTTTGATCAGTGAACATTGACTTGGCCGCACGTTCTTTTCGCCCCTCTTCCCTATAACCCCAAAATTCTCTCAACAGGTAACCCGGTTTACATGTGGCTGCGGGCAGCTACAGTAGACAAAGAGGAATGTATAAAACTAAGTCTGTAATAATTTAAGTAAATGTTTAAAGAAATATTTTGAATATACTAGATGAAATAAAATGTATTTTAAAATATCATCTTATAATTCTTTGAGACATGTCTTGTAGTATTTAATTAGTTTACTTTAATGATGTGTATTCTATTATATTGAGCACACTCTAGGAGAGGCCCCTACAGAAACTGGAAGAAATGGGCTTAAATAAAGAAAAAGAAAGAACCAGAAGCTGGGTGGGTATAGAAGCAGAAGCTGGGATGTGTACATATGACAAAAATGCATTGTATATTATTGTCTAGGAATGAATATATCATCTAAAATTATCATCATCATCATCATCATCATCATCATCATTATATAAAGTGGGGGTATCATGATGATAAATGTAGAATTCAGAAGAAAATTCTGTGGAGTCAGTTCTCTTCTTCCATCTTTCTCTGAGTTCTATGGATTAAATATAGATCTTTTGGAATTTGAAACAACTCTTTTGACCTGTTGAGTCATCTCACAGACATAGATTTTTTTTATGTCTCTGTTAATATTAGACTATCACAAAAAGTTTAATAATATGTGAGAGACTCATATTTGTGCCCTATATTCTATTTCTATGAAATCAACTTTCTAAAACAAATGATCAACTATATTACACATAGAAGTTCTATGTTTACAATGTCTATGTAGGCAACAGCAGTAGATCAATAATAAAATGATGGTAAGCATTAGGATAAGATATAAACTTTAATACTGTAGCAATATGAAGCCTAGATATACTGAATATATACTGGAGGAAGCAGGAAAAGAACTTATAGGCACGATAGGTACAAGAATCTATTAAAACAAAATGGGGGAAATTTAGGAAATGATGAAAAACAATGCTTTTATAAAGAAAGTAAAATATTTGAACAATAAATCTTTTTGTCTTTAGAGGTGTATGTTTAGCATCATACCAATGCTATACATATGCATGTATACCTACACAGGCAGAGCTGGATTCGGTTACCCACTAATGAATGAACCTAAATCCTTACATGAGGTCTGTGAAACTGTGAGTTCCATTGCTAATGAACCATCCCTTTGTTTCTCGATATATCTCTCTTCTTTTTGTCACCTGACATTAGCTTTCTAACTAAACACTCTGCTTTAATTCTTCGCCATCCATGAGCTCAGTCTCCTTAAAGCACTACTCTTATGTCTTTCTCTGATTAGGAAAGACCATAAAATCATAAAGAACAGCAACTCTAGCCCTGTTACCTTTGGCCCCAGTTGCCTTTCTAGGGTGTCTTATTCAGTACTGATAGCGTTGTTCTCTTGCACTATAGCTTGTAGATTGTCTTTGGAACCTGGTCTAAATACATTATGCAATTTCTGTTGCCCGTTTCTCAGTACAATATTCACTCTTGAAACAATAATCCTACTATCACATTTTAAATAAGATATTTCAACCCTCTTGTCAGTTATTTTGGTAGAGAAGTAAAAATTGAGTTCCTAATTTTGACTCTGTTAGCATCTAAAGTTACATGTAGAAGCTAACAATCCATTCCTCTATTCTGTGTGATCCTTTATACCTTGGAAAGAACATAAATTTCCCTCTTGCTGCTCTTCTTTTTATCTTCCTAACTTTCCTCCAGTTGTGTAAACATCCTTACCAAGCTCTGGATTTGGTAACATCTTGGATCAGATTTTACCAACCAAAGGGTTTCCCCACATAGACAACAAGGGAGTTGGTTATTTCCTAAGCAAATCAACTTGATTATTTATTCCCCTCATTGAAAACATTTGCTCAGCTAAGACATCTTCAGGGCAGCTCACAACAGTTTACATGGTGTTATGTGGCTGGCCCTGTATATAATTAGCAACTCATCTGAGTAATTACCAATTGGGAATGTTTATAGTACCACCAAACTTCCTCTTGGCTACTAAATACAACATGAAATATTGTGAGGAATTTGTATTGTTTTCTTTCCTTATTACTATTTGCACTATTAGAACATCTTTCCTTACTATGTATATATTAACTTGAAGACGAAAATGAGCATGGACATCCCTAGGAAATGATTAGAAAATTAATCCTGATTGATACTGTATTTCCTCTATGCTCTTGACTCCCGTAATGCTTAAGGCCTACAACAATTTATTCACATTCACAGTGTTTCAAAATATTTGGTTTTATAATTTGAAGTAGACATTGAAATGTTTGAAAGTTGTCAGTAGCATTAACATGTAGGGAGCACTTAACAGTGTGTCTGTGACATGAACAGTCAGGGAAGCTAGCAGGGATTGCACACAGAAGTGCATTTAAATGAGCATTTATTATATCCTGGTAAGAGTAAAATCAGCACTTGTTTATTTAATCTAAAGACCAGTTTCTATTTTAGCCAGTATATTAGTGTTAAGGTATAGATGATTGCTTTGTTTTCACTGGCATTTGAGGTTCCATACAGCAAACCATCACTAACAGCTGGAATACCTATAGGATTGGCCTGAGAAAGAACATGCAGACACACATCGCCTTGAACTTGTTTGGAAGCTTCCAAGTTTATACAGTCAGTGAGTTATAGCCTGAAAGGTGAACCTGGGGTCTGGGTAAATGTTAGTATTAGATATTTGAGTTTTGCAAGAAAATCATTTTTCATTGGGTTGCTCCTTTTAAATATCATGACCAGAAGTGTCTGTGGGGAAATCAAAGAAATGTGTTTGCCTTTACTTCTCTTTGTTATATGTGCTATCTCTTCCTGAATTGTGACACTGGGCTGCTTTTGTTTGGTGAGAATGAATTTCCTAAGGGACCCTGAGGTATTTTTTTGAAATAGCAAAGAAATAAATGGCCATTTTCCACAATTAATTGAAAATGGAAAGTCTATGTTAAACTTACAAAATTCAGACTAAGCACATTTTAAAATCTCAGTTTGCATGTATTTTTCTTTTCTCAGACAATATTTTAAACTAAGAATTAGAAGTCTTTGCTTTTGTCCAATGCGCATCCAGTGCATGAAGACATGATTCTATGGGACAGGAAGTTATTCCAAAAGAAAACAAAATATATCATGTCTGATAAAAATACATTCTTCTTGGCCTCTGTGGGCACCTGCATATACATGGTGCATATAAATTTTTGCAGGCATATACATACACATTAATAAAATTAATTTAAAAATCTTCAATTTGTATAGCCCCTATATATATCATTATAAATGACAGAAATATTAGTTTTAATGTTGTACTATATGTACCTATCTATGAATCGCAAACAACAAATTATACCAACATCTTTATTTTTTTCCATTCTTTTTTTTCTTTTTTTTTATTCGATATATTTTTTATTTACATTTCAAATGATTTCCCCTTTCCTAGCCCCCCCCCCCACTCCCAGAAAGTCCCGTAAGCCCCCTTCTCTCCCCCTGTCCTCCCACCCACCCCTTCCCACTTCCCTGTTCTGGTTTTGCTGAATACTGCTTCACTGAGTCTTTCCAGAACAAGGGGCCACTCTTCCTTTCTTCTTGTACCTCATTTGATGTGTAGATTATATTTTGGGTAATCCAGGTTTCTAGGTTAATATCCACTTATTAGTGAGTGCATACCATGATTCATCTTTTGGGTCTGGGTTACCTCACTTAGTATGATGTTCTCTAGGTCCATCCATTTGCCTAAGAATTTCATGAATTCATTGTTTCTAATGGCTGAATAGTACTCCATTGTGTAGATATACCACATTTTTTTGCATCCACTCTTCTGTTGAGGGATAACTGGGTTCTTTCCAGCATCTGGCAATTATAAATAGGGCTGCTATGAACATAGTAGAGCATGTATCCTCATTACATGGTGGGGAATCCTCTGGGTATATGCCCAGGAGTGGTATAGCAGGATCTTCTGGAAGTGAGGTGCCCAGTTTTCAGAGGAACCGCCAGACTGATTTCCAGTACCAACATCTTTATTAATACAAAATATCTTGTAACCAAGTATGATAGCATGTGCAATTACATTTCCAAATCTTCCATGTAAACATATTTTTTATTAGATATTTTCCTTATTTACATTTCAAATGATATCCCCTTTCCTGGTTGGTCTTCAGAAAACTCCCTAACCCATTCCCCCTTCCCCTGTTCACCAACCCACCTACTCAGGCTTCCCTGTCCTGGCATTCCCCTATACTGGGGCATTGAGCCTTTTCAAGACCAAAGGCCTCTCCTCCCTTTGATGTCTGACAAGGCCATTCTCTGCTACATATGCAGCTGGAGCCACACATATTGGAAACCAGGACATTGCATAGTGTAGAGCAAAGAAGAAAGAAAGAAAGAAAGAAAGAAAGAAAGAAAGAAAGAAAGAAAGAAAGAAAGAAAGAAAGAAAGAAAGAAAGAAAGAAAGAAAGAAAGAAAGAAAGAAAGGAAGGAAGGAAGGAAGGAAGGAAGGAAGGAAGAAAGGAAGAAAGGAAGAAAGAAAGGAAGAAAGGAAGAAAGGAAGAAAGAAAGAAAGAAAGAAAGAAAGAAAGAAAGAAGGAAAGAAAGAAAGAAAGAAAGAAAGGAAGGAAGGAAGGAAGGAAGGAAGGAAGAAAGGAAGAAAGAAAGAAAGAAAGAACAAAAGAAAGAAAGAAAGAAAGAAAGAAAGAAAGATTATAATATGTTGAAGTTTTCATTAAAAACCTAGTGGGTAGGAACTCCTCACCTAGCTCAAATCAGGTTGCTAAGAGACCTTCTCCACATCTCCCTCCTCTTACAAATGTTTTGTTTTGACTAAGAAGCCTGCACCACCTTCCCAGAGAGGAACAGCTGCTTACAATCTACTGTTGCTAGACACCACTAACTTGGGCTTTCCATAAGCGGTCCATGGCCAATTAATCCAAGTGTAATAAAATAGTCATGTTCAGAAAACAAAAAGAAATCACCAAGGAGCAGTTTCCACAAGGAAAGCTATCAGGCATCCAGGCTGGAGGGATGCCAAATACAGAGGAAATGGGAGGTGGAAATAAGTGGTGGTTAAAGGAGAGGTGACTGGCTTAAAGATGGAAATGCTGAAGACAGAAAGCTGGAAACAGGCCCCAAATGCAATGGCTGCTCAGAGCTGATTAGCTTACCTGAAGGTGACAGGAAAGGAAAAGAAGAAAAATCCCTGCTGTGGACCAGAAACAAGAGAAATGCTCTAAGCTCATTAGCATCAGGGGGACAACCAGCTTTGTGCCCACAAGAAATTAGCAGAGAGAATTACAGAATAATGGCTGCCTGTAGTAAACAGATTTAATGCCTAGGCCAGCTTTGCTGCCTCCAGGTCCCATCTTCCTTCTAAGGATAGAAGGGAGCATTGTATTGAAGACTATTCAAGACTCTTGAGGTCAATAAACAAGTTTGGCATGATGTTCCCTAGAGGGTGAGGGTGGGGTGAGAAGTGTATCAGGGCAATGAAATTTATAAGGGGGAAATAGTATTCATAGGAAAACTCTTTGAAAACATAAAGCACAGAAAGCTGTCCCTCACAAAGGCAAGTTTCTATGCTCAGGGATAAAGAAATAAACATATCAAAATACACTCCAGGAAAATTTTATTACAGAAGTCTCCTTGTTTAAGTTTATGACTAAATCCACAAAGATACCTCTTCCAATTGATACGTATTTTTTTCTGGATTATCTCAATTTGACAGAAGACATGATCCTTTAATGAAATATACATATCATAGGGAGAGAGGTAAATTTTCCTTTGTATAAACAGAACCATTCCTCAAAATTACTTGGAGAGCATCTGATTTCTGTCTTGTTGAGGAGTAATACAGCATTGTTTGAATAACGAGTGAGACACAGCACAAGCTGACACCCACCGGGCCTGAACCATTCTGTGAAGAGTACAGAAGAGCAGTGTTTTGGTTTTGACAATTGCTGCTTTTAAACACTGATCAGGTACTTAGGAACTATGCACAAAGAAAGTTTTCATTCTCCCTCTGATACTGAGAAGGCTAAGCTTATTCCATAATAGACTGACTTCAAATTGGCAATTAAGGAGACTACGTCTAAAAACTGGGCAAGTCCAAGAAAGCCCAGGCAAGTCAATTACTAATAGAAAAAAAAAAAAAACAAACCAAAAATACAAACAAACAAACCAAAAAAATCCCACCCAGGCTTCTGCCTTCATGCCCAGGTAATGGAATGTCCCAGTCACCTGGCCTGAAACAAGGGCAATGTGTCAGCAGCAATTTCCAGAGTTCCTTGGCTACTGCCTCAGTAACATTTCCCAGATCTCCCCAGGAAGTTTCCAGCCCCCATACAATGGTAACAGAATGTCTGCAGAGATGGACACAACAGATTAACTTAGAGGTCACTTATGTTGCTGTTTTGCAAGGGCTCCCTGCCTGCACACTGCACAGGGGACAACAATGAGAGACCAGACCAAGCCAAACAGTCCCACATGGAGATTTATTTGGGATGGGACAAAGGGGGCAGCAGGCTGAAAGAAGGAAGAAAAAGAAAGAGAAAGAGATATAAAGAGACGCTACCCAAATATATACGGATGATGATGTAATTATAGGTAGAGGTAGGTCCATTGAACTCTGGGTATATGGTGGCTGTTGCCTTGGCAACAGGCCTATAGGTTGTGCTGCACTTACTGTTGCTTATGAGATGTCACAGGTCTTGGTATTAGCAACCTACCATGCTCCACTATGTTCATAGCAGCCTTATTTATAATAGTTAGAAACTGGAAAAAACCCAGATCTCCCTCAATGGAGGAATGGATACAGAAAATGTGGTATATTTACACAATGGAATACTACTCAGCAATTAAAACCAATGAAATCATGAAATTCTTAGGCAAATGGTTGGAACTGGAAAATATCATCCTAAGTGAGGTAACACAATCACAAAAGAATACACATGGAATGCAATCTCTGATAAGTAAATATTAATTAGCCCAGAAGCTCTGAATTCTCAAGACAGCATATCAAATGATACCCAAGAAGAGGGAAAGAGAGGACCCTGGTTCTGAAAAGAGTTGATCCAGCATTGTAGGAGAGTACCAGGACAGGGAAATGGGAGGAGGGTGATTGGGAAATGGGCAGAGGGAAGAGGGCTTATGAGACCTATGGGGAGGGGGGAACTGGGAAAGGGGAAAGCATTCAGAATGTAAACAAAGAATATAGAAAATAAAAACAAACAAACAAACAAACAAACAAAAAACAACCTACTCCTGAATCCCCTAATGTGCTTTTTTTTTATGTTTTTTTATTTGATACATTTTTTATTTACATTTCAAATGATTTCCCCTTTCCTAGCCCACCCACTCCCAGAAAGTCCCTTAAGCCCCCTTCTCTCCCTCTGTCCTCCCACCCACCCTTCCCACTTCCCCGTTCTGGTTTTGCTGAATACTGCATCATTGAGTCTTTCCAGAACAAGGGGCCACTCTTCCTTTCTTCTTGTACCTCATTTGATGTGTAGATTATGTTTTGGGTAATCCAGGTTTCTAGGTTAATATCCACTTATTAGTGAGTGCATACCATGATTCATCTTTTGGGTCTGGGTTATCTCACTAAGTATCATGTTCTCTAGGTCCATCCATTTGCCTAAGAATTTCATGAATTCATTGTTTCTAATGGCTGAATAGTACTCCATTGTGTAGATATACCACATTTTTTGCATCCACTCTTCTGTTGAGGGATACCTGGGTTCTTTCCAGCATCTGGCAATTATAAATAGGGCTGCTATGAACATAGTAGAGCATGCATCCTTATTACATGGTGGGGAATCCTCTGGGTATATGCCCAGGAGTGGTATAGCAGGATCTTCTGGAAGTGAGGTGCCCAGTTTTCAGAGGAATCGCCAGACTGATTTCCAGAGTGGTTGTACCAATTTGCAACCCCACCAGCAGTGGAGGAGTGTTCCTCTTTCTCCGCACCCTCTCCAACACCTGCTGTCTCCTGAATTTTTAATCTTAGCCATTCTGACTGGTGTAAGGTGAAATCTCAGGGTTGTTTTGATTTGCATTTCCCTAATGACTAATGAAGTTGAGCATTTTTTAAGATGCTTCTCCGCCATCCGATGTTCTTCAGGTGAGAATTCTTTGTTTAACTCTGTACCCCATTTTTTAATAGGGTTGTTTGGTTTTCTGGAGTCTAACTTCTTGAGTTCTTTATATATATTGGATATTAGCCCTCTATCTGATGTAGGATTGGTGAAGATCTTTTCCCAATTTGTTGGTTGCCGATTTGTCCTCTTGATGGTGTCTTTTGCCTTACAGAAACTTTGTAATTTTATGAGGTCCCATTTGTCAATTCTTGCTCTTAGAGCATACGCTATTGGTGTTCTGTTCATAAACTTTCTCCCTGTACCGATGTCCTCAAGGGTCTTCCACAGTTTCTTTTCTATTAGCTTCAGAGTGTCTGGCTTTATGTGGAGGTCCTTGATCCATTTGGATTTGAGCTTAGTACAAGGAGACAAGGATGGATCAATTCGCATTCTTCTGCATGCTGGCCTCCAGTTGAACCAGCACCATTTGTTGAAAAGACTATCTTTTTTCCATTGGATGTTTTCAGCCTCTTTGTCGAGGATCAAGTGGCCATAGGTGTGTGGGTTCATTTCTGGATCTTCAATCCTGTTCCATTGATCTTCCTGCCTGTCACTGTACCAATACCATGCAGTTTTTTAACACTATTGCTCTGTAGTACTGCTTGAGGTCAGGGATACTGATTCCCCAGAATTTCTTTTGTTGCTGAGAATAGTTTTAGCTATCCTGGGTTTTTTGTTATTCCAGATGAATTTGAGAATTGCTCTTTCTAACTCTGTGAAGAATTGAGTTGGGATTTTGATGGGTATTGCATTGAATCTGTAGATTACTTTTGGCAAAATGGCCATTTTAACTATATTGATTCTACCGATCCATGAGCATGGGAGGTTTTCCCATTTTTTGAGGTCTTCTTCCATTTCCTTCTTCAGAGTCTTGAAGTTCTTGTCATACAGATCTTTCACATGTTTGGTAAGAGTCACCCCAAGATACTTTATACTATTTGTGGCTATTGTGAAGGGGGTCATTTCCCTAATTTCTTTCTCAGCCTGCTTATCCTTTGAGTATAGGAAGGCCACTGATTTGCTTGAGTTGATTTTATAACCTGCCACTTTGCTGAAGTTGTTTATCAGCTGTAGGAGTTCTCTAGTGCAGTTTTTTTTTTGGGTCACTTAGGTAGACTATCATGTCGTCTGCAAATAAATAACTATTTATAATTGCAAGATGCTGGAAAGAACCCAGGTATCCCTCAACAGAAGAGTGGATGCAAAAAATATGGTATATCTACACAATGGAGTACTATTCAGCCATGGAACTCCTGCTGCCCACTTACTAGGGTTGTAAACAGTGCCTTAAATTCCCTGAAGAAACCTGGAGGATACCAACCATTTTTGAGTAAATGTGCAGATGCTTCAGGAATATTAACTGTAATAATGGGTTTCTCTTATGTATGTAGCCAGTTGGCTTCTGATTTGAATCTGAATTTCCACATACAGCTCTTTCTGGGGGATTAAAGGTTACGAGGGCAAGTGAATCTAAAATCAACTCTTTATTCCACAACTACATCCCTTAATCTGTGTTCTGATTTTCTTAGTTAGAAAATAGAATCAATGGCAAAACTACCTTAGGAAGAATGCTGCTAAATTGGATAGTGTACGTTAAATGCATAGGTATGGATTCAGAAATTTACAATAATGTAACACACTAGAGTAGAGTCAAGAATTCATGTACCAATTTGTATTAAATTCCTTAATTCTAGTAATTTACATCAAGAAAAGTTTTATTTGTCAGAACTCCATGATTCTGAGTACATAGCAGAAATGGCTACTACAGAAGATATTTTCTGCTGATAAGTAATAAAAGTGACTCTCACAGGAAGCACCTTTTGTCTGTACATCTCTTCTTTTATCTTTTTACATTTCTCCAGAGAATAGTGACTAAGTAAGGCATATGATCATTTGTGATTGTCTTAGTCCTTTTCACAATTGTTTTATTATGCCTCTTTATTTTCCAGTTCTACATATATGCAAATATTATGGGATTTGTTTCTTCTGATCATAGTCAACTTTAGAATATTAAAATAGGAAGTAGATGAACTGACCAAAATGGCAGGAAAGTATCTTCCATTTATAGCATGAGGAGAATTTAGAAATCTAAGAATTCAAGAGGAGGCAAGTACTTGGGACAGAAGAGTTTGTAATTGTTAAACTGAATTTTATCCAGGTTATCCCTGAATTAAAGAGAGGGGCATATTCTGACCTCAAGTAGCAGCTGGCCAGATACCAAGTGATACATTTCTTTCAACAAATTGGATTCTTTAGACTAAGATATTCCAGGTGACTCTGTACTTTCAAAAAAACCAACCAACCAACAAACACAACAAATAAAACCCAGTAATTTGAATGTGAAACAATGATAACTTGGGAGTTTAGGGAAACTAGAAGTTCTCTTCACTTTCTATTGTCACACACATTGACTTAAGGCAAACTTAGCTTACTGGCTTGAAAACTCTTAAGTTCCTGAGACTAGACCTTACGTTGTCACCCTTTAAAAAATTAGTGTAGGTTGTGAATTTTACCATCATATAGAACTCATGTGATTTTGGTGGGCTCTTTTCATGAAATGCTTGAATAAACCTCATTTTATCTCATATTTGAGGATGTGGACAGAGATAGTAAATCCATCTTTTAAGGCATTTGGACTGGGCAGTTTCTTGATGCACTGACTTATTTGTGGAATGTATCTGACCTTACAAACAAATAAAATTTTCCAAATGCAACTAGAAAATCACTGTAACTGACAAAGCTGTCAGGGAAAGGTGGAGGAAACTGATTAGAAAACAGAACTATGATTTTTTTTTGACAAGTTATGTTTGCTTATGAAAGGTGGTGGCTTGATACATTTTATAAAATTTCAAATGTAAAGGACAAACTTCTGCAGGCTACAGTCAACAGTTGGCCATTCTTCCTCCCTCTCTCCATTGCTCCATTCCTTACTTCCTCCTTCCTTCCTTTCCTTCCTTAATTCTTTCCTATATGAGTATCTGTCTGCCTGCCATTTTGTTCCTCTTTTACTCCTCCCTCCATGTTCCTCCTCTTCTTGCTCTCCTCTTCCCGCTCATCCTCCTTCCTGTTTTGATTTACTCAGCAATTAGAACCCATCAATAATATCTCAAACCCCCTTTTTATTAGAGATTTTCGTTATTTACATTTCAAATGTTATCCTTTCCCAGGTTCTCCTCACACCCAGGAAACCCCCTATCCCATTCCCCCTCCTCCTACCTCTGTGAGGGCGTTCCCTAAACAACCCATCCACTCCCTGCCTCCCAACACTAGCATTCCATACACTGGGCCATATAGTTTTCATAAGACCAAGGGCCTCTCCTCCCATTGATGATCAGCAAGCCCATCCTCTGCTACATATGTGTTGGAGTCACTGGTCCCTCCCATGTGTTCGCTTTGATTTGTGGCTTAGTCCCTGGGAGCTCTGGGGGGTCTGGTTGGTTGATATTGTTGTTCTTCCTATGGGGTTGCAAAACCATTCAGCTGCTTCAATCTTTTCTCTAACTCTTCCATTGGAGAGCCTGTGCTCAGTCCAATGGTTGACTGAGCATCCACCTATGTATTTGTCAGGCTCTGGCAGAGCCTCTCAGGAGACAGGTATATGAGGCTCCTGTAAGCAAGCACTTTTTGGCATCTGCAATGTTTGGGTTTGGTGACTGTATAAGGGATGGATCCCCAGGTAGGTCAGTCTCTGGATGGCTTTTTCCTTCGGTCTCTGCTCTACATATTTTCTCATGTGATTATTTCTTCCCCCTTCTAAGAAGCACTAATACATCTGCACTTTGGTTTTCCTTCTTCTTGGGTTTCATATGGTTTTGTAAATTGTATTTTGGGTATTCTGAACTTTTGGACTAATATCCACTTATCAGTGAATACATACCATGTGTGTTCTTTGTTACTGAGTTATCTCACTCAGGTTGATAATTTCAAGTCTATCTATTTGCCTAAGAATTTCATGAAATCATTGTTTTTTAATAGCTGAGTAGTACTCCATTTTGTAAATATACCACATTTTCTATATCCATTCCTCTGCTGAAGGACATCTAGGTTATTTCAAGCTTCTGGCTTATATAAATATGCTATTATGAACACAGTAGAGCATGTGTCCTTATTACATGTTGGAGCACCTTCTTGGTATATGCCCAGGAGTGGTATACCTAAGTCCTCAGATAGTACTATGTCCAATTTTCTGAAGAACAGCCAGACTGATTTTCAGAGTGGTTGTACCAGCTTGCAATCTCACTAACAATAGAGGAGTGTTCCTCTTTCTCCACATCCTCTCCAGTGTCTGCTGTCACTTGAGTTTTTGCTCTTAGCCATTCTGACTGGTGTCATGTGGAAACTCAGGGTTGTTTTGGTTTGCATTTCCCTGATGACTAAGGATGTTGAACATTTCTTTAGGTGTTTCTCAGTCCTTTGAGTGTCCTCAGTTGAGAATTCTTTGTTTAACTCTCTTCCCCATTTATTAATACAGCCATTTGGTTATCTAGAGTCTAACTTCTTGATTTCTTTGGATATTAGTCCTCTACCAAATGTAGGACTGGTAAAGATCTTTTCCCTAATGGTTGATTGCTTTTTTGTCCTAATGACAATGTCTTTTGTCTTACGGAAGCTTTGCAATTTTATAAGGTCCAATTTGTCCATTCTTGATCTTATAGCATAAGCTATTGGTGTTTTGTTCAGGAAGTTTTCCTAAGTGCCCATGTGTTTGAGGTTTGCCCCCACTTTCTCTTCTATTAGATTTATTGTATATGTTTTTATATAGAGGTCCTTGATCCACGTGGACTTGAGCTTTGTACAGGAAGACAAGAATGGATCAATTGGCATTCTTCTACATGTTGACCACCATTTGAACAATCACAAATTGTTAAAAATGCTATCTTTTTTAGCACTGGATGGTTGTAGCTCCTTGGTCAAAATCAAGTGACCATAGTTGTGTGAGTTCATTTCTGGATCTTCAATTCTACTCTGTTGATCTACCTGTCTGTCACTGTACTAGTACCATGAAGTTTTTAATCACTATTGCTCTGTAGTACAGTTTGGAGTCAGGGATGGTGATTCTCCCACAAGTTCTTTTATTGTTGAGAATAGGTTTTATTATTCTGGGTTTTTTTTTTTTTGTTATTCTAAAATAAATTGGAGAATTGCTCTTTCTAACTCTATGAAGAATTGAGTTGGAATTTAGATGGAAATTGCATTGCAATCTGTAGACTGCTTTCGGAGGGATAGCCATTTTTACTACATTATTTTTGCCAATCCAGGAAAATGAGAGCTCTTCCCATCTCCTGGCGGCTTCTTTGATTTCTTCAGAGACTTGAATTTCTTGTCATACGGATCTTTCACTTGTTCAGGTAGAGTCACACCAAGATATTTTATATTGTTTGTGACTATTGTGAATGGTGTCATCTCCCTAATTTCTTTCTCAAGATGTTTATCCTTTGAGTTATAGAAAAGCTACTACTGATTTGTTTGAGTTAATTTTATATCCAGCCACTTTGCTGGAATTGTTTATCAGGTCTAGGTGATCTCTTGCAGAATTTTTGGGGTCACTTAATTATACTATCTTATCATCTGCAAATAGTGACAGTTTGACTTCTTCCTTTTCAATTTGTATCCCTTTGAATTCCTATTGTTGTCTAATTGCTCTAGCTAGAACTTCAAGTACTATATTGAATAGATATGGAGAGAGAAGGCACCCTTGTCTAGTCTCTGATTTTAGTGGGATTGCTTAAAGTTTCTCTCTATTTTGTTTGATGTTGACTACTGGTTTGCTGTATATTGCTTTTACTACATTTAGTTATGGGCCTTGAATTCCTGATCTTTCTAAGACTTTTAACATGGAGGTATATTGAATTTTGTCAAATGCATTTTCAGCATCTAATGAAATGATCTTGTTGTTTTTTTTTCTTTGAGTTTGTTTATGTAGTAGATCACATTGATCAATTTCCATATATTGAACCGTCCCTCCATCCCTGGGATGAAGCCTACTTGATCTTGGTGAATGATATTTCAATGTGTTTCTGGATTCAATTTGCAAGAATTTTATTGAGTAAAAATATCAATGGTTTTCCGTGTCAGTTTTCTCTCCTCACCTTGTTCATGGAGATACTAATTATAATAAGAATTGTCAGATCTACTCTGAATTACTTGAAACATAGACAAAAACGTCTTTTACATTTTTAAATCCTGATTTCCCCAAATGTGGACATCCTAAGACTCAATGAACATTTTTTTTTGAACTCAGTAAACCTCAGTGTATGTAGTGTTTTCTCAGCAACATTCAATTGATGTTTTGGGGAGTTGAACATGCTAACATATGCACCAGGCTTCCATGTACACAGTTTATGGATTGAAGCCTGGTAGAATAAAATGGTATAAATATCAGAGAAAGGAGAGCCAAATCTCAGATCTTCTATATGAAGTAATAGAAAAAAAGTCAAAACAAAAGATTTGAGAGGTGGCCATTGATGTAAGCCATCTTCATGACATGATTCTACTTTAAGAGCTAAAATCTGAGAAGTAGCTATTATGAATTGGAACCTCTCTTTTAATTATATCTGTTATTATTAGACACATGCTGGGATATTCACTTCTAAATAGATGTCTCTTCCCCAGAATTTTAAGATAATTCCTCATAAATTATAGAAAATTCCTCCAAGGAAGCTAGGATCCATTGAAAGAGCTCCTCAAACTGTCATGAATAGGTGCCTCTGAATTAGGCTCTCTCTTCTGGGAGTGCCTGTGGGCGCTAAAGTTATGCAACCATTGGACACTATTCAATGACTAGAATTCAGTAAGGTGAGTTCACCCCTTCATTAACATTCATATCACTTATTATTCCCAATTACATTCACGTGTATCACTGGTGATAACCACATGCATTATTCATTATATTATAACCTGAAAATTAATGAAAAATCGAGACTTATAAATAAGGGAAAAGCATTGGCTTGGGAACTAGTACGTCTGTGAAGTTAAGAATCATACACCAAATCCTAGTTTGGAGGAAAAGTAAAAAAACATGGTGTTGCTAGAAAAAAAAAGTTAGAATTGTTACTAGAGAGAAAATGTTGCTCATGGCACTGTGTCATTCTGAAGAAAAAGAATGCTAGGAAATAGGCTAATTCTCATTTACAAAGTAATGACAAGCAAGAGGCCGATTGTTCTTTTGAACTGAACTTCATCCATTTAAAAAAATATATGATTCAGTTCAGTACATGTTGAGTGGGATTCTCTACTCACTCATTGAATAAGAACTTATATTAATTTTAATTATTATCTTGAAAAAAATCCAAAATTACATGGGGAAGGTATCAATGAGGTATTTTCTACCTATGCTTTGGCCTCTGAGCATGTTTTTGGGAGGACTACCTTTATTGAAAAGACCTACCTCCTGTGGGCAATATGATTTGCTGGATATGAGCCGTGGGTGTTGTGGAAGGATGGAAAGGGTACTGATCACAGACAACATGTAGGCATTCATTTTTCCAGTGGACTATGAATGTGATTTATTCCTTAAAAGTTCCTACTTTGATAAAGTTATAATCGGAACAATTTACTTTTTCTTAAGTTTTTGCTATTATTTTGTTTTATTTTGTATTGTTTTTGTGGGGCGTATTTTACCACACTGTCAGAAGGGAAATTAGAAAACCATCCTCCTCATAGAATTTGGCATGACATATATCAGAGGAACTTTGCCTGGAGTTGTAACTGCAATCATGTTCCTTGCTTTGTTTTCCCATGGTGCAATTCTGTTAATTTTATAACTTTAGGGGCTACTTATGATTTTGCTTATAATTTGTTTGTGAGCTATGTAAAAGAAGTAACTATATTATGCTCTAATGTATTCAATATTTAAAAGATCACCTTAAATTCATTATATAGCCTATTTATTATTACAACGAATATGGACTTGATTCATATTTATGTTAAAACAGGATTTGTGGGCCTTCTGAAACATTTTTTATAATTATTTTATTTTGCCCTAGTTATAAATAACATGTATATTCAATAATTCTAGAAATTCCTCATAATGGGCTTTTTAAAGTTTTTTTTTTTTTCTTTTTGGCAGGATTCAAGAAAATGGGGTATTCTACACTGGAATTTTTTAAAGAATAAATATATATCAATTGTTTCTTATTTGGTCATAAGTTAAAATAAATGAAACAGAAATATAAAAACAGCACCTTTGAATGATCTTCCAAGTCATTGAAAGTCCATCATAAAAACAACCGAACAGGAACATATTAAGGGAGAATTAACACAGACGTGAAAGATTGTGAATCTCCATGTGAGTGCAGTAGAATGGACAAATACACCATCGGATCTTGGAACTACTTACTGAGTACTTGAGGTAAGTTTTAAGACTAGTGGGAAGAATTTTCTTTGAAGTACATAATTTCTGCTTCAATTTATCATAGTGAGAAATACTTTGTTCAGATTCTATCTTACTAGAATGAGGGAGGCCTATGACCAGGTTTGAATGTGGAGACAAACTAGCCATATTCAATGAATTCTGGACTTCTCTGTGGCCTTGTTCCTCTCAAAACATATTAGAAGATTCTTTGTTAACATGTCTGTAACAAGTCATCATCATATATATATATATATATATATATATATATATATATATATATATAAAATAATTATTTTCATGTGACAAGAAAATTGTTCTTTATTATACAAAAGGTCAGAGCTATAACAGTTATTTGTTCTTTACTTTCAGTAATTTCTCACCATCATATTCCTTGCCTGCCTCTACTGCTTTAACCATCTTGTCTTCTAAAGATATCATCTAAGAGGGTCTAGGCAAAATAAGAGAATGTGTATGTCAGGGTCTTGTTTTATAGTAAAAACTCAACTCACCTATGTCTTTACTCACATATATTATGTCTTTGAAGTATGTTTGTATGTATGTATATGCATATGTATATATCTATAAATATATGCATATTTATTAATATATATGTATATATGCACGCACTGTGGATCTATGCATGCATGGCTATTTGTATCAACCGTCAGTTTTATTGTTTTAAGAATAATTTGAGTTTCTTTCCCTCTCTTTTAACAAGACTCTTTGTATTTGCTGACATTTTTTATGTAACAAACTCTTAGCCTTATCACAAACTGTCAAAATTATCATTCAAATCTGAATTTTGCAGGAGAAACAAGTCTCGCATTAAGGTTAAGACAAAGCAAATATTAAGTGATACAGCTACTATTTGAAACTATGTCATTATTCAGGATACTTGTTCTTGTTTGGCCTATTCCTATATTGCTTCTTTCAGCATACAGGTTTTATGAGAACTAATAAATATCTCTAGTGTGAACAGTTGCATCCCCACGTCTAAATAGTGGCTGTCACATAGCATATATTCAGTTAACAGTAGCTGAACAGATCCACCCATAAATAATTAACTCTTCCTTCCATTCTACAAGGGAAAGAACACCAGGATCCAGTACTTTGATTTTTTGATATTTTTTGTTTGTTTTGGTTTTGTTGTTGTTTTTCTGTAACCTTAAGTTTTTATTCTATCTATCATCAAGGATAACAATTATTTTCCTTCGTATTGATCAACTTGTAGACAAAAAATTAATGGCTTGTGTTTTTCATTGACAGGTTTCTTATTTCTATGTATTTCTCATCTTTAAATATTCTGGCAAATCCAGTGCAAGAGATGAAGGGAAAAAAATTGGTACAGTCTTCATTTTGTATATGACCTTGTTGTTTCAAAAACCCTTGGGGACTTTTCATTTATCTTTTGCCTTGTGGGCATGTATTACCCCACTTTTCAGTATTCTGTGTGGCTGTAATCAAAGCCCTTCATCTAGCAGCATCTCTCTGCTCAGCTAACTTCCTCACTGGATTTTCTTCTAAGCCAATGGGTTATATTTCAGAGGATCAAAGTAGCCTATAGGCATGCTTCCCTTTAAGCCTACAGCTTTCCATTGAGTACTTCTGAACTCTTCTTTCTACAGAGCTCCTTTGCATCTCTTTCCTATCCCTTTCCTGACCCCAGATCTCATAACACGCATCAATAGAGAGATCACTAGATGCCTTTTGAAATATTTTCCAGGCCACTGCAAATCTAAAAGTTACCCCTTTCCTCTTTTCACTTACTATGAGGTTTTGGGGGGGGGGGGTCAGATTCATGAAACATCGCAGACCAAAGTCAAAATTTAATGTATAGCTGTTTGCTCCATGGAATTGTTGTGTCTTCCCCTGCCTTCTTTATGAGATTCTTCTGTATGTGTCTACAAATTAAAGTAAGCATTAAAAATTTGTTTTTGCCATTTTTGAAATGCATAGTCCAAGGGCCTATTCTTGGAACCTCTGATGGTACTTCTGAAGTTACACTCCTCCTCATGTCAAGTTTCTGAAATTCTTAAAGTGGATCTAGTGTATGATTTGCTATGGTGTTATTATGCCACAGAGGCTCATCACAAGGACCAAAAGGGATGAAAATGAAGCTATTCCACTTTCTCAGCTGCAGAGTAAATTCTTCAAGAGACTTTGTTTGGGAAATAACCATGAAAATAGCTCATCAGAACCTCCATAGATTTCACAAGGCTCTGCCTTCTGTAACAAAAGGAGATGTCGGTGGGTGAAGGGTTAAGTCAGTTTTCCCTCAAACATAAATGAAGGAAAGGAAGAGAAAGCAGAGTCAGATGGCCCCTGGGGATTTGAAAGGACTTAAATGTTAGCACTAACATATTGGATCTAATTCTCGGCTTCAGAAGCAGTCAGGGCAATCACTCCAGAGATCAATGTGTGCTCTCCCCTGGGGACACACACAGTTCTGCCTTTCCTATTCCATTCCCAGAAGCTCATTTCTGACCAACCACCCAAGACAGAGAATAGTTCTTGTTGTTGTTGTTGTTGTTTTTGTTGGTTTGTTGTAATATTTTTCTGTGAAAAATTCATTTAGGACATAACATCATAATTCTCCACTCCCACGTATTTTTCTTCTTTTTGTGAAAATCAATAACCTATAGGACCGGGTTTTATGAAGGCTGCAGCAATAAAGAGAAAATAAAGGAATGAATCTCTTGGCTCGTCATATGTCACACGCCCACCCACTTGCTTCCTGGGTGCTAGCAAGAAGCGATTCGGGGATACCTAGGTATAGAAACCACATGTCTGGGGAGTGTGCACTTATGGAGGGAGAGAAGCAGAGAGTGTCCCTGAAAGAGAGTGAGACAGGCAGAGAATGGCTAAAAGGCAGCAGGTTTTGAATTAGACATACCCATTGGTTTCTATGCTTCTTTTCTTTTCAATGTTTAATCCCTAGGGGTTAGTGTCACTTTGTGATGTTCTGGAAACCTTTGTAGGTGGTTTGTTACTTGGAGAAATTAGGCCATAGGGCAGGTTCTCCGGATTATGGTATTCCTTCCCATATCCTGGCCCCCTCTTGACTTTCTGATCTTCAGTGACATGAACAGCTTCCACTACATAATTCCAATGCCATGAACTGAGTGCCTGATTATGCCTTAGAGTTCATGGTGTACTATGACATTCTGAAGCTGTAAGCCATAGCAAATATTCTACTTTGTAGGTAGTTTCTATCAGATATTGTGGGCACTATTGGGCAAAGGTAACTAATATAAACATGTTATAAATTAATAACAGCATAGTCATCTAACAGGGCATAAAATTGAAAGTGTGTTATAAATGTACCACAAGTCTCTACATTAATCTTAATTATATTTTAGGCAGAAATTCCACCTCTGTGAACATATGATGTCATGAACAAAATCATACTGAATGTTAATAATTCATCTTGGGACTATGAAATATATTCTACTTGGGAGTAACAGTGATACCATTTGGAGAACAGAATCTAGCCCCTGCATGCAAGGAAGGTGAGTTATAGGATAAGGTCAATAAAAATGGAGAAACAAAGAGACCAAAAGGCACTACTGTAGACTAAAAGAATAAAATGGGAGAGAGAGAGAGAGAGAGAGAGAGAGAGAGAGAGAGAGAGAGAGAGAGAGAAGACTAGACTAGACTAGACTAGACTAGAATAGAATAGAATAGAATAGAATAGAATAGAATAGAATAGAAAAGAAAAGATTTTGAAGAAAACATTACACTGTAGGATAAGAGACAAAGAATAACATGGGAAGATACTGGCTTGTAATTTGAGAAGCTAATATGCTTTCTGAGGTAAATTTTCCATATGGTTAATTGCTACCTTCTCTAGATTTTCAATGTGATTTGTTCATGTTCTGTGTAGAGATTGCCTAGGGGCCTAATTGCAATTTGTTTGCTTTCATATACTTTTGTACTAAGTTGTTAACATATTGGAAAAAAGTTACCAGCTATTTCTAGACAAGAAAAACAAGCACCATACTAGCTCTGGTTACCAGTTCTAGGAGCCCATGCTGGTTTTCCTTGTGAAGCAAGACAAGCCTAATGTTTGTTGGCTATGTCGAAAATAGAAAGCCAGGCATATCCCAAGGGCAAGGCAGCTTTTAGAACTAAGAATTAAAACCCAATGGAAGCATCACCTGCTAGGAGGGTAAATACAGATGAAACATCTATATAAATATTCAGGATGATAATTAAAACGTATTTTGATCCCAGTCTACGTGCTGACATTACATTAAATGCCTTCATTTCTTAATCTTCACATCAATATTGAGAGGGGAAAAAAGCACAAAATTAGAAAGTCTACATTAAAAAAAAACCCTTTGTTTTCCTGATTTTGCTTTCCTTTTCCTCTCTACAAGCCCATTATCATTAAAACAAGGACGTCTGAAGTGTGCATCAGCATAGGGAGATGAAGTGGGTAAAAGAGGAGGAATCAAAGGGCAAATTCAGTCTATGTTCTTTTCAAGTGTGGGAAGAGGGTAAAGAAGAGGATGCATCATTAGCTACATGAAAGACATTTTAGTCTAGGTGGTCTTCAACTCCAGAAATACCTATACCTCCCCACCACAGGATATTGTCATTTATGAAAAGCCTACAAGCTAAGAAATGGGCTCAGAAGCATTTTCATATGATTCTGCTACACTTAAGCCAGAATGGCATACCACCACAGAGGCATTAGAGTTTCTCAATTGTTATTTTCCATCCATTTTGTTGAATATATATTGAATCTTCTGTATTGCCTATTCCACAGATACATGCATTTCAGGTTAATTGAAGGCATGGAATATAAAGTGTGATAGAAAGCCACTAGTGTAGAAAGACCTATGACAAGGAATTTAGGGAGTATAACAGAATCCTGAAAAGGAGCCACTGTCTCATATTAAACCTTAGAAGGGATTTGACTCCTGGAATTGATTGACCAGCAAGGATAGCCTATGGGCACAGAACTTCTCAGAAACATTAGACAGAATGGTAGGTTTGAGAACATAAATCTTTCTTCTCTCTTCATACACTGAGAGAGGTCCTCTTCAACATTATTATGAAGATCAAAAGAAATCTGTAGCCCATTAATGGAGTGCTCAGGGAGTTGTTCATTAGACTACATCTTGAGCATGGTTGCCAAGCAAGACAGGTTGTCTTCATCTGGCTTACCAAAAACATATGTATGGTGGTTCATTTGTATAATTCCAGCACATGAGAAGCTGCAGCAGGTTAACCTGGATTACTGCACATGGGCTCCCTAACACTTAGCATGTTCATAGCTTAATAGTGAGTTCAAGGTTGTAGGTTATTTTTTTACATCTGAATGGGTTATAACTTGTATGTGGTTCTTTATATGAGCAATTGCTTCTAGCTCTTGCTCATATAATATGGTCACAATTATATATACCTTAACATGAACACCATTCCTAAGATTTAACTCTCATGACCATCAGTGTATAGAAAATAGCAAATAGCAAAATATGAAATTCATTTTCTTATTTTAAATGTGGATAGTAGTAGCAATAATTTGGGGATGTAACTGCAAGTTTAAAAGTTAGTGAATTTTCTTATTTTAAATGTGTATAGTAGTAGCAATAATTTGGGGATGTAACTGCAAGTTTAAAAGTTAGTAAAGGTTGAAAGAAGCCAATAAATATTCATTTTTCTCAGTTTCTGGCTTCTTAAACACAATAAAATTGAATGGTCAAGCAAACATTGGATTTTATTACAGGAATTGTGTTAAGATTCATTTTTTTTCAAAACCAAGTTTTCAGATATCAGGACAGGCCACAACATATCTTAATAAGCATGAAATAATAGAAAGATGAAGGCTATGGTTTTGATGCCATCTACTATAACAAATTTTGATAATATCGCTTATCTATATTTGTGATTAATGCATGTATTATCTACAATACATAGGATGAAATGTCACAAGATGACACTTTACAAGTCAATCCAGAAATGGTGTAGGAGGAAAGAAAAAGAAGTCTAAGGGGGATACAGTTGAACTAACTTGATTTCAATAAACATTGCTTTCTTAAAAAATCACTAAGACCCAGCCCCAATTCTTTATATTATTTTAAGTGTTTACAGACTGGGTTAAGTGCATAAAAACAAAAAACAAACATATATACATACATACATAATACATACATGTGTGTCTGTGTAGAGACAGATACACACAATTTTGTTTACACACACACACACACACACAGAGAGAGAGAGAGAGAAAGAGAGAGAGAGAGAGAGAGCACATGAAAAGGTTTGCAAAGTTATTGTATACAAAATTTCTTTGGATAAATTCCTCTGAGAGAATAATTTAATTATATTTGTAAGGCACAGTTTTAAGCATCAAAAATCAAAATGTACCTAAATAACATATTTTTCTTATCCTTAAGAAATCTTGTGTCATTTGTGTTCCATTATCCAGAATAAGTTCTCTTCCTTCCTAGTCCTAGCCTCTTCTGATGAAGAATGTCCTTTTCACTTAGAAGGCACCATAAAGATGGCTTCAAACTGCACAGAATTTCATTTGTCTTCTCTTGACACAGAATTTACTCATCAAGTAGTTCAACAGACCTTGATTAAGTGATCACTGAGTACCCAGGATTCTCTTACCAGGAGAATCTTTACATTATGAGTAAAGGCTAATTCTAATTCAATGACAATTTCAACATTGGCAATTCTCCCGTCTAAATCTACATCTCCAATTCTAAGCAAGCAAACTTGGTAGTTTTCAGCGAAGCTGAACCTTCTTCCTAAAGAGACTTCTAAGCTTGAAGTAGTATTGAATCAATTTCTGTATGATACATATTATGATATATTCCTTAGATAAATCCAGAAGCCAGATATAGAAAGACAATTGCGGAATGTGAGCCCCATGGTGGAACATGCCTATAATCCTGGCACACAAAAAGCCAGGTTAGGAGAATTTCAAAATCAAAATTGGAAGCTACAATAACTTCCAGTCCGGCCTAGGTTATATAGGAAGAATCAATCAATAAACTAAAACAAAATATTAAAAACAAAATCTAGTGCTTGACCTTATTTATATAATAATCCATAAGGCACATAATAGTGTATGATTAACATGAAGCTAAAGTGGGGAAAGGGTAAAATTGATAACTGAAAGGTGAAAACTCTCAAGTAGATATGAAGATGAAGTATGAGATCTATGTACTGTCTAACAGGATGACCTTAGCTACAAGAATGCATTGCATATTTTAAACTAAGTAAATTTCAAATGTCTTTTTATAAGAAATGAGTAAACAAAGTGATTGCTATGATAATTAGATTGATTTAATCATGGTATATTATTTACATATATCAAAACATCTGTGTCTCATAAGTGTTTCATTTACTATCGACCATGAATATAATCACAATGAATTAATGAAAGTTAATTTATAGATGATCTCTGCCTTTTTTAACATCAGTTATCTAAGAATAGCCATGATTATGAAATAGTAATGATCAGAAAGAAAGTACATTAAATGGATAGAGGTTCTTAAAGACTGATCAATTGCCAGAGACTAGGGACTCTTCAAAACAGAGTGATGTGTGTGTGTGTGTGTGTGTGTGTGTGTGTGTGTGTGTGTGTTTATGTGTGTTTCTGAATTAAAATGTTTCACTCTGAGGAGGAATATGGCAATTTATGAAACTCAGGAAACTCCTGAAACTTACAGCAATAGCAAGTTTCCTCCCAAACTTATAAAACAGCAAACAACTGTTGTTGAACCGTTAATCTTTTATGTAGACCTATATGTAAGTTGAGTAAGGAGATTTCAGGGATACATTTTCTCTTATGTATCTTCAACAGTGCAGGTATGGGTCTGTCAGTATTATAGTTGCCTTTGAGTCATACATGTTCCTGAAAATAACCCAACACAGATGATGGTCCATGAAGCTAGATTTTTATGGAATTATTTCTTTGATTTGTTATGGTATTACTGTGATGAATAAACATTTGCTTATGTTCTCTGTAACAAAAATATTATACAAAAACATTGGAAAAGCATACCTGGTAATGATACCTCTGTGTGTACTCAAAGCCCCATTATTCCCACTTTTAAAATGAGAAACACATAGAGCCAAATCACACGCTTCAATCAAAGTCTGGACTCTAGTGAAACAGTATGCAGCATGAGTATAGGGTAAATGTTAAAACAACACTTTAGGGGAAGATCTTAGAAATCCTTAGATCTCTTCTTGAGAAAAGTAGAGAAAGATTTGCCTTCAGCCTTCACACCGGAAATGCTATATCCCTTTCCCAGCTCTCCACAGATGGCCTACAGGATGCTACTGGATTGGCACTATCACCATGGCTCTATAGTCATGGTCATCTTTAATGTAAGGATGCACATCAAGGTTCCCAATTACTGAAGTAATCAGAGCAAAATCATTTCTTTTAAGTCACCAAACACCCCAGACTTCCTGGAAGATTCCTGGTTAAAACTCTTTTCTCCCCACGAAATGTCTCAATGACTCATCCTATAGCTGTACTCTCTCATAGCCCATGCAGAGCTGTGTCAGTCACATCCTTGCATATCACCAGAATGGATTAAAAAAGACTTTAGGATAGACTGTGTTAAAGCCACAAACTACACAAAAATATCTTTGAATCTCTGTGATGGAACTAAAAGTTTACCATAGACTTGTGAGAGATAAATTATTTTATTTGGGGTTGAATTATACATATTAGGTTTGTTTGTTTTAGAAAAACAATCTTCATTTGAAATGTGAAAGTTGATGTGGCATTTTAGAGATAAAAAATTGGATTCTGTTCTGGACATTAGGAAATCTTTCCTGAAACAAAGGAAAAACACTACTAAAAATATGTCATTTCATCTTGTCAGCTTGCTAAACAAATAATTTTGTTACTTATATTTTAACTTAACAAATGTAAATTGTACATTTATATATATAAATGTGGGAAGACCAAATCTACAGAACATATGCAGTACTTCATATTTTTCTATTGAAAACTTAAACATCCTCCATTTCTCAAGGACACATACATATTAACTACATCTCGGATTAGGTGCATTAGGACTCATATTGGCATTTCTGTCTAAATGAAATGTGTGTCCTTTGACTAGAGATTATTTTCTCAAGTCTCCTTTGACCAGTAGTTACTTTGTGCCTTAGTTGTTCTTCTATTACTATAAAAAAACTGCTGTTCTATTACTTTGTCATTACCGTGACAAAGGTAACCCTATTAAAAGAAAGCATTTAATTTGGAGCTTGCTTACCCTTTCTGAGGTTTAGCTCATTATTATCATGGTGGGGAACATGGCAGTATCCATGGTGCTGGAGAAGTGACTAAGAGCTATATCCTGACCTACTGGCTGTAACATGGGGCCTGGTATGGACTTTTGAAACAAAGCTCAACTTCAGTGACACTCTTTCTCCAACAAGGTCACACCTCCTAATCCTTTTCACATAAGACCCCTCCCAGATGACTAAACATTCAAATGTATGAGCCTAGAGCACCATTCTTCTTTAAACCACTGTACTTTGTAAAGTAGGAAGGATAGAAGTCATTATAGGGTTCCTAAAGCTCGATGTGGTTTCCATTCCCTTTAGAACACTAAGATGCATGCAACATCAGACATGTTTCCACTTGGATTTTAAGGTTTATTTTTTTTTAAAAGAAAAATACTTATCAACTCGGGTTATCTTCTTTCTAGATGATTATACTTGTCCCTGAATAGGTATTCTAGTCTTGAATGATGACTTTGAAAGCCTCACACATTCTCTCTTTGATTAACTTCCTCACATCTTACAGGAAGCTGCTATTGATAACTCATATCAACATGTTGACTTTCTTAAATCCTGTTTCTTATTTATTTAATAACATTCCAAGTCACTGTGACCAGAAATTGTACCTATTTGTTGCAAGATATTTGAGGCTTTCCAAGTAGTGTAGATCCAGGCAAGGAAATCTGTGACCATGACTGAGTCTACCAAAGGAAAACTCATCCCCCTGTTCTAAGTCAGATAGATGTTCAGTTAGTAGAAAGAGCTAACTGTTAATATAGGCTCCTGCCCTTTCTCTCCATGACCTTACAGAGTTGAAAGGTCTGATAAAAAGGAAATAAAAATAGGCAAGTCTGAACATATTTTCACATAGTAATGCCTACTCTTAAGCTTGTTGTTAGTAACTATGACAGTTTTTGAGTTTTGGTCTCTTCAAATCTGTATCAATCGCCTGGGTTAAGCCTCATTGCTGTCACAGGCTGTAGATTCATCCTTGAGGGGCTTAATATCAATCATGACAGGCTCTACCATTTCAAACCTGTTAATTTAACTCATCTTTCAAAGTGTTGGGAAAAGCTCAGAGGTAGAAAAAGGGGAGAGCACATAATTATAGAAATCTGTTATATCACTTAAAACCACACATGTATATTCACGCACTTTTGCTTGAGCTTCTGTTCTCCATGTATATACAAGCTTGAAACCCTTTTACCCTTCAAGTCTTTGATAAGATGCTATCTTCATAAGGGGTTCAATCCTGCCCACTAAACTAAGACTTTAAATTGCTCTCATCCTGTTACCTCTCCTTGAGCCTTTTGTCTTTACCCTGATCTTGTTATAATACCTTATAACATATATTTAATTATTACATATGCTCATTACTAACTTCCATTCCCTGTCACTGGAAATCAAAAACTATGTGAATGGTAACTTAATGACACTTGTTCACTGATGTGTTCAGAGCCCTCAGGGTAGTTTCAGTTATTAGTAGATACCTAATGAATTCTTTTCACATGAATGAAAAGACTAAATAAATACTGTATTCTTACTAGACCTTGGGTGTTTGAAGAATGACTCACCTTGATAACATAATGACAAGCAGATGCCAGGAGATATACAAGAATGCATTAACGCCTATGGATAAGACATGGTACTACAGATAGATTTCTCTTTAAGAATGGGTCTCAGAATACTTGATATTACAGAAAGCTTTATCATGACCTTTACAATCAGAAGGTCTGAATCCAAGCTAGGGCCATAAGAACCAAGAGTTTGAGAAGATGAACTTGAATATGTGTGTTTCTCTTTGCCCGTGTTTGAAAAACATAGCCTGTACATATGCCAAGTTCTCAGACATGAGTATAGCACTCTAGCAAGTAGGAATCCAAAGCATGACTATAAACTCTATCATCAAGGTGCCTATAGTATAAATCCAGAAGAAAATAAGAGAATAATGACATAATAAAATGGTAAAGTAAATACACAAAATCTAGAGGTTCACCAAATGTTAAGATTTGAGTTATAGTCTGGAATTTGATGAGCGAATGGTGGTAACAGATGGTTTCTGCCGGATCTATTGAGAGGCTCTATAACCAATCATCATGATTCAATGAGACAAGAGTTGTACTTAGAAAATGCTGTGGGCAGTGAATATACTTTCTAACCAATGTAAAAATGCTGAAGTGGCAGAATAATTTTTCTATGAAACATAAAGCATATGTAGGAGCTTGCTGGGAGATATTATAAAACGTTTCAAGAGAAAAAAAGAAAAAATGAACTGGTATAAAAATGATGGAACTCAGAAACAGATATTAAAACAACTAATTTAGGAAAAAACAATGCTTTCCAGAGGAGGCTTTTGACTCGGCTTTAGGGCACATCTATTTTTCTTGGTCTTTCTCTAAGTATACAGGAGAGCCTCCTTGACAAGACAGAAATCACTATTAATTATTATGAATCCATAATAGAGTGAAAGCCACAAGAGTTAAAACACTCACCCCATATCTTTACTTTGAGCAGGAAGGCTAAGTCTGATGTTTAAGGCTTTCTTTTTTTTTTTTTTCTGCTTGACACAATCTAGAATCACGTGGGAAGAAGAAGCTCTAATTACTGTCACATTGGCTATGGCCATAGCTGTCAGAGATTATCTTGATTCATCTATGATATGGGCTGTATTAGCACACTGTAGGTGGCACCATCCCTAAGCTGGTGAATCTGGGTTGCATAAGAAAGCCTACCAGTCATGAGCCTAGGTGTGAGGCAGTAAGCAGCATTCCTCCATGGTATCTGCCTGAGATTCTGCCTTGAGTTTTCTCAATGAAGTGTAAGCCTTTTCTCCTCTAAGTTGTTCCTTTAAGATGGTGTTTATCACAGCAACAGAAAAGTAAAGTGGGATACTGATATTTGAGAAGACTTGCTTATAAATAATGAGTTTTTTTTTTTACTCATCTTCTGAGTTTGAGAATGATGACCAGACATTAGGATTAAGTCAAACAACTTCCTCTGACCCCAGAGTCATTATGGGAAATGATGTAGTCAGTAAGAAAATGACACAGAAAGTAGTTATTCCATCCCTTCATCTGTGAGATACCAGAATGTGATTCTTGGACCATTATGTAATATTATTGTGAATCTATTTGTAAAATAGGGTTCTAGGCCCCTGTGTTATTTATAAAATTCAGATTACAAAGAGTTCATCAAAGCTTTGAACAGCATCTACTATTTAAAAAGTATTAGTCAGCTAAGTGGTGTTTGTATTAGTAGTCAGGATGCTGCTTTGAGGAAATCACTACCTACAGTTCTTCTGTGTTAGACTGTGTGAAGAGCAGACAGAAGGAGCTGTGCACTAGAAGCCAGAAAGCCCTGGGTTCTACTTTTGACCTGGTTCCAGATTAAGTTCTCATCTAAACAAAGCAAATTGCTCACTGGGTTACAATTTGTAAAGAAGGTAATTGATAAGGTGAAATATGATTACAGACATGGAAGAATTCTAAACACACAAGTCTTTGTCTTCCATTTTCTTTTGCACTCACCCTGGTTGCTGGAATATTTTTAGAAAATTATAGAACAGCATGGTTCTTCTTCAGAACAGGCCAATAAACTGAGTACAGGGGATAAATGACTGAGATATTGAGCATCTATTTGTGGTCCATCCTTTCACTGATAACCCTACCCCTACTAGAGCATGTCTGTAGTAGCTGAGCTGAGCAGGTGCAGTCTCATCTTGATTCAGGTATGTTGTTAAAAATAAAGAATAATGTCCTCCCAGAAGACACAACATGATGGGGACATGACAGGTAAAGTATCTACTTTCCCCACCAGTGTGGCACTTAACTTATTGAACTGTAATTGCAGGATTTACTTATCTGTGTTGCCTGCCAAATCATGAGTTCAGTAAGGGCAGGAGCTGTATATTATTTGTGTCTATAGACACAGAATCTTGTAAGGTGTCTGGGGCAATAAATATTTGCAGAATGTAAAAGATAACAAATAGTGGTATATGTAGGAGTGTGAATGAGACAGAATCACCACTCATTTATTAAATGTCACGCCTACGTTATTTCAATTAATCAATCCCAAGGTAGAACTTTAAGGGAGACACTTCTATCATTGCCTTGTAGATCATTTTAAAAAAAATCAAAAAGAATGAAAGGCATGAAGAAGTTAACATAGTCATCACTAAGAAGAAAAAGATGTCTGGCTCTTAAACTCAAAGCACACACCCTGTTACCACAAAATCTTAGGGCTCCTAGTGAATTAGCCATATGATCCTGTGCAAAACAAGGTCTGTTATTGTTTATTTTAGTTCTTCCAAAAATAGTTAAAGAATTTACTCAAACCAAATTCAAAGATAATCCTATTATTGTTTCAAAGAAAAAATCTCAAGGTTGACATACCGTAAATACCTGCAGTTGCTTGTGAAAAAAAAACCCATAAAATTAAAAAAGGAATGATTTTGTTCTTTGAGTTAAGCCTACATGGAATCAGCCCCATGGTGAACTACCAGCCACATGATAGAGTGTTATAGAAAGAATAGAGAAACCAAAGTGCAGTAACAGTAATACTTGGGTTCTTGCCAGCCTACATGTGACTTCTAAGGAATATACCGGGGGTATTAATTCTGGAAAAAGTACCGTACATTTTCTTATTGAAAGATAAATTATTTCTCATATCTCATTAGCATAGGTTAAGTTCATCTTTCTAGTGTTCGTCCTACCTGAAACAGAACTCCCTTATACAAGTCATTGACTTGACTAATTGGAATCTTAGGTTTCTACCAAGGATTCATTTCATTCTCTTGACCAGAAAAAGCAATGGTTTTCTGTGAATGAGTCATCAAAGTTATCGTGCACATTCTACTTGGGGTAGGTGTAGCTTATTAGTAGGTTGCTTAGGGACTTGTCTTTTAGCGCAAAGCCCACACTGAACTAAACAGAATCAAACCTTGATAATCAGTCTTTTCCCCCTTTTCTGTGTTCCCCCCATTCCACAACATGGCTACAGGAAAAGTGTAGATTTTAGTGTGAAAATCCCAGAAATAATGGTTTTTCTCTTTTAAAGATGCCTTTTCAAAGAATTTAGCCCTAATGATTAATGATGATGAACATTTCTTAAGGTGCTTCTCAGCCATTTGAAATTCTTCAGGTGAAAATTCTTTGTTTAGCTCTGTACCTCATTTTTAATAGGGTTATTTGGCTCTCTGGAGTCTAACTTCTTGAGTTCTTTATATATATTGGATATTAGGCCTCTATTGAATGTAGGATTGGTGAAGATCTTTTCCTAATTTGTTGGTTGCCATTTTGTCCAATTGACATTGTCCTTTGCCTTACAGAAAATTTGTAATTTTATGAGGTCTCATTTGTCAATTCTTGATATTAGAGCATAAGTTATTTGTGTTCTGTTCAGGAACTTTTCCCCTGTGCCAATGTCCTGGGCATATACCCAGAGTATTCCCTGGCATGCAATAAGGACATATGATTCACTATGTTCAGAGAAGCCTTATTTATAATACCCAGAAGCTGGAAAGAACCCAGATGTCCCTCAATGGAGGAATGGATACAGAAAATGTGGTATATTTACACAATGGAATACTACTCAGCAATTAAAAACAATGAATTCATGAACTTCTTAGGCAAATGGTTGGATCTGGAAAATATCCTAAGTGAGGTGACCCAACCACAAAAGAACACACATGGAATGCAATCACTGATAAGTGGATATTAGCCCAGAAGCTCTGAATATCCAAGACTCAATTAACATATCAAATGAATCCCAAGAAGAAGGAAGGAGAGGGCCCTGGTCCTAGAAAGGCTTGATGCAACAATGTAGGGAATATTCTTAACTGAAAGACTAGGGGAAGGAAAGGAAGAAGGGTGGTCTATTTTAAAATACTCTTTATTTAAAAAACACATTCAGAACTATATACCGTCCCATCATATTATGCAAGATAATAAGGGAGAACTGTTACCAAGTGTATATATGAGGGGGCTATCAAATCTTCCATTATTAATGAGAGGTAAGAATGAATGACAGACATGGAAGATTATGACCCAGGCTGTTTGAGAGACCAGGACTGTCAAAGTCTCAAAAGAACTAGGAATGGAAAGTAAAAGAAGAAAAAACAAAGAACCTCAATCCAAAATCTATTGAAAAAGAACTGGAAGAAGAGTCGTGAATATGGAGGGCCAGTGTGCCTCTCTGACCCCTAAGCACCATCATTGCTACCAATAAAGAGAAAAAACTCCCTAATGGAACAGCTCCTCACCATATTGTCCAAGGTTTATACTGATACTTTGAGTTAAGTCTGTTGTTGAAGAAATGTAATATTCAAAAGACAGGCACAGGATTAAAGCTCAAATATAGCTACAGACTTTGGAGAAACTGCTTGCTGAAAGAGGAATCAGTGGTCTTAAGGAGTAAGGCAGTTTGAGGCACACTCACACTAAGCTCTCAAATGAGAACAGAAGCATCTAGCCATCCTATGGGAAGACATTTCTATGTTAAAGACTCAGATTCAAATTAGTAGCCACAGTTGATTTGCCAGAGTTCAGTATAGAATAAAGACTGAGAATCAAACTGTAAGTAACCCACATTGTCTTGAGTCTCCTAAAGTTTATACCATAATGGAATGTAACCTCCCCATTGTTCTCAAGCTGCCAGAAACCTGACTGCCTGCCTCCTGTAGAACAAGCAGAACTGGTTTCCAGCCTTCAGGGGAGGGGCTTGGCCTGCCTTTTTATCTTGGGAGAGATGCATTAAAAGTTGAGACTTGAACCAGAAGCCATGTCTGTCTCCACATGTTTTATCTTGCCACCCTGTCCAATTCCCATCTCTCCTTCCAGAGAATCCACCTTTAGAATGTAGCTGCTGGACACTACAATGGAAGAAATAGCAATTAGCATGTCCAAAATAGAGACTTAATCAGAGCTTGGGAATAGAGAACTGTAATGAGTTGCTTAGTCCTGCTTTGCATTTTCCTGAGATATTGAATAGATGTAAAAGTATTCTTGGCTCCCGTACAAGGTCAAAGTATTGAGAGTTACACTCAAATATATTAATTCAACTAATTCAACCTATTTGAAAATATATTTTAAGTGCTTTCCAATAATGTAACAGAAATATATTGGTTATATATTTTCTGGTTTGGAACAATGAAAGAAGTTTACAACTCTTGAAAGGAGGAAAGAGAGAGGGAGAAAGGGAAGAAGAGAGAGAGAGAGAGAGAGAGAGAGAGAGAGAGAGAGAGAGAGAGAGAGAGAGAGGAAGAGGAAGAGAAAGAGAGAAACAGAGAGACAGAGAGAGACAGAGACACAGAGACAGAATGTTGAAGGTAAGTGGAGGAACTGGGCATATAAAAGGGTGGGAAATGATTCAGTGGATGTCAGTGGCCAAATCTGCAGAGCAACATATGCTGCCTTTTCCTGAGAGCTGTCATCTTTGGAATCTGTGAGTTTCTCTGTGCCAGGAGGAAATGGCTAAAAAGGACAACTTATGAAATGACCAACTGCTCATCACTGAGAATAAGTATTCTCAGGATGCAGCCTCACATGGAATTATATCAGTCTGAGATATTTGGATGACCCAGAGAGTGGAGACCATAAGGAAGCAAAAGTGAACAATTTGAAAAGCAATGCACTAGAGGTGAGATATAATCAGACTGTCAGTCAGTCAGACAGACATACAGACAGACAAGTAAGGACAAAAATGCCTATAAAAAAACACTGATTGTCTTGCTGTAAAGGTATTTAAGAGGATGTGAGTATGAATAATGATGGAGACTAAATGTTAAGTTTGATGTTTTATGGAAAGTTCTTGCCAGATCAAAGTCTCAATGTCTGTATAACACCTAACAACATCCTTGGCCTAGAATAAGTATTGCTTAACTATTCCTTTACTTTCATTTTTCACTTCCCTCCACCATAGTAAATAACTAGGCAATGCCTCTCCCATTTCTGAATGTTCCCTAAAACTTCTGCACTACATTGCAATACCTACAGCATCTTTAAAAGCATTTGCATGCCCAGAGCTAAGCTTTCTAGAAGGTAATGGAAATCTAAACTCTTGAAACATCTTGGATAGAAAGGATGAAGATTACTACATACACTGTGCAGAAGAGCAGATCAGAGAGGTGAGGAACAGCAAGTAGAAGTCAAGGAACCCTAGAGGTCTTGCAAAAACTTTAAGAAATGAAGTAAGAGTAGTCAACTGAATACCATTTGCATAAAGAGTACCAAGCAGTTCACTTAAATTCTTAACAGAATACCATAGCCAAACATTAGGCAGAGTTAGCCTATTCTTGTAGAGGGAGATCAAAAGAAACAGAGAGGTCAAAGACACCACAAGAAGCCTTACAAAATTAACTAACCTGGGCACACAGGGGCTTAAAGAGACTGAATCAGCTGCCAGAGAGCATGCATGAAATAGACCTCTTCTCTCTACACACAGGTAGCATATGCACAGCTTGGTCCTCATGTGGGACCCCTAACAACAGGAATATGGGCTGTATCTGACTCTGTTACCTGCCTCTGGATCTCATTCACCTAACCGATGGCCTTTATTAGCCTCAGTAGAAGATTTTTCCATTCCTACTATAACTTGATATGCCAAGGTAGGTTGATAACCATGGGAAAGGAATGTCTCTGGGGAGAAAGGGAAAGGGGCATAGGGGGAGGGGAAGGGGAAAGAAAGGAGAGGATAGTGAGGAAGCTCCAATTGGGATGTTAAAAATCTAGATTCATTAATGAATAAAAGTCTTACCATGTTTAAAACACTACTACATGCAATTATTATATCCTTCAGACACTGGAAGGAATGTATGTCAGTAAAACACTATGAATGGCAGAAAATGTGTGTATCATTGCTACCATCAGTCCACTGTACATGCAGACATATCATGAGCTGTACCAAGTTGTCTCTGAAACCAGGGCCCCTTGGTAAGTGGTGACAGAGATATCTAGGCAAGAACTAGTGTCACGTGTACATCACAAGACCTCTGCTATTTGTGCTCTCTAGAGGTTCTGAAGGAAGGAGAGAAATTGAGGTCTTTGGTATTTTTCATGTTTTGTGTCCACTCATTCAATCTCAAACCTGCTTCACTTGGTGTGAGTGAGATGCTCTCACTAGATTTATCCTTTCAAGGGGCAATGCACAGTGACGGGTCAGAGAAAAGAAAAAAGCATGCCCAAGAACTGAGAGCTCTGTTCTTTATTTTCTCTTCTAAGTATTCTTCTCTTCTGTTTTCCTGTTATTCTGGTAGTAGTTAAAAGACTCGCTTACAGATAGAATTGTGTTCTAGGCTCTAATGTCTAGTGTTACCAAGCAAGCTAAACTCATTCCCTGGATAACAATTCCTATATTAAAACCGTTCTCCAGCTCATCTGCATCCACTACTGAACAAATAAACTACGTCAGTACAGGGCAGTAGGAGCATGGGGATAGGATTTATATTGTCTCCTCAATCTCTGTGAGTAACACCCATTAGCAGTAATGGTTGTGATGTGTGTGAGCTAAGGGAATACTCCACTTTATTAAGAGGAAATGATATTTACAGTTACTTATGGAGTAAAATCAAAGAGCAGAATTGTTGTTTGTCTATGGAAACACTCTTATTAGTGTCATAAAATGCAAGTAGATACTTAAGGAGATTTATAATATATGGGTTGGATACAGCATTCTATCTGATTGACTAAAAGGCAACTTTAAAAAGAGAATAATAACTCATTACTAAACTTGTAGTAAAGATCTCCTGATGGGAAAACACCAAGCATCAGATTCCACTTTCATACACAGAACAGAATGCAACATTTCTGCTCAGAAATGAATTTGGAAAGCAAACAGGAAAATATGAGGTAAACTTGTTTTCTCTCTTCTCTGTCCTCTCAGTTATGTAATATAAGCTAATGAGTCAACATATTTCCCAAACTTCATGTTATATGCCAATTGCTTAAATGAAATGAGAAGTTCTTTCTAGGTCCAGACCCAGAACTCTGGCAAAAGTTGTCAGATTTGATAAAGTGGATTTGTTCTAGAAGGAAGCATTCCCTTTCTACGTTCCAGGGTACAGCTGTTTGCCAGAGTGCATTTCCCAGCTAACACCAGTCTGTCGACAGCATTCACAATGAACTTTAATTGTGTACTTTACCTGACAGTCTTAATTGTAGTCTGACTTCCTTCGGGTAGCAATCAGGCAAGTGAAGTAATCATATCTCCCCGAAGGCCATAAACACAGCCACCTGCGCCTCTTCTATTTCCTCCTTTAAACTCCAGCATCACAGGAGAGGGCATACAGAGCCCGAAAGGGTACTGTGTTCCCAAAATAGCTGTTACTTTCCAATCATTAAGTTGGTATGTAATTAAACATGGACAGAGTAACTGAGGACAAAAATAATCCTATAATTTTATATTGTAACACTAAAGCTGCCGCATTAGTAAAGATGGATTCTTTTTTTGGGGGGGGCGGGGGGAGTCAGTTTATAAGGAAGGAATCGTTTCACCTGCAGGTTTGTGTCTGCCACAGTACATTTCTCTGTTGGTTCTCAGAATGTGGTTTCCGGAGTAAATGGCTGATGTATTCCCTTCAGTCTCCCATCTGAAAACTCTTTTCATTTTTGATTGCTAATATATCAATCCCAAGTAGTTTATATCTTCCATAGATCTCTAAAAGGATCCCCCCAAAGGACTGTGGTTGGTCTCTATCTGCCCAAATTATCTCTGTCAAAATGACACCATGGCAAGGGTACTTGGATCACCTTTCAAAATAAATATCAGTTCAGGCCCAGATTAAGGCGACCACCCCAAACTTTCATAAATAAAGAAAAGAAGATGACCATGAAAAACTTTATCACGAATAAAACTGACTGAAGGACCCAAGCTAATACACATAAACTGAATCTTACTTCCATGATATTAATGCATAGCTAAAACATATTGGGTTTTTTAAAGAAATGGCTCTATGATAATTAGCATCAGGAATTTATTTGTGTGAATCATAATTTTCTTACTAAATATTTATCTGCAATTAATGACATTCACTGGCTGAATGTAATTTAATTGCCTTTCAGAGCAATTTACATATCCAGTTTTTTCCCTTAAATTTAATTCCCCCTAATGTTTAGAAATAGTTGATGTAATAATATGTGATTAAAAAGTTTTTAATCACAGGCAAGTATGCCTTGGGAAGGAAATTCCATTTGCCTAACAAAAAGCCATGCACATTGCTGGAACAGACAACAGCCTCTATAGTTTGTTCTCAGGAAAGCTTGCAGCCACTCATGTTAATCTGTGTATTGGTTTTACTTTCTTAGACCAAGATAGCTTTGAATAATTATTTTTCCTAATAATTGGTCACCTATACTTCAGATGAGTGTGCACATAACATGCAAATATCTTGTCTCATTTTTATCAACATGTTCTTCTATTTCTTTATGTGTTAGTTGTAATCACAATTTACTGATTTTGTTTCTATTAAACTTTGTATAATTCCAGTATTCTATAGTCAGACATGATTTGGAACCATGTAGGAAATTAGCAAAATAAGTGTTTCATAAGGTTTAGATCACATGCCATCCTGAATTATGTGATGAAATCATGTAAAATTCCATTTTGTCCCATCCTTTATATGTCATTTTGATACAGCACACTCATGCTACACACACATACACACACACACAGACACACACACAAAACACACACACACACAAACACACACACACACACACAAACACACACACACACACACATACACACACACATATACAAACACGCATGACAGAACATCATCTCTGTTCTTCATCTAACCCAGTAACCCTTTCCTGGGTTATTCCTTCAGCAACATTTCTTTATTTTTCATTTTTACTGGTTTCACACATGCATGTATGCAGGGAGACATATATACAGCATACTTAGTTCATTGCCCTGGATATGTGTTTATAGGTGACCACTTAAGACCTATCAGGTCTCCTATACCTGGTAATTATACCAGGAAAAATAATTATTCAAATCTATCTTGGTCTATGAAAATAAAACCAATACACTGGTTAACATGAGACCTTGATAACCTATCAGGAAGCTTTCCCAGTTCCATAAATTGACATTGTGAATTGTTTAATTTCATCAGCCTATTCCCATATCACCTTTTTCTCCCTCTTCCTTTTGCACACTTCTTCTAGGTTAGTTTCCCTCTTACTTTCCTGTATTCCTTTGTATGTGGCTCACTGAGATTATTTAGAGATTCTTGATGGAGTATGGGTGGGGAATGGCATAGTGGACTGAGAGCAACTTATCCATAACTACACCTCTGAAGAAAACAACACTTCAGTCTCAGCAACTACCAGCTCTTAACTATGAGGGGATTGTATCGGGAAACTGTAATACCAACATCCTAATGGTTGGCCCTCTAATGGGCTCTTGATTTATGGTTTTATAATCAACCCGGACTAGTCAGCGGCCTGTCTCTCATCACACCTCCTCCTTTGCTCTTTACCTCCTCTCTGCCTAAAATGATGTCCTCTGGAGAGACACATATTTCATTTTTCAATTATGAGCTCTCCAATGAAGATGCCCTACTATGCTTATTAATAACTGCTTCTACCTTAAGTGCTGCTCTTTCTCTTTATGCAATATTTTTCATGTAGAACTGTCAGTGTATTATGTCATTATTTTACTCAATTATTTCATCACTGTTTGAGCTTTCCAAACTAGACTGTAATCCTCAAGAAGGAATAGGTTTTTCTCAAAATTAGTAGTCACTCCCATCTCAAGCCTAGAAATTTTAATTCTTGGGATATAGGTACTATTCACTACATATTTGTAGAGTGATCAAAGGGAAAGTTAAAACTGTAAATAATCTCATTGAAATGCTACATATCAGATATAGCTCATACTCACAAATGATTTTATGAATCAACCAAATGAAAATCAAAATATGTAAGCTGAAACATCTGTATGCTTCCAGGAAGAGAAAATTGATCATCAAAGGCCAGGAGCCAGATTGAGAAGACCTAACTTCTCAGCAACATGTTGGAGCCATAACTTGAAGGGATAACATTTTCAAACCATCTATGGGGGAGACAATCAGCTCTAAATTCATTAATCTGTTGAACCAGCATTTGAAAGCATGAAATGGAACTAAAGATATTTCAGACATAAAAACTCCCCAAAAGAAAATATAATCAAAAATCTATATAAGTGTTATGATTCCTTTAGGGAATATAATCAGTAAGATTTTCTTAGACTAGTTAGAAAAACTTATTAAGCAAAAAAAAAAAAATCACAAAAGCAGCTAAAAAGATAGTTGTAGGAAATATTAGTTCCAATTTAATTTATAACAAAATGTTCATTTCAATTATTAAAGAAATATTATTAGATGTAAGAATGAAGTCTCTAGCTGCGAATCTGCTGTTTTCTGATTGTGTAACACTTACCAGGTTACTTAACATCCTAGCTGTTATCTCTTGGTAGGTGGATAATTGGATTACTGGTTCATGGGGTTTCTGGTGAGAACTCCGAGAAAACCAAGACTTTATTGTATTCACAAAATATCAGCTCTGTTCATGAATATTTTATTATTAATAGAAAACACCTAAATCTACTTCTTTTTAAAGGTTTATAATCAGAACCAGGTTGGCAAGTAAAATGAAATAAAACATTAATTTTACATATCATGCTAGATGAAAGAGCATAAATAAAATGCTACATCTAAGTATACCAGTGTGCCATTACCAAGTAGACCACATCTTGGGACTGCAATGCACAAATGAATTAACATCAGGAAATCTATTAAGATAATTCATTGTATTAAAATACTAAAATTGAGTAAGTGTGATAGCTAATAGTGACTGTGAACTTGAAAGAACCAAGATTTGCCTAAGAGACAAGCCACAGGTGTGTCTGTGAGGGGTTGAATACATGAGAGTTACTGAGGTAGGAAGACCACTCTGAATGTAGGTGGTCCCAACCTATGGGGGCCACAGTTTGGAACTGAATAAGAAGGGGAAAATAAACTCAGCACCAGCATCCACTGAGTTATTTCCTATACTACGATCAGCTGCCTCATGCTTCTCCCATCCTGTCTCTCAATTTTGGAACTGTGAATTCCTTAAGGTGCTCTTGTTAGGCATTTTGACACAACAGATGATAAGTAGCTACTACAGCAACAGTATAACTATTTCCACAAGTACAGATAAATCAACACCCATTTTTTTTAACAAAGTCCCAAACTTATAGAAGAAAACTTTCCAAATCTGATAAACTTTCCCATCAGGTACACATGTCATAGAGTTAGATACTCTAAAAAGTGGATTTCACTACTAATGTGTGTGATAAACAAGTTGTTGAATCTTGTATCTTGGTTTAATCATGTGGGAAGTGTGAATACTCAGGTAATAGAACAGTTATTACCAAATTAAATTAGAAAATTGATAAGTATACTTTCAATGATGAGTGAAAAAATTATTTAAACTAATAAAAGAGACATAATGTAAATTTCTACTTTAAAATTTTATTTAGACATCCTTCTGGTCTAGGCTGGTTTACCTTGAGCTCAAACAGCCCAACCAGACTATAACACCAAGAGGAAACTCCACTCCCAAGGACTCTAACTTGTCCAGGATCATAGGATCACAGGATCACAGGAACACAGGAGCTTGGTCACATCAAGATCTCAGTGCCCCAGAGGCAGCTTGACTCCCAGAAGCTCTGACATACACAGGATATCAGGATCACAGAATCCTGAAATCACAGGACCACAGAGATATCTGTACTCTGAGGAATTCTGACACAACCAGGATCACAGGAAGGCAAGGCTACAGTCACATGTAGTAAGGGCAGTAGCATCAGAGATAAGCAGATGGTCAGAGGCAAACTTAAGAACAGAAGCAACAGAAACCAAGGTAACATGGCATCATCAGAAGCCAATTCTCCCACCATAGCAAGTCACACCAGAAAAGCAAGATTGGCATCTAAACTCACTTCTCATGATGATGATAGAGGACTTTAAGAAGGACATATATAACTCCCTTAAAGAAATACCGGAAAACACAGATAAACAGGTAGAAACACTTAAAGACGAAATACAAAAATCCCTTAAAGAATTAAGGGAAAACACAATCAAAAAGGCACATAAAATGAAAAAAATCATCCAAGATTTAAAAATGAAAATAGAAATAATAAAGAAATTACAAAGGGAGACAAACCTGGAGTTAGAAAACCTAGGAAAAGATACAGGAGCCATAGATACAAGCATCACCAACCGAATACAAGAGTAGGAGAGACTCTCAGGTACAGAAGATACTATAGAAAACATTGGCACAATAGTCATAGAAGATGCAAAATGCAAAAGGCCCCTAACCCAAAATATAAAAGAAATCCAGGCCACGATGAGAAGTCTAAAACTAAGGATAATAGGTATAGACAAGAGCAAAGATTCCCAGCTTAAAGAGCCAGTAAATATCTTCAACAACATTATAGAAGAAAACATCCCTAACCTAAAGAAGAGATACCCATAAACATACAAGAGGCCCACAGAACTTCAAATAGATTGGACCAGAAAAGAAATTCCTCCTGTCATATAATCATCAAAACACCAAATGCACTAAAAAAAGAAAGAATATTAAAAACAGTAAAGGAAAATGTTCAAGTAACATATAAAGGCAGATCTATCAGAATTACACCAGACTTCTCAACAGAAACTACAAAAGCAAGAAGATCCTTGCCAGATGTCATATAGGCCCTAAGAGAACATAAATGCCAGCCCAGGCTACTATACCCACCAAAAATCTCAGTTACCATAGATGAAGAAAATATGATATTCCATGACAAAACCAAATTTTTACAATATTTTTCTACAAACCCAGCTTCACAAAGGATAATAGATGAAAAATACCAACACAAGGAGGGAAAACTACACCCTAGATAAAGCAAGAAGGCCATCTTTCAACAAACCCAACAGAAGATAGCCATACAAACATAATTCTACTTCTAACAACAAAAATAGCAGGAAATAACAATCACTTTTTCTTTAATATACCTTAACATCAATGGGCTCAATTCCCCTATAAAAAGACTTAGACTAACAGATTGGATATGTAAACCGGACCCAACATTTTGCTGCATACAGGAAATGTACCTCACTTATAAAACAGACACTACCTCAGAGTAAAAGGATGGAAATTTTTTTTCCTGGGAAAGCAAAAGGTCCCAGGAAACAAGCTGCAGTAGTCATTCTAATACTGAATAAATTAGACATTCAACCAAAAGTTGTCAAAAAAGACAAGGAAGGATACTCCAGAATGATAAAAGGAAAAATCTACCAAGATGAACCCTCAATTCTGAACATCTATGCTCCAAATGTAAGGGCACACACATCATAAAAGAAATGTTGCTAAAGCTCAAAGCACACATGACACCCCACACAATAATAGGGGGAGACCTCAACACCCCACTTTCAGCAATGGACAGATCATGGAAACAGAAACTAAAAAGAGACATAGGGAAACTAACAGAAGTAATGAACCAAATGGATTTAACAGGTATTTATAGAAATTTCACCCTAAAGCAAAAGAATATACCTTCTTCTCAGCACCCCATGGTACCTTCTCCAAAATTAACCATATAATTGTTCACAAAACAGGCCTCACCACATACAAGAAGATTGAAATAATCCCATGCACCCTATCAGATCACTATGATCTAAGGCTGGTCTTAAATTCCAACAAAAACAACAGAAAATACACAAACACCTGGAAGCTGAACAATGCTCTACTCAATGATGACTTGGTGAAAGAAATTAAAGACTTAAAGGCTATTTAATGAAAATGAAGTCATATCATACCCAAACTTATGGGACACAATGAAAACAGTGCTAGAGGAAAACTCATAGCTCTAAGTGTCTCCATTAAAAAACTGAGAGAACTTATACTAACATCTTGACAACACACCTAAAAGCTCTAGAACAGAAAGAAGCAAATACACCCAAGAGGAGTAGACTGCAGGAAATAATCTAACTCAGGGCTAAAATCAACCAAATAGAAACAAAAAGGAACTATACAAAGAATCAAAAAAACCATGAGATGGTTCTTTAAGAAAATCAACAAGATAGATAAACCCCAGTCAGACTAACCAGTGGGTACAGAGACAGTACCCAAATTAATAAAATCAGAAATGAAAAGGGAGTCATAACAATGGAAACTGTGGAAATTCAAAAAGTCATTACATCTTACTAGAAAAGCTTATACACAACAAAATGGGAAAATCTAGATGAAATGGATAATTTTCTAGACATACACCAAGTACCAGAGTTAAACAGGATCAGATAAACCATCTAAACAGATCCATAATCCCTGAAAAAAAATAGAAACAGTCATTAATAGTCTCCAAACCAAAAAAAGACCAGATGGGTTTAATGGAGAATTCTATCAGACCTTCAAAGAAGACCTAATACCAATACTCTTCAAATTATTCCACAAAATAGAAACAGAAGGAACAATACCCAATTCATTCTATGAAGCCACAATTACAAAGAAAGAGAACTTCAGACCAATTTCCCTTATGAAGATTGATGCAAAAATATTCAATAAAATTATTGCCAAGAGAATCCAAGAACACATCAAAACAATCATTCACCACGATCAAGTAGGCTTCATCCCAGAGATGCAGGGATTGTTTAATATATGGAAATCCATCAACACAATCCATTACATAAACTCGAAAAAAAAAACAAACACATGATCATCACATTAGATGATGAAAAGCATTTGACAATATTTAGCATCCCTTCATGTGCAAAGTCTTGGAAAGATCAGAAATTCAAGGCCCATACCTAAACAAAGTAAAAGCAATATACAGCAAACCGTTAGCCAACATCAACCTAAATGGAGAGAAATTTGAAACCATCCCACTAAAATCAGGGACTAGACATGGTTGTCCACTCTCTCCTATCTATTAAATATAGTACTTGAAGTTAATGCAATTAGACAACAAAAGGAAGGGATACGAATTGGAAAGTAGAAAGTTGAAATATTACTATTTGCAGACAATTTGATCATATACTTAAGTGACCCCAAAAGTTCCACCAGAAAACCCCTAAACCTGATAAACAACTTCAGCAAAGTGACTGAATATAAAATTAACTCAAACAAATCAGTAGCCTTCCTCTACTCAAAGGATAAACAGGGTGAGAAATAAATTAGAGAATTGACACCCTTCACAATAGTCACAATATTATTACATATAAAAGGTCTGTATTACAAGAATTTCAAGTCTCTGAAGGAAGAAATAAAAGAAGACATCAGAAGATGGAAAGATCTCCCATGCTCATGGCAGGATTAATACAGTAAAAATGGCCATCTTGTCAAAAGCAATCTATAGATTCAACGCAATCCCCACCAAAATTCCAACTCAATTCTTCATAGAGTTAGAAAGAACAATTTGCAAATTTATTTGGAATAACAAAACAACAACAACAACAACAAAAAAAAAAACAAAACCCAGCATTGGAAAATCTTTTCTCAACAAGAAAAGAACTTCACCTGGCTGACTGTCTTCTCTGCGCCACTGGGTGGTTAGCTACCTTCCTGTTCCACTTGGAGATGGCATGTTGTGGCAGAGGATGGTCCCAAGCCAGAGACAGAAACTGGAAGGCTTCTGCCAAAGGGTTCCAGACAAGATCCTTTGATCTGGAGGGCAGGTCTCACCTGTGTTGTAAGAAGTTAGACTCCAGAGAACCAAATAACCCTATTAAAAAATGGGGTACAGAGCTAAACAAAGAATTTTCACCTGAGGAATATCAAATGGCTGAGAAGCAGCCTAAAAAATGTTCAACATCCTTAGTCATCAGGGAAATGCAAATCAAAACAACCCTGAGATTTCAACTCACACAAGTCAGAATAGCTAAGATCAAAAACGTAGGAGACAGCAAGTGCTGGCAAGGATGTGGAGAAAGAGGAAAACTGTTCCACTGCTGGTGGGATTGCAAGCTGGTACAACCACTCTGGAAATCATTTTGTCAGTTCCTCTGAAAACTGGGCTTACTACTACTCGAGGACCCTGTTATACCACTCCTGGGAATATACCCAGAGGATTCTACAGCATGTAATAAGGACACATGATCCACTAAGTTCATAGCAGTCCTATTTATAATAGCCAGAAGCTGGAAAGAACTCAGATTTCCCTCAGGGATGAATGGATACAGAAAATGTGGTATATTTACACAATGGATTACTACTCAGCTATTAAAAACAATGACTTCATGAAACTCTTAGACAGATGGATGGAATTAGAAACTATCATCCTGAGTGAGGTAATCCAATCACAAAAGAACACAAATGGTATCCAGTCACTGATAAGTGGATATTAGCCCAGAAGCTTGGAATACACAAGACACAATTCACATATCAAATGATGCTTAAGAAGAAGGAAGAAAAATGTATGGATACTCTGGTCTGTCTTAGAGGGGGGTGGACAAAATTCCCACAGAAGAAGATACAAAGACAAAATGTGGAGCACAGTCTCAGGGAAAGACCATCCAGAGGCTACACCACCTAGTGATCTCTCCCATATACAGTTACAAAACCCAGACACTATTATTGATGCCCACAAGTACTTTCTAACCAGAGCTGGATATAGTTGTCACCTGGGAGGCTTTGCTACTGCACGACAAATACAGGGTGCTCCACTCTCCACCACTCTCCACCAGCCATTGAACTGAGCATAGGATCCCCAATGGGGGTGCTAGAGAAAGGATCCAAGGAGCTGAAGGGCTTTGCAGTGCCATAGGAGGAACAACAATATGAGCCACCCAGTATTCCCAAGAGCTCCTGGGGACAAAGCCATCAAACAGAGAGTGCACATGGAGTTACCCATAACTCCAGACACATAGGCAGTAGAGAATGGCCTTGTTGGACATCAAAAGGAGAAGAGGCCCTTGGTCCTGGAAAGGCTCAATGCTCATGTATGGGGGGAATGCTGGGACAGGGAAGCAGAATTGGGTTGATTGGGGCACAGGGGGAGAGGAGATGGGTTATAAGACTTTGGGGGGGGGGATCCAGGAAAGAGGACAATATTTGAATTGTAAATGAAGAGTATATCTAATAAAAAGAATAAAAAAGAAAATAACTTCAGTGGGGATCACCATTCCTAACCTCAAGCTGTGTTATAGAGCAATAGTGATAATAACTGCATGGTATTGGTACAGAGACAGGCAGATATATCAGTTGGAATAGAATTTAAGACCCAGAAATGAACCCACAATCCTTTGGGTCACTTGATATTTGACAAAGGAGCTAAAACCATCCACGGGGGGCGGGGTGAAGACAGCATTTTTAACAATTGGTGCTGGTTCAACTGAAGATCAGCATTCAGAAAAATGCAAATTTACCCATTCTTATCTCCTTGTTAAAAGCTCAAGTCCATGTGGATCAAGGACCTTCAAATAAAACCAGATACACTGAAGCTTATAGAGGAGAAAGTAGGGAAGAACCTTGAACACATGGGTACAGGGAAAATTTCCTGAATAGAACACCAATTGCTTATGCTCTAAGAACAAAAATCGACAAATGGGACCTCATAAAACTACAAAGCTTCTTTAAGGCAAAGGACACTGTCTATAGGACAAAATACAACCAACAGATGGGCAAAAGATCTTTACCAATCCTACATATGATAGAGAGTAAATATCCAATATATACAGAGAACTCAAGAAGTTAGACTACAGAGACTCAAATAGCCCTATTAAAAAATGGGCTACAAGCCAGATGGTGGTGGCATATGCTTTCAATCCCAGCACTTGGGAGGCAGAGGCAGGCAGATTTATGAGTTCGAGGCAAGCCTGGTCTACAGAGTGAGGTCCAGAACAACCAGGGCTACACAGAGAAACCCTGTCTTGAAAAACAACAACAACAAAAAAAAAAAAAGAAAGAAAAGAAAAGAAAAGAAAAAAGAAAAAATGGGCTACAGAGCTAAACAGGAAATTTTCTTTTTTTTTTTAAATTTTTTTATTCGATATAATTTATTTACATTTCAAATGATTTCCCCTTTTCTAGCCCCCCCCCACTCCCCGAAAGTCCCGTAAGCCCCCTTCTCTTCCCCTGTCCTCCCTCCCACCCCTTCCCAGTTCCCCGCTCTGGTTTTGCCGAATACTGTTTCACTGAGTCTTTCCAGAACCAGGGACCACTCCTCCTTTCTTCTTGTATCTCATTTGATGTGTGGATTATGTTTTGGGTATTCCAGTTTTCTAGGTTAATAACCACTTATTAGTGAGTGCATACCATGATTCACCTTTGAGTCTGGGTTACCTCACTTAGTATGATGTTCTCTAGCTCCATCCATTTGCCTAAGAATTTCATGAATTCATTGTTTCTAATGGCTGAATAGTACTCCATTGTGTAGATATACCACATTTTTTGCATCCACTCTTCTGTTGAGGGATACCTGGGTTCTTTCCAGCATCTGGCAATTATAAATAGGGCTGCTATGAACATAGTAGAGCATGTATCCTTATTACATGGTGGGGAATCCTCTGGGTATATGCCCAGGAGTGGTATAGCAGGATCTTCTGGAAGTGAGGTGCCCAGTTTTCAGAGGAACCGCCAGACTGATTTCCACAGTGGTTGTACCAATTTGCAACCCCACCAGCAGTGGAGGAGTGTTCCTCTTTCTCCACACCCTCTCCAACACCTGCTGTCTCCTGAATTTTTAATCTTAGCCATTCTGACTGGTGTAAGATGAAATCTTAGGGTTGATTTGATTTGCATTTCCCTAATGACTAATGAAGTTGAGCATTTTTTAAGATGCTTCTCCACCATCTGAAGTTCTTCAGGTGAGAATTCTTTGTTTAACTCTGTACCCCATTTTTTAATAGGGTTGTTCGGTTTTCTGGAGTCTAACTTCTTGAGTTCTTTATAAAACCACATGGTCATTTCATTGGATGCTGAAAAAGCATTTGACAAAATTCAGCATCCTTTCATGCTTAAAGTCTTGGAGAGAACAGGAATTCAAGGCCCATACCTAAACATAGTAAAAGCAATATACAGCAAACCGGTAGCCAGCATCAAACTAAATGGAGAGAAACTTGAAGCAATCCCACTGAAATCAGGGACCAGACAAGGCTGCCCCCTTTCTCCTTATCTTTTCAATATTGTACTTGAGGTACTAGCTCGGGCAATTCGACAACATAAGGAGGTCAAAGGGATACAAATTGGAAAGGAGGAAGTCAAACTATCATTATTTGCAGATGACATGATAGTCTACCTAAGTGACCCAAAAAACTCCACTAGAGAGCTCCTACAGCTGATAAACAACTTCAGCAAAGTGGCAGGTTATAAAATCAACTCAAGCAAATCAGTGGCCTTCCTATACTCAAAGGATAAGCAGGCTGAGAAAGAAATTAGGGAAATGACCCCCTTCACAATAGCCACAAACAGTATAAAGTATCTTGGGATGACTCTTACCAAACATGTGAAAGATCTGTATGACAAGAACTTCAAGACTCTGAAGAAGGAAATGGAAGAAGACCTCAAGAAATGGGAAAACCTCCCATGCTCATGGATCGGTAGAATCAATATAGTTAAAATGGCCATTTTGCCAAAAGCAATATACAGATTCAATGCAATACCCATCAAAATCCCAACTCAATTCTTCACAGAGTTAGAAAGAGCAATTATCAAATTCACCTGGAACAACAAAAAACCCAGGATAGCTAAAACTATTCTCAGCAACAAAAGAAAATCTGGGGGAATCAGTATCCCTGACCTCAAGCAATACTACAGAGCAATAGTGTTAAAAATTGCATGGTATTGGTACAGTGACAGGCAGGAAGATCAGTGGAACAGGATTGAAGATCCAGAAATGAACCCACACACCTATGGCCACTTGATCCTCGACAAAGAGGCTGAAAACATCCAATGGAAAAAAGATAGCCTTTTCAACAAATGGTGCTGGTTCAACTGGAGGTCCGCATGCAGAAGAATGCGAATTGATCCATCCTTGTCTCCTTGTACTAAGCTCAAATCCAAATGGATCAAGGACCTCCACATAAAGCCAGACACTCTGAAACTAATAGAAAAGAAACTGGGGAAGACCCTTGAGGACATCGGTACAGGGAGAAAGTTTCTGAACAGAACACCAATAGCGTATGCTCTAAGAGCAAGAATTGACAAATGGGACCTCATAAGGTTACAGAGTTTCTGTAAGGCAAAGGACACCATCAAGAGGACAGATTGGCAACCAACAAATTGGGAAAAGATCTTCACCAATCCTACATCAAACAGGAAATTTTCTACTGAGGAAACTTGAATGGCTCTGAAGCACCCAAAGAAATGTTCAACATCCTTAGTTATCAGAGAAATACAAATCAAAACAACCCTGAGATTCCACCTCACACCAATCAGAAAGGCTAAGATGAAAAGCTCAGGGGACCGCAGAAGCTAGAGTGGATGTGTAGAAAAAAGAACACTCCTCCATTGTTGGTGGGATTGCAAGCTGGTAAAACCACTCTGGAAATCAGTTTGGTTTTTTCTCAGAAAATTAGACATAGTACTATCTAAGGATGAGCTATACCATTCCTGGGCATATAACCAGAAGATGCTCCAACATGTAATTAAGATACATGTTCCACTATGTTTATAGTGGCCTTATTTATAATATCCAGAAGCTGGAAAGAACCCAGATGTCCTTCAACTGATGAATGGATAAAGAAATTGTGGTATATATACACAATAGAGTATTATTCAGCTACTAAAAACAATGACTTCATGAAATTCTTAGGCAAATAAATGGAACTAGAAAGTGTCATCCTGAGTGAGGTAATACAATCACAAAAGAACATACAATGTATGCACTCACAAATAAGTGGATATTAACCCAAAAACTCAAAATAAACATATTACAATTCACAGACCACAGGAAGCTCAAGAAGAAGGAAGACCAAAGTGGGGGTGCTTTGGTTCCTCTGAGAAAAGGAACAAAATACAGGAGGAATTGTGGAGACAAAGGGTGGAGCAGACACTGAAGGAAATGCGACCCAGAGACTGTACTACCAGGGGATTCATCCTATAAACAGTCACCAAACCCCAAAAGTACTATGGATGGCAAGAAGTGCATACCGACAGGAAACGGTTAATGGTTGTCTCTGGAGGGACCCTGCCAGAACCTTATAGATACAAAGGCAGATGTTAGCAGCCAACTATTGGACTGAGCATGAACTCCCCAATGGAGGAGTTAGAGAAAGGACTATAGGAGCTGAAGGGGTTTGCAGCTTCATAGGAAGAATACAAATATCAACCAATGTCACCCTTCAGAGCTTCCAGGGCCTAAGCCATCAACCAAGGAGTACACATGACTTTAGCTGCATATGAAGCAGAGGATTTCCTTGTCAGGCATCAATGGGAAGAGAGGTTCTTGGTCCTATGAAGGCTCAATAGATATCCCAATATAAGGGAATCGAGAGCAGGGAGGTTGGTGTGGGATGGGTGGAGGAACATACTCATAGAAGTAGGGGGTGGGAGGATTGGATAGGGGCTATTCAGGAAGGGGGAAAACTGGAAAAGGGAATAAAATTTAAAATGTAAATAAAGAATATATCCAATAAACAAAAAATATAAAAAAATTATTGAGTCATAGATGAATTAAAAAAAATAAATGGGCAGTGAAGATATTCTAAATGAAAATTCAAGTAGTTGCTCATTGAATTTAATATACATATATAGATTAAGAATCCTATATGAGCAACAGTATTTTAGAAAGTGAAAGTTGAATCATTTGGGAGGGAGAAGCAGGCAGATTTCTGAGTTCGAGACCTGGTCAGGACTACACAGAGAAACCCTGTCTTAGAAAATCAAAAAAAAAACAAAAACAAAAAGAAAGAAAGAAAGAAAGAAAGAAAGAAAGAAAGAAAGAAAGAAAGAAAGAAAGAAAGAAAGAAAGAAAGAAAGAAAGAAAAGAAAAGAAAAGAAAAGAAAAGAAAAGAAAAAATTGAGTCAGACAAATCATTGAACAGTAACACTGCTAATATTTTCAAGAATGGAATTTAAGAATATTATTAGATTCTCAGATTGAAAATAGTTATTCCTTAATAACAACAGAAACAAGAAAAGAATAGGCTCACTACTAAGATGTACATGCATATTTGGAGAAGGTATAACTATAAATTTATTACTAGAAAAATCATAATCATGTGGATTTTCCATTTAATTTATTAAAATTAATTCCAATCATTTAAACCTATATTTTATGATTGTTCTAAAGATGATAAAAACATCCAAAAATTTAAAGTATGTGACATCAAGGAATTGTGAGACAAACTTAGCAATTCAAACTACTAATATACTAAATGACTCTGTTTCAAAAATTATAGGTATTTGTAAAATTTTTACAACAACAAAAGGATAGACAACTTTCTGAGGTTTAAGAGACTGCCAATTCTCTGGAATAGGTAAAGAATTGCCTGAGTATGTGCATCCTCAATTGCACACACAAGCAGAACATACTTCTCAAATGCAGATGAGAACACATAGCTTCTCACCAAATGTAGAAGGAATTCTGAGGCAGTGATGATTTCTATCAACTTGTGATGAGGAAACATCCTGATTCCTTTCCCACACCATTTTGTATGCCCCTAACTCTGCTTCCTCCTCATATTCCCTCACCCTTTCTTCCCTCTCTCTGGTCCTGTACCTGAATATCTTTTGCCAGAGTTATTACATGGTTCACTTACTGCTTTCTGATCTAAATACAGATATCACTTTCCCAGACAGGTCTTTGAAAGCATCATTTAAACCAGTCATCTCTTCTGCCTGATGAATATTTTTGTCTCCATCTCTTACTTCCTAGTATCATACCGTGTGGTATTGTATACTTGGCCATTTGTTTAGTAGCTTCCCCCCACCAGACAGAGCTGCATGAGACCTGAAATCTTCTACTGCTCACTCTTATAATCTGAGGATGAGAACAATTGCTGACACACCACATGCCTTTAGCAAATAGCTAACTGAAGAAATAAATTGCCTTCTGCCATATCTTTTTTTTAAAAATCTCTATCAAAATGGATGGTAGATTTAAATGCAAAAATGTACAAAATTATCAGTGTAGAGTAGGAGATTGAATTTTATCTTGCACTGAGTACTTACTTCCACGATATGAAATTCACAATTCATAAAAGCAGAGGGAAATAGATATTTATCTAAGAAAAATTAGCAAATGGATGAATTCAAGAAAACCTTATCCATTTGAATACCAAAGTTCATATGGCAAGGGGAAAAAGGGAAGTTCGGATGGGGAAAGCATTGGAAGAACATCTATATTGAGAATGGATTCATAGATGAGCATCATTCAAGAAAATGTATATATCAGAAAAATGTGATTCTATAAAAATTTAAAAATAAGAATTAATTCAAACAAATGACTGTAAAAATCTTCGAATTAATTAGAACTCAATGATACATCTGAAACTATAAACTGGCCATTCAGCATCACAAAACAGACAAAAATGATTTTCAAATATGGTAAAAGAATGCAATGAATTAATGAAAACAAAATTAGTAAAGCATAAATTCATGAAATTATTTTAGAAGAAATATTTCTTTGGGTTTTCAAAATAAATATGAAAAATTAAGTATCCCTCAGAGAGAATAATTGATTATAATGCATCTATATTATAGTACTCTGTAATTTAATTATTAAAGAAACAGAGAGACCTTGCAAATTACATCCATATTTACACCCAAATTTACGTCACCAAAATGTAAATTTTATACATATATAATTATATGTAAATTATATGTTGTAGTAGATATGCAACTATTGCCTGTAAACAGAAGTGGAAGTCATTACAAACAACTTTCTTATACAAATAAAGCTTTTAGCAATTCTTATCACTCAGTGAGACATAAGAGGAACTAATAAGAATCTGATATATTTTATTCTGTATTTTAAAAATTATAGTCAGACTTCAGCTGCTCAGATGTAAGCCAAATGAGCCATGAGGATTAGTGTCATGCCTTGCCAGCTGAACTGCCCCACGCCCCTAGAGTCAGTTCCCCAATACCCACTCTACAGCCTCCCCTAATCTCACTTCACTGCCTGCCCTCTAGCTGGGCCTATGTTCCCAACTCCAAAAGAATTCAACTGCTGAGGTGCAGGCCACACCTGAAGTCAGAAGAACAGAGACCACCTGCTGTACCACCAGCCAAGAAAATTGTCAGAAGTCAAGCATCCAACCTGGTCAGATATACCCTAGTGGTTCAGAGGTCAAGCAGAAATCCAGGTCACAAAGCCCAAAAGACCAAAAAGAAAACAGAAACCAAGGAACAAAACATCCTTACAACAAAGACTAACTCAGAAGTCAGTACCTACACCTATAATCATACCAAACTCAGATCCCTAAATGCCAGCATAAGAATACAATCAACAACTTCCAGGACAAAATGGTGCCACCAGAGCCTAGCTGTCCTATGACAGCAACACCAGAATGTCCCAATGCAGCTGAAGCTCAAAAAGTGGATCTTAAACCAGATTTATGAGGTTGATAGAGGTCGTTATAGAAGAAATAAAAGCAAATACCTTTAAAAGTCAAGGGAGAAAAATTAACAAACAAAAATTGAAAGAAACCAATAAATCCCTTAAGAAATGCTAACAAAGCAGAGGGAAAAAAAATAGCCAGGATAAGGAAACAGAATATTGAAATAGAAGTGACAAAGAAATCACAAACTGAGGGAATTCTGGAAATGGTAAACCATGGTAAGTGAATAGGTATTACAGACACAAGCATCACCAAAAGAATACAAATTGATGAAGAAAGACTCTTGGGGGATTGGAAATATGATAAAAGAAATAGACTGATCAAAGAAAATGTTAATCTAAAAATTTCCTGACAGAAAACACCCAGGAGATTCTGGAGACTGTGGGGAAAAACAAACAAACAAATAAACAAACAACAATAATAATAGGGATGAGAGGAAAAGGAGGAAACTCCCAGCTCAAAGACCCAAAAATATTTCAATAAAAATCATAGGAAAAATTGTTCAACATAAAGAAAGAGATGCCTATGAATGTACAACAAAGCTTATAGAATACCAAATAGATTTGACCAGAAAAGAGACTACCCAAGCCACATAATAATCAAACATTAAATGTACAGAACAAAGAAAGAATATTAAAAGCTACAAGATAAAAAGACCAAGTAACATAAATAACCAGACCTATATGAATTACACCTGACTTCTCAATATAAACACTAAAAGCCAAGCATGCCTGGACAGATGTCTTGCAAATGCTAAGAGGCCACGTATGTCAGAGCACACTATTGTACCCATCAAAATTTTCAATCAAATCGATGGTGAAAACAAAACATCCCATGACAAAACCAAATTTAAACACAAATCTATCCACAAATCTAGCCACACAGAAGAAACTAGGAAAAAAACTCCAACCCAAGAAGGTTAACTACACCCAAGAAAACAAAGGAAATTTCACACCAGCAAAACCAAAAGCAGGGAAGCACTCTTATGAGCACACACACACACACACACACACACACACACACACACACACTATGGTGAACAACAAAATAAGAGAAATTAATTATCTCAACATCAATGGACATAAAATTGACAAAATCAACAGAAAGGAAACAGAAAAGGAGAAAAGGATCCATCATTCTGCTGCATACAAGAAACACATCTTCACATTAAAGATAGATATTAGCTCTGAGTAAAGACCTGGACAAATATTTTCCAAAAAATGTACCTGAGATGCACTCTGGTTTACCCATTCTCTAATATCTAACAAAAGAGACTTCTAACAAAATTAATCAACAGAGATAGGGAACGACAAAGGAAAAATTCACCAATATGGCATCTAAATTATGAACATCTATGCCCAAATTCAAGGGCATTCACATTCATTAAAGGAACATTACTGAAGCTTAAATCATACATGGACCCCCCCAATTAATTAATGTGGACACACATTAATATTGGAGATTTGAATACTCCACTCTCACCAATGGATGGATCATTGCAACAGAAAATAGAGAAATAATGGAAGTAACAGATATTATGACTCAAATGGCCTTAATAGATATTTAGATAGCATACCAAACAAAAAGGAATATAACTTCTTAGCATCTCAGAACTGTCTCCAAAACTAACCATCTCCTCAGTCACAAAACAAGTCTCAGCAAATGCAAGAAAATTGAAATAATCCTCTGTATATACAACAAGTTAATAGCTAACAAACATCAAACTAAATGGAGAGAAACCTAAAGCATTCCCACTAAAATCTGGGACAAGACAAAGCTGTCCACTCTTTCTATAACTAGTCCAGTTAGTGCTTGAAGTTTCAGCTAGAGCAATATGACAAGTGAGCAATATGAAATGAACTGGATAGAAATGAGAAAAGAAGAAGTCACATTATCACTATTTGCAAATGATATGACAGGATACATAAGTGATCACAAAAATTCTACCAAAGAACTCCTGATAAACAAATTCAGCAAAGTACCTCCATAAATACAAAATTAGTTTTAAAAAAAAAAATCAATGATAAATTGGCTGGGAAAGAAATCAGGAAAACAACTCCATTCACAATAACCACAAATAGCATAAAATACCTTGGTGTAACTCTAACTAAGCAAGTGAAAGACCTGTATGTCAAGAACTTCACGTCTGTGAAGAAATAAATTGAAGTAAATATTATGGGATGGTAAGATTTCTCATGCTCAGCTGGGTGGTGGTGGCGGCGCACGCCACTCAAGAAGACTACAGAGACTCAAATAGCCCTATTAAAAAATGGGCTACAAGCCAGATGGTGGTGGCATATGCTTTCAATCCCAGCACTCTGGGAGGCAGAGGCAGGCGGATTTCTGAGTTCGAGGCCAGCCTGGTCTACAGAGTGAGTTCCAGGACAGCCAGGGCTACACAGAGAAACCTTGTCTCGAAAAAACCAAATTCAAAAAATTGGAAAAAAAAAGATTTCTCATGCTCATGGATTTGTAGGATTAATGTAGTAAAAGTTGTCATCTTACCGAAGCAATCTACAGATTAAACACAACTCCCATCAAAATTCCAATGAATTTCTCTACAGACCTTGAAGACCAATACTCAATTTCCTATGGAAAAACAAGAAGCACAGGGTAATTTAAACAACCATGTATAATGAACTTCTAGTGGTATCAGCAGTCCTGATTTCAAACTGTATTACAGAGAAAAAAGTAATAAGGAGGGTTTGGAGATGTGGTGTGAATCTCTCTGAAAATGGAAAACTGAAGAGACATGGTGGGTGGATAGCAAGAGGGTACTAGATCAGGATGGAATGGGGGTGAGAACAGGATGGATCAGGTATGGTGAGGATAGAGGGAAAAGTAACTGAGAGAAACAACTGTAATTGGGGGAGGGGTGTATCTCTGGGACAAGGTAGAAAGGTAGGGCAATGGAAACTCCCAAGAAAGGAGGATATGGATCCTGAACCTGTCATCAACTGTAACCAGGAAAGACGGCCAGTGGAGGGCTTGGGACACCAACGCAGCCACAAACCTTTGACCTAAGATTTGTACTGCCTATAATATGTGCTGGAGTAAAGGTGACACAGAAATTGTAGGTGTGGTTAACCACTGCCTGTTCCAGCTTGTAACTCATGCCATGAGAATGCACCCTCTCCCAACACTGCTGAGAAGAGCCAGCTGATGAAGAGCCCAGAGACCCACTATAGAACTAAATACTAATGGAAACAAACAATGAAATTATTCCCAATGATATTCTGCCAAACTCAGAGGCTGAAGTCTATCCCAAATGGCATCAGCGAGGCTTCATCCACTAACTGATGGAAAAAGATGGAGAGACCCACAGCCAAATATAAGGTAGAGTTTGAGCATCCTGTGGAAGAGGAAGAGAAAGGCTTGTGGGAGTCAGAGGAGTCAAGGACACCACAGAATGGTCAAGAAAACCCACAGAATCAACCAACCTGAGCCCATAGGGGCTCATAGAGAACTGCCAACCAGGAAGATACATGGGACTGACCTAGGCTTTCAGTGCATAAGTTGTTAGATTATATATCTCCATCTTCTAGTGGGACTCCTAATAGAGGGATCAGGGGATTCTATGACCTCCCCTCACCCCCGCTTTTGGGCCTCTTTCTCCTACTGGGTAGCCTTTGCTAGCCTCAATAGAAGAGGAGGTGCCTAATTTTACTGCAACTTGATATGTAATAGCTGTCTGATTTCCATGGTGGGCAGCCATTTTTGAAGGGAAACAGAGAAGGAGTGGACAGATGGGAGGTGAAGGAGAGAAAGTGGGAAGAGAGGATGGAGAGGAAGCCGCAATCCTAATATAAAATAAATAAATTTAAAATAAAATAATAAAAATTATTGTAATAAAATATATATTTCATATTATATTAAAATGCTCTAAGTGTAAGTACAATGACATTTAAAGCAGGGAAAATTAGAAAGGAATATCATGTAATTTTCTTACAGGACATATTGCATGCTAGACACTGTAGGACATTCCCTGACAGAAGTGACTATTCCTACGTCCACTTTCTGAGTTAATATTACTTCCATATTACAGTTAGAACATAAGGCTTAGAGATATCTGTAACTTGTCATTAAAATTGTTTTCATTTAATGACATATATGTCTGTATATATGAAAGAAATGTAGTACTGTATATGTGGGGGATGGGAAGAAGGAAGGGAGAGAAATCATGGGAATGTCAGGACAAGTCAACTTAAGTCTCTGCTCTAGACAGCCAAGCTTGGTTGCTGTCCTCAGTAATGAGGAAGTTCGCCCAAATCCTGCACAGCCTAGTCTGACCCAAAGGTTCTGGGCTTCTATGTCATGCCATCAGCCTTGGGAAAATGTCTGCCCCACTACACGGCCTAGGTCATGGAGTTATGGAATTAAATTGTCTATAAAAGCTGAAATTTATTTTTCTCTTATTCTTTATGACCCAATAGAACAATGTCTCAAAAGCTATTGTCATCTGGAGAGAACTGATGCAATGATTATTTGAAAGAGCTTTCTGGAGAGAAAAAGGGCATCTCAATATGAGATCATATTACAGGGGATGATTTAACAGATTAATATGTCTTCCATTATTACATCATGTTTTTAACCATCAATGAAAAAAAAGCGGCTTGTGGCAGTGTTCAGGTCCAGTGGGCTTCTTTTAGGGAAAAAATATCCTTAAAAGTCACTATGTCAGTGAAGAGCCAAGGAAGAAAGGACTAAAGACATTAGGTGACTTTAAAGAGCTTAGTTCAATTAATGAATAAAATGGTCTGTTTGCTATTTATTCTAGAGATACTTAGCGAATTTCTGAGATGTACCAGATACTGTGCTAAAAAGAAATAAAATGAATTCAGCAAATTAGAAGTCAGTATTCCTGCTAACATGAAGTTTATCAAGAAAACTATAGAGTAGTAACTTCACATAGAAACATAGAATCCTAAGCCTATTATCAACCAAAATAGAGAATATAAGAAAATGAGATCTGAGAAGGCCTAGTTGCTGGTGGCTATAATTCTAGCCCCAAGAAAGCTGAGGCAGAAGAATTGCCATGGAATTTTCTTTCAGTCTGAGTTACACAGTGAATTCCAAGTCAGCCTGGCTTCCAGAATGAATTCATATATCAAACCAAAACAGAAGAAAAAGTTAAATAAATAAAACAATATTCCATAAAAACTTGTCAACTAGGATGCAACAAAAAATACAGGATGGGAAGAGGAAAAGGTTAATTATATTTCTTATAAATAAGGCACAAAAGAAAATCATCTGACTGTTACACAGGATATTGAATACTTCCATATTAACTTACTATGCAGATGATGTGTGCTACAGTGAATGCATGGAATTTAGAAGACAAACTGGTTTGGGTTCCATTCTCTCTTCCCATGATGGAGTTTCTGGAGATTGAATTCAAATTATCAGGCTTGGTGGAAAGTGCCTTTATACACTGACCGAGTCAGCTCATCAGCCATAAATGACATATTTTAACAAATTTTGATAGTTTTTTCACAAAAATTTTTATATGAAATATGAGTTAAAAGGCCTACCTTCACAGGATCAAAATTATTCCTATCACACTAATAAATAACGTTATACCTAATAGTAAAACTCTTGAATTTCCATTGAGTTCAGAAGCCAGACTAATCTACCAGCCTTCAGCATGTGATTTGTTACTTCTCTGGAACTCTATCCATTGAAATATAATAAAAAATCACTTTGAAACCTTGACTGAAAGCAAGAGGCCAATGTAAAAATACATGTGGCATTTATAATCCACATGGTGTTTAAGGATATGAGTCATTTAAAAACATGTATTTTGAGAGAATTTTATCCATACACACTAGAAGGAATCATTTAGAAATGTATAAAAATTATACACCAAAAGAAATTAATGTGTCTATAAATACTTATCAGTTCTTTCTATTAAAAATCTTCCATTTTTCTTTCACATTGATATTTCAAACTGTAATGTAATGGAGAGATTTAAGCATATCTGATAAATCAAATCTTGTCATTTTCATTCTCCTGTAGTCGAAGTTGCATTTATGCTGTGTGACCTACATTGAACAGGATTCATTTGGACTTATGTTTCCAGTACCTGATATGTTGATAAGGCAGAATACACGTTCATAAGCATACTTCATTGTGATTGATTGTATATCAGGGTTATTTGTATCATCTTTGCATTAACTACTTATATACTGTTATATTGTGCTGTGTACAGTTGCCTAAGTCTTTATTTTGTTTTTTGTTTCATCAACAAATAGTACATATTTTTCAAAACTTAACAAGAGTCTGATTATCATTTATCCTGATAATATTTGTTAAATTTCTTCAATGTATATGGTACTGGGCAAGGCTGGACGAAATGATAAATTTTAAGTGTAAAGTAAATGAGAAACCAAAGAGGCATAGCTAGTGGTTCCTTTCAAGATGATATGTATATTCAAGAAAAATGTAAAATGGGATTGAAAGGTAATGCAGTAAGTAAAAGTCTCCAAGCTCGGCCCAGGAGGAGTAGAAGGCAGGAAATCATCAAACTCAGGGCCGAAATCAATCAAGTAGAAACAAAGAGAACCATACAAAAAATCAACAAAACCAGGAGCTGGTTCTTTGAGAAAATCAACAAGATAGATAAACCCTTAGCCAGACTGACCAAAGGGCACAGAGAAAGTATCCAAATTAACAAACTTAGAAATGAAAAGGGAGATATAACAACGGAAACTGAGGAAATCCAAAGAATCATCAGATCCTACTACAAGAGCCTGTACTCAACACAACTGGAGAATCTGGAGGAAATGGACAATTTCCTTGACAGATACCAAATACCAAAATTAAATCAGGACCAACTAGACCATCTAAACAGTCCCATAATGCCTAAAGAAATAGAAGGAGTCATAGAAAGTCTTCCAACCAAAAAAAGCACAGGACCAGATGGCTTCAGTGCAGAGTTCTACCAGACCTTCAAAGAAGAGTTAACACCAATACTCTTCAAACTATTCCACAAAATAGAAACAGAAGGAACACTACCCAATTCCTTCTACGAAGCCACAATTACGCTGATACCAAAGCCACAAAATGATCCAACAAAGAAAGAGAACTTCAGACCAATTTCCCTTATGAACATCGATGCAAAAATACTCAATAAAATTCTTGCCAACCGAATCCAAGAACACATCAAAACGATCATCCACCATGATCAAGTAGGCTTTATCCCGGGAATGCAGGGTTGGTTCAATATACGGAAATCCATCAATACAATCCACTACATAAACAAACTCAAAGAACAAAACCACATGGTCATTTCATTGGATGCTGAAAAAGCATTTGACAAAATTCAGCATCCCTTCATGCTTAAAGTCTTGGAGAGAACAGGAATTCAAGGCCCATACCTAAACATAGTAAAAGCAATATACAGCAAACCGGTAGCCAGCATCAAACTAAATGGAGTTTGAACTCAGAAAACAGGAAGAAAGAGGAGAACCCACCACAGCAGGTGTGCACTGTGGCACACATTTGTACACATGAGTGTATGTAGACACTCACAAATTATTTAAAAATCAGAAAACTGTGGAATATTTCTCAGATAAAAACACAGATTCCTAAGTAAGGAATAAACCAATGTTATGTATGTATGTATGTATGTATGTATGTATGTATGTATGTATGTATGTGTGTATATATATATATATATATATATATATATATATATATATATATATATATATATAAATGCCTATTACAGAACAATAAAATCTTCTACTTACAAGAACACTGAAAATTGTGTCTCCACACCTCTCACCTTCCCTGTTAGGTTTAATTATTTTGCTTCCACTGATTTCTGTATATCCGCTTGCATCATTCCTATGTTTACAGTTGATACTATCTGTGGACATGCAGTCCTACCCATTCAGTTCTTCTTACCTTTTCCTTTTGAGTTCAATATCCTTTATGTTTGCATATACAACAAATATATAAAATAAATTTATATATTCATTGTATTATTAGGTATATATTTATAAGTTTTATAAAAATAAATATTATACGGCATATATATGTATTTAATGTTCACAGTACTTTTTAAATTTTTAATATGTTTTACTGTCTTCAAAAGACTAGGTATTTGTTTGTTATTCTGTTTTATGATGACACTGATCTGCTGTTAATGTTTACCATGGGTCTAATTTATAACAGCACTATAAATTATGTAACATTTTCTTTCAGGAAACAATTATATTATGCTTTTATGTTGTATAATATTTCTTTATCTCAACTACATGTGGATGGCCATAGTTTTTTGGTTTGTTTTTTGTTTAAGACCAAAAGGATTCAGCTAATCAGAAAAGTCACACTTTCTTCAATATAGCAAATTTCTGAGTACTGTACTGATTCTTTTTCGATTCACTTTCTTCCTTTATTCAAAGCAATCCAACTTCATATTTGACCTCTGTACATCTAAAATCCCTCTTTCTGTTCTTGGCATTTGCATTAAAACAAGTGATCTTCTCCTCCATTTTTCAATAGGCCATTTTCTTTAAATATTCCCATCGACCTGTACAAAGAACATATAGTATTCTTTCAATTTCTTGCTTTCTTTTCAAAAAAATGAACCTTGCTGATTTTTAACAGATTATATTCTTGTATGAAATTGTCCTGTTTCTACAATTTCCATGTTAATAATTTTTTCAATTATATTTTTATTTTTTAAAAAGTTCACAGATAAATTGTTTGTTTCCAGCTCTTATGCTTTTTTTCCCTGCTCGCTTCTTTCCTCCGGTCTCTGACTTACAACCTATTGCCTGGTTCTCTGTCTACCCTGAATATGTAATCATGTATGTGGTTTGTAATTTTTTAAATGTATTCTGCCTCATTGGAGACCATATTTTGCCAGAGTTCTTTAGCAGCCAAGGTTGTAAAACTTTCCCTTAAGCAAAAAGTATCTATCATCAGCCTGTTTTTTCCTAAACCATGTGTTGGGCTATAGGATTGAATTCAGGGCATCACATAATAGAAGACTTGAATCATTACGACTTTAAGCAGGCTGTAGGTTTAGAGCAGCTACCTGGCTAATTGAAAGTTAGTCCATTTGGATTTATGAATGGTCAGACCATATGAACTCTGCTATCATGTGGTAGCTCATTGCTAATTATCAGTACAAACTGTGGCAGTGTCCAAGACCCAGCCAGTAATTACATCCAGTAGTTTTCATTCCCTACTCTAACCTGAAGTTCATTCTTCAACAGATTTTTTAATGTGTATTTTTAGCTAACCTACGGATCTACACCAGTAGTTATTGTACTGTAAGTAGCATTTCTATCTGCTGAAACCTGATTTCTGAGATGAGCTAAGTCCAGCTTCGCAGTTACATAAAAATATTCTAATTGTCAGTTAAACTTCAGTCTTCCACACAGAGAGGTTTTCTTCAGGGTGAGATTGCAGTCTATTGATCTGCACTTCTATTTTTTGAATGGATGAACTTATTATCTGAGTTCTCATCTTACCCTAGTCATATTTTCAGTAGAGTTTTTGTAGTGTTTAGTTGCTACAACAGAAACACGTGACACGCACAGTGACCTTTCGTGTGTGGTGCGGTTTAATGAAGCTTTGCCTGGATGATGGCTTGAAATCCAATGTAGGATAACAGTCTTTCCCTGGTCTGCATTATTAGGAGGAAATGAAAACAGAAGCATAATTATAATGTATGACTTTAGTAAAGCTGTCACTTGGGATTAGAGGTAGGCTTCTGTTTATTGAAAATGTTAAATAATTGCTTCCAAAGTTCAATGAATCAATTAACATTTCTCCTTCATATTTAAGCCTAAATTTTGGGGAGGGGGAGAAACTTGAAAATACTTTCTAGCTATTCTGTTCTTATGAAGATGCACTTTTGAGTCTTAGTACAAAAGTGAGCGATCTAGTTTTGTCAAATATACTCAGTGTCTCAGTCCAGTGGGATGATGTTTTAATTTGTCACCTATTACAGACATTTATATTTTTATGGTTGTCTATCAGAAACTTCATTACAGCTTCAAAAGATACTAATATGACATTTGGTCCACAACTTCTGGCTAGATGTGGTTATATTTACATGGGGCAAGTGGTAATGTTGGAACTTTTCCAGAATGGATGGAATGAATGTCCTATCAAGTGACTACTCACATAGACTATATCATTATAATTAAATCAGAATGTTTTACTCTCTTTTGATTACTGGATAGTCTCACTTCTACTCCTCAAAGAGCACTGAAATATAATTTTTATTAAATGGACTATTTTGTATAGTATATTAAAATTACTTTTCTTCAAATTATTTCTATGTATCCCAAAATATTTTTTATCATAGTTTGAGGTGTTACAATAAATCCAGCCTGCCTCATTTTAGAGCAGAAGGGTCCCTAAACATTATTCCACAATTGTTATCCATTAATACAATCTAGATAATTGTGATCTATTAATATCTATTAATAGAACTTGTTTATCAAATAATAGTTTAGAATCCAGATTCCGTGATTGGTGAGATGAATATGTTGGTAAAGATGCTGGACATAAAGCCTGATAAGCTATGTTTGAAACTCAGGGCTCAGATGGTATGGTCTAAAGAACTCTAACAAGTTGGCTGATCTTGATGCATGCACTGTGGCATATGTGTCCACCACATACTGGTACACAAACAAATCTGCAAGGTAGCCCCTATACATCGAGATCAAGGTAAATTGTGGAAGAGGCTGCAGAAAGTTTCTACGCAGGATGTCTGCTGCTTGATAGAATCTTCTAGACATGTCAAGGAAGCTGTATCCATTAAATCTCATTGTATCCTAAAACTACTACACAATGACGATAGTAGTTGATATGCAAATGTGAATGGGCAAATCTCACAAGGCCACACCTTTAGAAAAACATCTATAGCTGATTAATAAATGCCGAGAGAGAATCAGTTTTCTCTAATGACAAGCCTCCAGAAGGCTTATCTAACTCCAAAACCTTATAAACAGAATATATAAAAAGGACCAATGCTAAATGAACTCAGGAGGCTTTATGTATGTATATTTTTTCTATAGGTAAAGTATATAGGTATATGTATATTTGTATATATGTAAGGTATAGAGGTATTGATATAGGTATATAGATGCATATGCGAGTTTACAGGGGATATATAGGAGTATAGGCTATGCATAGGTGTATAGGTACACTAATATGTGTATACGTTTATAGTTGCACAGGTGATGTATGGATGATGAGCAGATGTTACAGTACTAATTAAAGAAGAGTTCAGGAATTTGTGGTGGAGTGGAGTGAACAAGAAGAATTAGAGGGTTGAAGAAAAGTATGGAACTACGTAAAGGCAGCATTTACTTAAAAAATTCTTAGCCACATTCATATATTGATTTTAAAAACATCTAAACTCTTGCCCTGTCTGGTTTTGTTAGACTTCTACTACATGTTCAATGTATTTATGGTTCATGAAACATACCCTAATTTTTGAGTAATTAAGGTAATTTACATATGTATTTTGGGATAAAAGATTTATAGCCCTCCACATGCTGAAAACAGAAACCAGATGTAGTAACCAGGCAAGAACTAATCTATGCCAAAATAAACAGATGATCAGCAAAACAAATGCAGCACATGTTTTGGTTTAGTATATAAAGTTTTGGAATACAGACATCTACCCTTGTTCCAATAATAACTAGAGCTACTTTTCTGGCTACTTTAGCAGAGTTGAGAAATTGCAAACGAGGCTGTGTAGCCCACAAAAAGGAAAATAGTCACTATCTGGCTCGTTACAGAAAATTTTCAGCTTCTTGCTTTAAATCACTCTGGCTGCATTACAGTCAAATACTGCAAGGTAATTAATTCTTAAAGGGTTTACCACATGCATGGCTTCATAATTCTAGGACCACAAATTAGCACACTGCTTGAGAAGATAAAATTATCATACTAAGTATGTGCTATACCTTTCTAGAGGGAGATAATATTTATTTTCAGGCTTTTTCTATCCAGCATGGTCATATAGCTTCTTTGTTCAGTGAACTGTGAATTGAATAATTTGTTTCACCTCCAGGAGAAAGCTTGAAAATCCAAGGCACGGTTTACTAGGCACTGGTTTCTGTCTGAGAGGAGACTGGATATCTTAGGGCTTGCCCTGTCACTGTGAACCCTGAATGAAGTTAACAAGGCCCAGAACTTCAGCTAACCTAGAGCAGACATCAGCACGGGTGAGGATGAAGCCTTTATTTTGTGAAACATACAAGAATATGCAGGCTGCTACTCAAGCAATAACTAAGTGTAAGCTGACTAGTCTGAATTGTTTTTAAATAAATGATATTTTAGATGGCTGCTTAAGAGATTAAAAAGCTATGGAAATACCAGATAAGAAATCAGCAACATATGAATAAGATTTTTTTTTAAGTATATATCTAAATGGAGAGCACTTTAAAACTGTCTTTTTAATCAGTCAGGATCACATCTCACAACGAGTAACAGGATGTATTGAACAAGGAATCCAACATATGCATCTGTCTCTCTTTGTCTCTGTCTGTCTCTCTCTCTCTCTCTTTTTTTCTCTCTCTCTCTCTCTCTCTCTCTCTCTCTCTGTGTAGATAGCATGCATACAGACTGTGACATGGTTTTGTATTGTAAAATAGGCAATGAATATTTTCAAATATTGTATGTGTGTGTGTGTGTGTGTGTGTGTGTGTGAGTGTGTGCCTGTATGTGTGGGATGTGTGGGTGTACTCTGCTGGTCATGTGCACATGGAGGCCTGACATTAGCCTGGGATGTTTTCTTCGGTGCATCCCCACTTCGTTTTTTGAGACAGATTTACTCAGTGAACCTAGAGCTAGCTCATTGTCTCAACTAAATTGGCAAGGCATCAAGGGCCAGGGATTGGTCTGTCTCTCCATATTGGGTCCTGAATTTACAGAGATAAATACTCAGGTCTGGCTCCAACATGAGTGTTACAGATCCAATCTCAGCTCCTCAATGATGTGAAGCAAGCACTTTACATTCAGAGAGGTTTTTGTCCTCAATGATCACATGCTTATGTACCGTGTGGCTATATGTTTAGTGCGAATCACCCCCACTGTCGAACAGTACACTTTAGTTACTCTGACATTGTCTTGCAACGTCTTAATTTGTATAAAAGCATATATTAATGGAATTGTTGAGACAAAAGAATATGAGTACTTGCTAATGCTGGCCAAATTTGTTTACATTAAGTTTGCTCAGTTGTGAGAATAAACACTAAAATTGAGAGAATGTTCACTGAAAGGTCTCCCGGGATATACCACAGAGCTGCTGTAGAGGGCAGGAATTATAACATGGGTCTTGTAAGCACATAGCTTGTGCTAAGGGCAGAAGAGACAGTCTAAGGACATCCAGATTAAGACTGGCTTCACTTGCTAATAGTCTGTAATTTATGCATTTATAATATACTATTTTATTTTTGCTAAACACATATGCATGAACATACTCCTGAGCATTCAAAAGGCTCATTTCTTACACTTATTAAACCACTATTTCAAGATTTATATTCCAACAATTACATTTTGTAATGTGCTTGCATCCTCATATATTAATGTTTTTATCAAAATTTGGAATGATAAGGCAATGTTTAATTTTCTAGATTCTGAACTAATGACTCCATGACTCATCATCAACTTAGTAAGCTTGTCGTTAAAAACAGACTATTATTCTTTGTAGAGCTGGGTTTGTGGAAAGATATTGTGTAAATTTGGTTTTGTCATGGAATGTATTGGTTTCTCCATCTATTGTGATTGAGAGTTTTGCTGGGTATAGTAGTCTTGGCTGACATTTGTGTTCTCTTAGAGTCTGCATGAGATCTGCCCAGAATCTTCTAGCTTTCATGGTCTCTGGTGAGAAGTGTGGTGTGATTCTGATAGGTCTTCCTTTATATGTTACTTGGCCTTTTTCTCTTACTGCCTTTAATATTCTTTCTTTGTTTAGTGCATTTGGGGTTTTAATTATTATGTGGCGAGAGGTATTTCTGCTCAGATCCAGTCTGTTTGGAGTTCTGTAGGTTTCTTGTATATTCATAGGCATCTCTCTCTTTAAGTTGGGAAAGTTTTCTTCCATAATTTTGTTAAAGATATTTGCTGGCCCTTTCAGTTGTAAATCATCACTCTCATCTATACCTATAATCCTTAGGTTTGGTCTTCACATTGTATCCTGGATTTCCTGGATGTTCTGGGATACAAGCTTTTTGCATTTTCCATTTTCTTTGACTGTTGAGTCAATGGTTTCTATGGTATCTTCGGCATCTGAAATTCTTTCTTCCACCTCTTGTATTCTGTTGTTTATATTTGCATCTATGGCTCCTGATTATCAGATAGAGGGCTAATATCCAATATATATAAAGAACTCAAGAAGTTAGACTCCAGAAAACCAAACAACCCTATTAGAAAATGGGGTACAGAGTTAAACAAAGATTTCTCACCTGAAGAACTTCGGATGGCAGAGAAGCATCTTTAAAAATGCTCAACTTCACTAGTCATTAGGGAAATGCAAATCAAAACAACCCTGAGATTTCACTTTACACCAGTCAGAATGGCTAAGATTAAAAATTCAGGAGACAGCAGGTGTTGGCGAGGATGTGGAGAAAGAGGAACACTCCTCCACTGCTGGTGGGGTTGCAAATTGGTACAACCACTCTGGAAAGCAGTCTGGCGGTTCCTCTGAAAACTGGGCACCTCACTTCCAGAAGATCCTGCTATACCACTCCTGGGCATATACCCAAAAGATTCCCCACCATATAATAAGGATACATGTTCCACTATGTTCATAGCAGCCCTATTTATAATTGCCAGAAGTTGGAAAGAACCCAGGTATCCCTCAACAGAAGAGTGGATGCAAAAAATGTGGTATATCTACACAATGGAGTACTATTCAGCCATTAGAAACAATGAATTCATGAAATTCTTAGGCAAATGGATGGAGCTGGAGAACATCATACTAAGTGAGGTAACCCAGACTCTAAAGATGAATCACTTTCTTAAAACAAAACTTGATTGAAGGACATCCTCCCAGCCTCATTGCTAGCAGCATTTAAAGTAGTCTATAAATGTTTGCATGCACCAATCTTGTCTTTCTTCCTATGCCAGTGTGGCTTCAGAGAACCTTATCTGTAGTATGCACTCACTAATAAGTGGATATTAACCTAGAAAACTGGAATACCCAAAACATAATCCACACATCAAATGAGGTACAAGAAGAACGGAGGAGTGGCCCCGTGTTCTGGAAAGACTCAGTGAAGCAGTATAGAGCAAAATCAGAACAGGGAAGTGGGAAGGGTTGGGTGGGAAAACAGGAGGAGGGAAGGGGACTGATGGGACTTTTGGGGAGTGCGGGTCCAGAAAAGGGGAAATCATTTGAAATGTAAATAAATATATCAATAAATTAAAAAATATATATAAAAAAAACAGACTCAAATTTTTTTTTTTTTTTTTTTTTGGTTTTTGCGAGATAGGGTTTCTCTGTGTAGCCTTGGCTCAGACTTTAATTTTTGAATGCTTAAATTATTTTTATTATTTATTTAAGGATTAAAGATTTATAGCCCTTTACTCACTGAAAACAATGACATTTATAAAGGTGTTATGGTAGAATTATTTAAAATAGCAAACTACTATCATACAAATATTAAAAATTAGAGGAAAAAAGACCCAATTGAGGCAAATTGAGTTTAAAACTTATGTGCTATATAAAATAAGTATGAGCATATAACTACATCCATTAAAAGATACTCAATGCATGTGATTAATAAAAATATATACCTGTACTACAGATGAGGCTCTCTGAAGCCACACTGGCATAGGAAGAAAGACAAGATTGGTGCGTGCAAACATTTATAGACTGCTTTAAATGCTGCTAGCAATGAGGCTGGGAGGATGTCCTTCAATCAAGTTTTAAGAATATATATGAAATACAGTGTTGGGCCTGTAGCTTATCATAAATAGCACTTGCCTGGCGTGATGTGAGCTCTGGAGTTGATTCCTATTGCTGCTTAGACCAGGAATGTAGCTCCAGGAAGTGTCTGTAACCCTAGCCTTAGACGGAAAAACAGCAGGTTTAGAATTTACTTGCCTACCTAGAATTTGAAGACAGTCTTGGATACAAAATACCTTGCCTCAAACAGAGGAAGGGTACAGAGACTACATCCATAAAATAGAAAAAATTTGTCAGTATCAGAACAACAAATGCCAGCCTTGAACAATCTATGCTTTGTTCCCAGAAGCCTGAGAAGAATGCTGAAGAGTCTGTTTCTAAAAGGGTATTTTCCTCACACTCATATCTGAGAGATCTAGCATCAAGAGATCCCCATAGTTAAGTCTGAACTGAGCTATGATATGTAATGGAGACATTGAAAGAATATAAAAGCTTGGTAGTCCAGATCAAAACCTCAGTTGGTTTGAAATAATATTAATCATATTATTTAGTCAAATACTTTTTTTTTCAATGTTGAAGATTAAACAAGATATGAACACATATAAGAATGTCCACAATGCTGCCCTAAACTAAGAAACAAGGTTTATTTTCTAGTTTTTCTCATATTTCCATTGCTATATTTTATATTGACAGTCCTTCCTCTCCACAGTCAAATGAGGAAGAAACACATATTTTAATTTTATTTTTAAATCATCTACTAAAACATTGGTTCTCAACTTGTGGGTTGCAACCGCTTTGGGGTCAAATGACAGTTTCCCAGGGGTTGCCTAAAACCATTGTAAAACATGGATTATTAGAAAACACAAACCTTATGATTCATACCAGTACAAAAATTAATGCTGTAAAGTAGCAACAAAAATAATCTTATGATTTGGTATCATCAGAACATGAGGAATTGTAGTAAAGGATTGCAGCAATAGAAAGGTCGAGAACCACTGCTTTATAAAAAGAAAATATATACATTGTACAAACACACACAAATATATTTTAATTAATTAATTTTAATTCTGTAGACTCTTAACTTGCCTTGTTCTCTTCTTTAATACTCCTTGACCCTTCCTAAATTAGCCAGAGAGCCAAATAACCCTATTAAAAATGGGGTACAGAGCTAAACAAAGAATTTTCACATGAAGAACTTCGAATGGCTGAGAAGCACCTTCAGAAATGTTCAGCATCATTAGTCATTAGGGCAAATCAAACCAACCCTGAGATTTCACTTTACACTAGAATGGCTAAGATTAAAAACTCAGGAGACAGTAGGTGTTGGTGAGGATGTGGAGAAAGAGGAACACTCCTCCACTGCTGGTGGGAATGCAAGTTGGTACAACCACTCTGGAAATCAGTCTGGCTTTTCCTCAGCAAACTGGGCATAACACTTCCAGAGGATCCTGTAATACCACTCCTGGGCATATACCCAGAGGATTCCCCAGCATGCACTAAGGACACATGTTCCACTATGTTCATAGCAGCCCTATTTATAATAGCCAGAAGCTGGAAAGAACCCAGATGTCCCTCAGTGGAGGAATGGATACAGAAAATGTGGTATATTTACACAATGGAGTACTACTCAGCAATTAAAAACAATGAATTCATGAAATTCTTAGGCAAATGGTTGGATCTGGAAAATATCATCCTAAGTGAGGTAACCAAGTCACAAAAGAACACACATGTAATACAGTCACCGAGAAGTGGATATTGACTCAGAAACTCTGAATACACAAGACACAATTCACATATCAAATGATTCCCAAAAAGAAGGAAGGAGAGGTCCTGGATCCTGAAAAGGCTTCTTCCAGCATTGTAGGGGAATACCAGGACAGAGAAGTAGGAGGGGTTTGATAGGAGAATGGGCGGAGGGAAGAAGGATTAGGGAACTTATGGGGAGGAGGAAACCAGGAATGAGAAAATCATTTGGAATGTAAACATAGAATATAGAAAATAAAAATTAAAAAAAATTAGTTAAAATTCTAAATAAACTTAAATCAAGTCTTTCACAGAACATACCCAAGGAATTGTGCTATTATTACTTACTGATCATGTGAAAAGAACACGGCTCCTCATCACTTTCTTGGCAGAAGCCTCTCTTCTCACATGGCCTAGTTTCTGGCCTGCTCTTCCTTTGGTTCATGAGTTCTGTGTATTATCAAATGAATCTCTTCACCACTGACATCTTCAAAATCTTCTTTTCTTCAAACACACACACACACACACACACACACACGTATGCTTTTAATTTCTAACATCAATTAAAAGAAAGATATTGGGGAAATACTTTGTGTACTGTTAGTATATTTTAAACAGGATCATATTAAATCAAATACTTTATGTTGTTCAAGTATAGTTTTCCAAAAGCTGAACAAACAGATCATCTTCAAAGTGTAAAGCCTGCTCCATGAAAATTTCTGTTGTTGTTTGAGTTTGTGTGTGATGATATCATGAGGATGCTCTTACTGCAATCAAAAGCTTCTAGAAACATACATGTGCTCATAGAAGCACCAGGAAATGAAGCTCAAAGACCATGCCTAGTTAATGTATGAAAACTGATGGTATTCATAAGGCAAAACAGACTGTGATGTTTTATAAGAATTCTTTTTGCTTTGCAAAGATTTTTAAATTTTTTCTAGCTTTGTACTTATATGTATTGATAATTCTATACATGAGTACTGGGTTTACAATATTTATAACTATCCTTTCTTCCAATTCCTCCTGTGTCTCCCCAACTCACTTTCAAGTCTATTTTAAACTCTAGATTTTATTTGCCTCCTGGTCCACACTCCAACTGTTCCACATCCCACACCTCCTCTCTGACCCGCACCCCACCTGACCTCTACACTTTCTGGGGCCTTCAGTCTCTCAAGGGTTAGGTGCAACTTCTCTGACTAAACCCAGAACCTGCAGTTCTTTGCTGTATATGTGTTGGTGGCCTCATATTAGCTGGTGTATGCTGCCGGGTTGGTGGTCCAGTATCTGAAAGATCTCAGGGGTTAATTGAGACTGAGGGTCCTCCGAAAAGGTCGCCCTCTTCCTCAGCTTCTTCTAGCATTCCCCTAACTCAACCACAGGGGTCAGCAGCTTCTGTCCATTGGTGGGGCACAAATATCTGCATCTGACTCTTTCAGCTGGCGGTTGGGTCTTTCAGAGGGCAGTCATGATAGGTCCCTTTTTGTGAACACTCCATACCCCACCATGCCACAGGGGCATGTGTTACACTATGTTCATAGCGGCCTTGTTTGTGATAGCCAGAAACTGGAAACAACCCACATGTCCCATGGCAGAAGAATGGATATAGAAAATGTGTTTCACTTACACAATGGAATACTACTCAGCTATTAAGAATGAGGACATCCTGAATTTTTGCAGGCAAATATCATCCTGAGTGAGATAACTCAGACCCAAAAGGACATGCATGGTATATATTCACTAGTAAGTGGATATTAGCCACACACACACACACACAATGTGCCGATTACCTCCAAGACACAGCTCATAGAACTCAAAAAGGTCAACAAGCTGAAGGGCCCAAGTGTGGATGCCTCAGTCCCATTTGGGAGGGAGAAGAAAACAACCACAAAACCACAAGGGGGGTAGAGGGAGGGACCTGGCAGGGAAAGGGAAACTGGGGTATGGAGAGGGGAACATGATCAGATATTGGGTGGGGGGGGGGGGAAGGACTGAAATCTGAGGGCCAGTAGAAAGAATGGAAACATGCAACTTCTTGAGGTAGGAGGTTAGGGGGGGCTCCAGAAAGACCTCTTCTTAATTATCATTGTTGAATACATTCTCTGCTTCTCTTTCCTCAGTATCTTTGTCTCTTTCTCACTGTCTGTCAATCTCTCTCTCTCTCTCTCTCTCTCTCTCTCTCTCTCTCTCTCTCTGTGTGTGTGTGTGTGTGTGTGTGTGTGTGTATGTGTGTGTGAGGGGTGTGAGTATACATATGCATAAATCTACATTCTACAGAATGCATTTAGTATTGCACATATACACATACATGTGTTTGCGATAACCACCTGGAATCGGCTATCAGACAATATTAATTTCTATTGCTACTGAAGAACAGTCATGCACATTTCTATTCATTTTCTACTGGCAGTGTCTGTTCTTACAAAACAAGAAAATAGCCTACACAGTAGTAACAGTGGTGAATAACAAATCAAACAAGGTGATTTATAGTCAACAAAATTGAGTGATCCCTTGGCAGGGCTATTGTTTCCTATGGCATTGGAAGAATTTAAACTTTGTTTTGTATTAGCTTTGCTTCACAGTCTAAGTTTTTAAATGTGTGAAAGGTATTCACCCTTCAAATGATCTAACTATAAACCTACATTCAAAACAAAAAGAGTAGAGGCTCATGTCTGACTAATATATATGTACATTTTGATTCTTTGAGCCTTATCCGGATATCAGATACAGAATGATATAGACTAACCCAAAAGATGTCCTTCCTTTAAGAACACTTCATGAATTGCTTCCTGTGTCTAGTGGTGAGTTATACAGTGATTATATTATTCTTCTGTACATTTGAAAGCCTATTTGGCTAGATGAATGTACAAACAATTACAGTTGAATTTACTTCAGTGTTCATAGAGTGATGTACCCCATCACTCAGAGGAATGATACCTAAAGTAAGCATCATAGGACCAACCCTATCTAAATGCCTGCCCCATGTCTTAGATAGAAGACATCAGATTCTTTATGGATAGGACAAACTATTGTGAATAAGGCTTGATCCCTCAGTACCAAGAATAAAGGTCTTTAAAATAAGTATGGCACAATTCTCTGGCTACCTAACCAGAGGATATAAAAAGAAGTTAAACTGATCAGATGAGACTAGGGCACTAAGCAAGCTATACAATACTGCAACTAACTGTCACTCAGCAATGACCCAGGAAACAGTGAGTCATAGAGAACAAATTTCCCTGTAGTAAATAACTGCAGACTACTATATTTTTAAATTGCTATCTTTGGCTTATATTGTTTTGTGTCTCCTCTACTGCTGTCCAATAATACTTTCCTATGTATAATGAAAATATTCCTTGTAGCAATGTACTGGTTTATACAAATGATGCAAATTGGAAACTACTTGGATATTGCTTTTTATTGTGCAATAAATCATTCCAATGCCACATTATAGGTAGTTCTTTAGTTTTTCCATCAGGAAAATGGGTGGGGTCCAATACGCTCTGCTAATACACTGATCAAAGGAGTATCTTCAAATCCAAAAACAAACTCCTGCAAGCCAAAGCCTTGAGTACTATGGAGCAGGCACACTGCTGTACTAGTTTTGTAAGGGATAATTGAATAGTTAATCTCATTCTATATTACTTTGAAAGAGCTCTCCACACTTCATTGTGTTCAATTATCCTCCCAATTGCTTGGATGGGTAAATTTTGGGAATTCTTTGAAATGCTTAACTATACATTGCTGATGAAGTCTTTTCATCTTGTCCTTGGTTTAAAAAGGGGAGGATCAAGATCTCAGGTCTTCTCCCAGGTATGTGTGAAATTTTAGTTAGTGAATTAATGGAAAGTAGTCTTCATCAAAGTTTCAAAGACTTGTTTTAATTAAGGAAGACTGCCAATGATCCCCAATGCCACTCTCTTAACTTTGTACTTGAATCAAGCACATTGTTGGGTAACCTCTGGATGATGGACAGCTGTACTGGATGATCTTTTTGCATTTTGGAACTCTGTCCTTATCTCCAAGATCATATCATGAAACCTGTAGATTCTATGTTCTTTACCACACTGTTTTTTTTCCCCAGTGGAGAATATTGATCCAGAGTTCCATTTCCTAAATCATATTTCTCTTTGAATTCTAGGCTATAACTAGAGATGAGCTGACTTAAGGTTTTAAAAACACAGCAAAAGTAACAGTCATACAGTTCAGAGTGGCATGTAAATAGAACCCTTTGGTTCATTATCAGAATCTCTGCTAGCTGAATCTGTGTCTAGAGATGTTCATGACTCAAAAAGCAAAAAGACAAAACAAAACAAAAGTTAACAAACAAGACAAGCACAAGTCTTTGAATAATTATATGGTATATAGCTAGGAAGAAAATGTTCCTTGCTTCAATGACTTCAAGAATCAGCAGAAAAAACACTGGATAAGGGTAGTTACTGTAAATGTTGCTTTTGAGGTCATGATTCTTATAATATGTGTCTATGGATAACAAAAACGGTTCAAAGCTTTAAATGAAAATGAGGTTGCTTGCTACAGGACTGATCTACTGCCAAAGAAGATGCAGCTCACCCCGATGAACTATTGTTGAACAGGTCCACTTCCCCAATATTCTAATAAATTTGCTCTTCCACTACCTCTGCTCTGTGGTATGCTAGAGGAGAGATTGAACACTTATTAAAAGTAGGTTGCAACACGATTTTGCCTACAAAAAATAAAAGAAAGAAAAAAATGAAGTTTCTCATGAAGAAAAATAATGTTTAAATGAAATACCATAAGTTGGACTGTGAGGAACAGGAGTCAGGAGAAGGGCACTGTCTCTAGTTCTCCCAACAGCACATCCAAAATCACAGTGGCTACAAAGTAAATAGCAGCTTTAGAATTCCATAGGGTAATCCCCTTACGAACAAAGCCAAGGAAATATTCCCAGGGTTTCTAGAACTGAACCTATGGAAGAAAGGAGGAGGGGTTCCCAGGGACCAGAATAAATCAAGGTAAGTCATAGAACGGAGCTATGACATAAACCACAGTTAAACTCTTATGGAGTCAGCGCAAAGCACAAAGCTGTCTATCAAGCACACAGTCAGGGAGAAAATCATCCCTGCCAGGCTTCTCATTGTCACGTGCTGCTTCTGAAGCCCTGGGCTGGGAATCCAGGTCTCTTCTCAATGCTTCTTGAAGTGACAGGAGCCTAGGGCAAGCCACGGAAGTGGTGGCTGACATCTATATGCTATGCCTTAGTTACCTGTCTCATATATACAAAGGAGATAGTTTCTATGGGCAGACTGGCCACTTATCTAGCCACAAGCACATAGTTTATTCCTAATAAACATTTAATTAAATCAAGTACTTCAAAAGCATAATTCTTGCTTTATCAGGAATAAGCCCCCTTAGATAGGAAATTCATATTACCTTTTTATCAGTCTAACTTCTTCCCAAATCCTTGGACATAAAATCAACACACTAAGAAGTTAACACACACTTTTTGTTGTCTTGTGTTTTCTCTGAGGCATAAATCTTTGGTAATTCATTTTTTTTCATTTCCTGAGCATACTTTTTTTAACAAAAAAAATTCCATCCCTACAGATTACAAAATCATGCAGAGAATTAGGTCACTATGCTTTTACCCAAAGAAATATTGTGAAATTGTAGAAAGAAAAATTAGTTCGCCTTCACAGAGTAATTTTAACTTGACTTTAAAATAAAACCTCAAAACTTTATAGGGACAAGAGACAGACAGACAGATAGACACACACACACACGCACACGCACACGCACATGCACATGCACATACACGCACACACATACAAAGAGAGGAGGAAGGAGAGAAGAAGGGACTGAGAGAGTTTTTCTCATCTTATTTTTTTTTTTTTTGCCTGTCCACATTCCAGGTCAGAGGTGATGCACGCACAAGTGATAATCAGTATGAGCACCACCCTTACATCTCCCCACATGGAACCTTGGCTCTTTATTTCCTTGCTTTTTGAGTCTCCAACATCTAGATGGCTAAAAGTATTCATTAATTAATCCCTATTGGGTAACTAAATGAGCGGTACTTTATAATATCTATACCTGCTAATTATAATCTTTCAGGAAGTATGTGTGTCCTGAGACAAAACTGTCTGGAGAGATGGTGAATGTATTTTCAATTTTTCTACTAAGGTCCTAAGTGACTGCAATGGTAAAATCCTGGGAAAGTTCATTACACAGTCCAGAGGGCCAGGGAAAAGGCAATGAGCTGTGATTTGCAAGAGAAGCCAGAGGGCACATCAGGAGGAATCTTTTCAAATAGGCTCAAACTGCAGGAGGATCATTTGCTCTAGGAAATCACACAAAAGTGCCTTTAGGAACATAGTTCAAAGGCACAGAAGATTGTCTATAACTGCACAAAGTAAAGAAGGGCTTGGGTCCTGAAGTTTCTGTTTATGCCAGATAATACATAGCACTTGACCTCTGCCACCCTGTAATCTATGAATCTCTATTATTTCCCTTGATACATCCTGGCCTCCGATTTAATTCTGCCTTGACTGGCAGTGGGAGTTGTTTGCACACCAATATTTACAGAAAACATCAATTTCCATAAGCCTAGATATTTATGAATTACATTAGAATTATTCCTGTGATATATGGCAAATGTATTGCTGACCTAGTAAGAATTCTTCTAAAAGTGCTTTGTTAGTGTATTTTTAAAGTTTACCATGCAGGGCAGCCTGATTACAACAGGTTTTACTTAATTCATCATGGCCAGCTGCACTGACAGTTACTTAAGTTTTAGCCCAAGAACAAGCTCATTCAATCCTTAACACTTGTATATTCCCTTCCTAAGGCACAGCCTTTAAGGCACAGAGCAGTTGCTGATATCCCTAGCATGCTCTGGCCTTTCTTCTCTAAGTCCCCATTGCCCACTTCATATTCGCACCCTATTCCTGACAATCCCAAAGTGTTCTCTCTTTTCATTAAAAAGCTATAATTATTTTGTGCTGCTTTCCAAGATCCCCTTCTATTCCCCCATTAGGGAGTTTCTAAAATGAATGCTTTCAGAACTTGAGTCCAACTCAGGTTAAGGCTGAAAATATAAAGCATGGCATACCTGATCCAGGGACACTTATAACATGGTAGACGGAGATATCAATCATGTAATCTTAAAAAGAATGTAAGATAAGAGTGCTTGAGAGTTGAGACATGTTAGCTCCTGGAAAGCATTTGATTGGGGAATGTGAAACCTACATCGGGCCTTGGGGTGCATCTCCCAGAAAAAAAAATCATCAAGCCAGGATCTAAAATGGAGGAGTAATGGTAAGGATCGAATCTAACACGAACAAAGGAAGAATGGCTGGTGCGGTTAGATTAAGTTTGCCTTAAAAGGGAAGATAGACAATGCTTTTCCTTTAAGGACACATCAAATGACAAGAAAAGTTGAATTATTGGCGTGATTGATGTCAGTTCTTCATATGTAAATACATGTGTGTGTGTGTATATATAATACACATATATGCACATATATAATATGATAAAATACTTATCAAAGAATTTATACAAGCTATTAAGCATGCCAAGGCATGATTCTCTGGATGGTAGATTAAACTCCTATCCTGCACAAACCCTTTCCAAATTACTTCTTTTCCAATAAAGTTTTATATCTTGAATTTAGCATGATGATGCACTACAGTATCATCTGTCACTTCAACATGTGTCAACATGCCATCCCAGGGAATTAACTGGGGAGTGGACCTTCGGATTTATTTGTATCTACAAGCAGTTGATCATGATCCAAGAACTTGAGATTTTACTATAGAGAGAACATCTTGCGTATTGTATGGATGCATCACTTGTCAATTAAAAAGCCTATGATCTTTTGCTGAGGCAGGAAATGGGAGTTGTGACATCCTGGAGGAGAGAGAGTTCTGGGATAGACATTCACCAGGGAAGCTCTGAGGAGATGGACACATGGTACCTGAACACAAGGAACCAGTCATGTGGCAGAACGTAGGTTAAAAGAAATGTGTTAATTTGAGTTATGAGCTAGTCAGAGAAGAGCCTAGATACATGGCCAAGGTATTCATGAATATATTTTAGGTCTGGGTCTTATTTCTGGGTACATGGGACATGGAGGAAGAACCAGACCTAATTCTTAGAATTTACAGAGGCATCCTCTCATATTCTCTTGTTTAATAAGGTTCAGATTACAAAGAAGGAGCAGGCCTGCTGAAACATGCCTTCAATCCCAGAGGTCCAGAGGCAGAAGAGGTAGATCTCTCTGATTTACCTCTTACCAGCCCGATTTACCTAAAAGTTCCATGCAAACCAGGGCTATTCACCCCAAAAGTTATAGCAAGGGAAATAAAATATAAAACTCATTTCACCTTCTTTCTGAAAGGGACAGATAAAGGCTAAAGCAATCTATAGTATCCAAATTAAATAGAACATGGCAGTAAGACCCTGAGGGAGTTAATGTCAGTAGGTTGCAAGAGTTAATCCTGGGAAAAGTGAAAATCCTGCCTGGGTTAAAGAACTATCCACTCTATTCAAGCTCTATACTTCCAAGAGAAAAGAATGGTTGAGAATATTTCCCAACTTGAGAGAAAGGGAAGCAGCAATATATATTACAGCAGCTATGCTGATGCCCTTGAAAACTAGGGCAATTACACGAGTGTCTTCATAGAGCCAAAGAGTGCAATAGGCCTATAGGGATAGAGCGAGTAGTAGGGGAAAGCTAGGGTGTGCGGAAGAGCAGTGACTAAGAGGGAAATGCCTACAGTGGAGCTGGGACATAGGAAGAGAATGCTCCTGTACATTTTTGTAGAGTTTCAGGGTAGAAGCACAAGGAAAAAGATATTACAAAATACATCCATTTGAAAGCAGAAATTGGAGGCTAGAAATGAAGAACACTTGTTCTTGGAGAGGCTCTGAGGTCAGTTTCCAGCACCTGTGTGGTGGCTAACAATTGTCCATGAGTGGATTTACAAGAAATTCAATGCTCTCTACTGAAACTTTGGACCCTAATTCATGCATGTGGTTCATACACACACACACACACACACACACAGACGGACACACACACACACACGGACACACACACACAATGATGCATATATACACACACATGTGCAGTATATAGGTATAGGGTATATAATATACACATATATGTGGAAAACACTCATACACAAATAAAAGTAATTAATTTTTTTGAAAGAAAGATGAGGGGAGAAAATATTGATAGTCAGGTGTGATTGGAACTGAAAGTACCCATCCTAAACACTGACAGCAACATCTTAGGCTCACCCTAAATTTTCTAACGCACTTGATATATCTTAGGATGTATATCCACATGTGTCTAAGTATTTGAGTGTCTATATATGAGCAATAAAATATCGAGTAAGTTAGTGGTTCAAAGATTCTCAGCATGGAAATTTTCCAATGCCAAGGATCCATGTACCACAGCATGGCTAAATTACTTTTCATAATTTAGGAAGAATCTGTAGACACTCATACATCCATCTGGAAAGTGTGGAAACCTTTGCTCCCTTTGATGCAAAGGTTAAGTAACGGGGAAAACATACCCTGGACTTGAAGAGTTAGCACATGGTACAGGCGGCATCCTTCATGTTTCAAGTGGGCTCATTTCTTCTTTTTTTCTTTTCTTTTTTTTTTCTTTTCTAAAGTCTTTGTTTACATTCCAAATGATTTCCCCTTTCCCGGTTTCCCCCTCCCCATATGACCCATAAGCCTTCTTCTCTCCACCCATTCTCCAATCACCTCCCTCCTTTTTCTCTGTCCTGGTACTCCCCTACAATGATGGATCAAGCCTTTCCAGGATCAGGGCCCTCTCCTTACTTCTTCATGGGAGTCATTTGTTATGCTAATTGTGTCTTGGGTATTCAGAGCTTCTGGACTAATTAATATCTACTTATCAGTGATAGAATTCCGTGTGTATTCTTTTGTGATTGGGTTACCTCACTTAGGATGATATTTTCCAGTTCCAACCTCTTGCCTAAAAATTTCATGAATTCATTGTTTTTTTTCCGCTCTGAGTGAGAATAGTATCAAATGTGGTCATGGTCCTAAAAGGAAAATTTCTGATTTCATCCAGAGACAAACGTTTTTGCCTCTCACAAATTAATTAATTATAAGGCCATTATACATATTTCATTAATGTTTTCTGTTTCTCATAATTTTCTTTTACAGGGGAGGGACTGTGTGCAAGTAAGTATTTTTCTATTAGATGGACCCAAAACAACAACTTATTGTTTAGGTAATTACAAACTTCTTTAGACTGTGTTTTTTAAAAAATAGGCCTAATCTTTTTGGTTATTCAACAAATAATTTAACATTGCTTTATATAACTAACATTGTTTTAATTAATATTATTTTAATTGATAAATGTTAACTTGATGTATTTGCAAAGTAAAGTATGATGTTTCTGTATATATCATGGAATGAATGAATCAAGCCTGCTTTTACATCCACCAGCTAATGTTATTGTGGTGAACTCATTTAAAACACCCTTTCAGGAATTTTAAATAAGTAGCATGCTATTAACTATAGTTATCATGTTATGGAATAGATTACCATTTTTTTTAATTTCTGTGTCTATCTGAAAACTTATAATTGGAGTCCTTTTTCTTGTCCATCCTACAATTACCATGCTTAAGCAAACCCACTATTCTCTTAACTTAATTAGTTGTGTATTGGTCTAGAATATTTTACTTGGCATATATATATCATCTGGGTTTATCCACAATTATACCTGATAGGATTTGTTTTAGCATTCATGAGATAGTGAAACTATACCTTATCCTAACACTTATCTTTTGATTTGGTAGCTCTGATATTTTGATCAATGCTGCAATGGGCATGGGGGTATACAAAAACCTTACAACATCATTTATATCCGACCAATGATATAAAAGCATTTTTACTGCTTCACAAATAATCTACATTATTTTTTCTCACTTTTTGTTAGTTCTTTGGAAATATCATGGGATTCCCTTTGATTATATCCACTCTGCTCTCTCATTCTTCCCGGATAAACCCAATTCCCTAGCCACACAACTTCGTGTGTGTGTGTGTGTGTGTGTGTGTGTGTGTGTTTGTGTGTGTGTGTGTGTGCTCTCATTTTAAATCCTATCAAACACAGTTTATGATGTTCATACACTCTGGAATGTGTTTTCTAGAGGGTGATTAATGCACCAGAGACCATATATTTATAAAAACTGACTCTCCCTCTCCAAACAGGTGTCAACTGCCAATAGCTTTTTAGATAGCAATGGGACTTTATGCTTACCTCCACATTACATGCTGGAATTTTGCCTGGCCTGAATTTGTACAGGTCTTACATATTCCATCTCAATTACTTTGAACTCCAAATGTCCACTGCCCTGTTCTCCTCATACAATACTATTTCCTTATAGTTATACACTATCTGTAGTTTTTACAATCTTTATTTCATTTCTTCCTCCAAGAAGACCTCTGAAGACCTCTGAACTGTGTGAGGAGGGATGTTGATTATTCTCTACACTTGGCCAGTTGTGAGTCTCTGTAACAATCAGCATATGCTGCAAAAATAAGCTTCTAAAATGTGTGTTGAGAAATACAGTAATCTATGGGTTTAAGGCATTGATTCTATATGCTGTTAGCAGAAAAATAGTAGACCATCCTCTGGGGACTACTACCAGTAAGACACAAGTACTTGCTCCTGATAATAATCCTAGGTATGAGTTTCAACTCCAAAATTGTGCAGGGGGCCTTAAATCTTATCAGAAGTGATTGGTTACTTCCATGCCACTATTGCCTTAGTGGACATGTCTTGCCAATACGGTTACTGATGCATCTCATTGGGGTATCAAGTGGGTAGAATCAGGATGCCTTTCCTCCTTTAGTAGTGTGCATAGCACCTTCACTGACTTTGAAATCCATCTAATATAGGGATTAAGTTTCCAGATGATCAACATCTTTTTGAAAATCTTTGTAATAGTTGCAAGATAATTCTGTGGTTTTTTTTATTGCATTTGCCTGATGATTAGTGATGTTGATCATATTGATTTTCTTTTGATAAATGTTTATTCAGTTCACGGCCCTTTTTCATAAGGTTATTTTTTGCCTTGTTATTGAGTTGATTGGATTTTAATTTGGTTATTAATGGTTTATCAGCTGTATAGTTTACTAATTATTCCTTTGCTGATTATTAGTTTTTAGCTTGATGCCCAAATTGATAAATACCTGCATTTGCATCCAGGGATGATGCTTTCAGGTTCATATAAAAAAAGCATTACTCACATCTGACGTATTGAACTTTCTCCTAGTTTTCTTTGGAAGTTACAGAGAGATGTGGTATTCTAGTGCTTTCACAATGCTTGCCATATACTGATCACTGTTCCAAAATATCTGCATCTGCAAAATAGGTACGGTCTATATCTTATGTCTAGAGGAATATCAAATCAGAGGAACTGTTATTGCCATTACCAAAGAAACAAAACCAGTAAGGTATGATGTTAGAATCCATCCCTTAGCAGGAAGACTTTAAAGTCCATAAAGACTTTTATGTCCCTCCTTCCCTTTTATATTCATATTTTTAGTGTTTAGAAATGTCCTTGCCAAAGAACACCAATGAAGCCATGTTGACCATTGTGCTAAGATAAGAAGTCATTGATAGTAATGATTTCTCTACATTGAACTAATTTTCATCCTGTGTTTCCTGGACTGTAAACATTGTATCATTTAGTGTTCTCAATAGTCAGGTGTATGTCTTTACCAGCTTCACTTGACTGATGATACCTGACATTTAGGATAATGAAACCACATAACATTACACAGTCTGCAAGCTATTGTGCTACAATCTGAACCCTGATCTTATAAACTACAATAGTGATATTTTCCACTATAATAGAAAGTTATTAATTCTAAAATAACTCCCATTATTTACACATTAAATCTTTGCAACCGATTATTTTGCTTTTTTTGTAAATAATGTTGAAATACATTTTCCTCCAGTGTAGAGAACTGGGAAACAGAACTCTTAAATAACAATGTAAAATTTAGTCTGTATCTATACATATATACCACACTCAAAGCACCTCTGCCACACAGGCTAGTAAGTTGAATGTCATTATGCATCAGTCATAAATACTGGTGAACCTAATGAAAATAATCTTAGTAACTAAAATTAATGTAGTATGTACACTAGATAGAATATAATTTATGACTTAAAATCCATAAAACAACTCTAAGGGCATTATGATTTATTCTATATTAAACCCATTTCCCAGTCCTAATATTCATGCCCACATGTTTTTAATATGCTCCTTAACCACACATTTTACAGATATAAACATCACCATATGAGCTTTCAATTAGCATTGATTTTCATCCTGCAGAAATGCCTATTGGAAAGAGATGGTAGAAATGGCGGGGAGCTGATGTATGTGTAGTTAAAGTGCTGTTAATTCAATTGCTTTATCTGATCCAAAGTCACTTAGATTATATTAAATTAGCCATCTGCTTGGCTTTCACCTTGGAATGTCTGCCAGATGCTGAATGTTTACAGAGTTCATTAGCAGCCCCAACCTGAGCAACAACTTTCTTGTGGCACAAAATAAATGACCATAACTTTTTTGAAAAAAATTATCGTGGAAAAGATAAATAAGTATTTTCAGGAGAAAGGCTTCAATGTATTAGTCAGATTCCTGACAGCAGCAAAAGAAACCTTTTGCTGGGGCTATATCTCAGTTAGTAGAGCACTCTACCAGTAAATACAGAGCTCTGGATAGGATTTGCAGCACCCAAAAATCCTGACATAGTGTGTCTTAGCTATCATTTCAGCATTTGGTAAGGTGAGGTCTAAGGATAATAAATTTATGGACACTTTTGCCCACATAACAAAGGCTAAGGTTCTCATGACCTTTGCCTAAACAAATAAAATAAATTAAATTAAAATTAAAAATATTTCTGTTGGAATTTGAATCAAGTATTTGTTCCTTCTAGATACAGAGTCATCTTTTAATTAATTTTATATAATGAAAGTGATAATATTCAAAATTAGTAAAGTACTAATTTCCATAAATTCACATATTTATTACAGTAGAACCATTCATGCAATATATGCCAAAAGGAATCTATTTTATCACATAAACCTTTGAGCTTAAATTTGTTGAGTGAATGCACATGAGTGTGTTTCATTTTATCTTGTAGAATATTAATGCATTATAGTCTATGGATGGGGGTATGTGTGTAAAAACAAATTTCAACAGCATTAAATGGGAATAATTAAGAGGAAGACACTACACTGTATGAGAAGGAATTATAGACAGGACCATTTGTACTGTATCTTGGGAATCTTAAACTACCTATCCACAGTGTTCTAGACTGAAATGACATTCTAGAAAAGAAATAAAAGAGGCATTTTAAGTTGAGAAACTAACAAAGTGGGAAAGGAAGAAAGGTGAGATTGAAAATAGCCACAGAGGCTAAGAGATCAAGAGTATTGGTTGTTACTTGTCAGTTTTACCATACTTAGTACTGGTTGCCAGTCTTCAGCCAGCAACCAAGAAGTCACATGACACAACATGCAATTCAGACCTGAGAAAAAGTTAACTTATATGAAGAAATTACTTGAATTGGTTTCTTCAGCTAAGAGATTATTCTAATGGTAAGGATGGGGGTATATACTATAATAGAAACCCTATTCAAAACAAAGAAAGTAGACACGCAGAGGGGATGGATTTACTAGTTATTTGGGAAACGAACCAGTGATGTGTGCTTTATAATTAACAGTAAGTACACAGAGATAGGATAATTGTTCTTATAACTCAGATTCAGGCTTGCACAACACATTCACATGGCCTGAAAGTTGAGATGAAGTTTCTAGAGGTTAATTAGAGACAACATAGCTCCATGAATTCATTTTGGATATTTTTTTATATCAATTTGTCTTTTCGTTATTCAGCAAGAAATATCCATAATTAGCTTTGTACGTCAGAAATTCAAGACAGTAGTGTGGGCTACAGATAGGTGTTTGAGACTGATTGGTATGTACTATAAAGTGGGTACCAGAAAAATTAAATGAAGTTATCCAAGATGGTGTGTGTGTGTGTGTGTGTGTGTGTGTGTGTGTGTGTGTGTGTGTATGCGTGTGTGTGTGTGTGTGTATGTTATGAGAAGGATGCTAAACATGGAACTCGCAGAGTGGCATTATTATCCGAGGACCAAGACTACTGTTCAAAGCAAAAGGAATAAATCAGGGTGTAGATGTCAGCAGGAACCAGGGAAAAGAACTTTCTGTGAAAAAGTGACAAGGAACTTAAGCCTGGTTAAAGTTTGCTTTTCTAAAAAAGAAATACTCTTTCCTACTCTCATACATATAGTCTAATGTGTCAAATTAATTCCCACAAAACACTGGGAATGAGTAGGAAAAAACATGGAGGGAGATAAGCCATTCATATGTTCAGATAAGATAATGGGCAAAACATGTTTAATATCTACATAATATGGGGTTTCATGGTATTATTTTTAATTCAACCATCTAGAAAGAGAAAATCAGAGGTGAGAAATAAGAGATGAACTTTAATTAAATAACAATATATCAGGTTTACGCTAGAATTTTAAATGGGTCCAGTACTGTGTGATGTTATTAAAATGTGTTCAAGATTATGAGACATTTGGAGAGTTAGTACGGTGACATTATTCTCACCTTAGATAGTCTAATATGCAATAGTGTTTTAAACAGTTACTGGCCAGAGTCGAACACACCTGCACTCCCGGCACTTGGGAGGCAGAGGCAAGAGGATGACTGCATACTGCAGAAAGTCTGAACTAAATTGCAAGTTCCAGGGAAGTCAGCATAACATAAGAGAACCTCATGCTAGAAAAAAAAAAGGAAAATGTAAGATAAAGAATGGGATCATTTTCCCTCCACGTGTGAAGGACATGCTCAGGGCTTGAGTGTCTTGCCTTCAAGTCTGTCAAAGTTGCATTGGAAATGCACAGTGCTTTCAAAGTTTTCTGACAGTACAGCCTTGGTGAAATCAGTTGATCTCTTTCCTTCTGAGACTGAAGGACAGACTTAAATCAGCTCAATCTGCACTTCCTAAATGTCCTCAAAGCTGTACAATTGTGAATGTCCCCTCGTATTAATGAATAGTTACCCCAACTTACAAAAATACTACTTTAAATCCAATTAACATTCCAAAGAAATAAAGTTTATGTCTGGGAGCAAAGTATTTCGTTTTGATTAATTATCATTCAATATTTATAAAAGTCCATGTTTCTGCTAAGTTGGAGCCCTAGCTCCCATCACAGGTTATAATAAATGATGAAAGATAATTATAATTTCAATTACCTTGCTTTTTTTCCCCCCAAAGGAGTTCACGTGCACGAGAAGTTAAACACTATAAAAACAGCTTTCATGGCTTGACTCCAGAATGACTTGTAAACTAAACACTTGTTGATAATCTAAGGTGCTTCGCATAAACAATATGCATAGTACATCAAATGTTATCTGAGTGAGGAGGTGTACGCTCACGTTGAGTTGGTGTTATAATCTCTACAAGGCCTCCAGTTTATACATTAAGTTTAAACTTGGGATTTATAGAAAACCTGAGCAAGCAATAAAAACAGTTCTAATAATATATTTCTTCCCCATATCATAATTGGAATTCAACTGTCTCTTAAGCTTATGTGGTAGAAGTTTGATCCTGAACAGTGTTGGGTAATGGTAAAGGAAGTCTACAAGGAGGGCCTGGCTGGAGACAATCAGGTCAATAAGATTGTCCCCTTTAAGGAATAGTGATGATTGTGTAGCCCCTTCATGGCAGCCAGAGGTGAGCAGCTTCGTTCCTCACTGCTTGAAAGTGTAATATTTTGTTGTTGCTGTTACTGTTGATGATGTCCCAAAGTGTCCATGGCCAAGAATTCAGGAACTAAAAATTTTAAAACCAGAGCTGTAAATAACTCTTTCTTCCTTTAAATTAATTACCTTTATCACCACCACAACAGAAAGCTAAAATACCTTACATAGATAAATGTAATGACAAATAATAAGCCAATATTGATGTATGACAATGAACTGAAGATCACAGTCTACTAAGAGTCCCAACATTGACCAATTGTATCATTCAACTACAGTGTTATTCTGAGATGAGTCATTTTATTTTTGTTTTTTTGTTTTTGTTTTTTGGGATTTTTGTTTGTTTGTTTTTCTATTGTTACTTTTCTATTCTGAGATCCCATCTGGGATGCCACAGTACATTTAGCTGTCGTGTCCTCTCAGGACTGTGACCCTTTCCTAAAGTTTTTTTATTAGTATTATTTATGATGGCTTTGAACGTTTTGAGAAGTACTGGTCAGGTAAATTATAGGCTGCCCCTTTATTGGTATTTGTCTGATGTTTTCGTGATGGTTAGACTAGCATTAAGGTTTCAGAGAGAGTGTAATAGAGGTGAAGTGTCATTTTCGCTCCCTCACATCAAAGAGAAATGCTATCAGTCTGCCTGGGACCCCTGATGCTGAGCTCTGTCTCCTCTTAGCTGAAGTCATGTTTGGCCCAATTCTCCACAGCAAAGTTACCCTCCCCCCTTTCCACACTCTGGAACAAAGTTGTTATTCAAAGTTGAAGGAGAAAGTATGGGACGTTAGGCTCCTATTGCATCTTCAAATAGATTTGCCTTTTCTTGTCTACCAATTAACATTAGTTAACTTTATAGCATTATGGACTCAAATGCATATTTTATGTTGTAAAATTACCCATTCGGTGCCTTTTCAGATGGTTCAGTTGCTTATTTTTACTTAGTTTTTAATCACCATCTCTCTGTGTATTCCAGGCAAGCCTCAAACTGGCTCTGTAGCTCAGGCTAGCCTAACACTCTCAGTTATTCTACCCCAGACTCCCAAACATCAGCATTACAAAACTGAGTGCCCCATTGTTGTGCTGGGTTGAATGAGAAATATCCCCAGATGCTCATATGTGAAAATACGTGATCTCTAAGTGGTGGTGCTGTTCAAGAAGGATATGGAATTTTTATGAGATGGAGTCTTGCTAGAGGAAGCAGATCACGTGGTGCAGGCTTGGAGATTTTATAGTCTGGCCCCATTTCCTTCTCTTTCTGTCTCTTTTTCCTATGGGTTGACAGACTGGGAACATTCTGCTCTCTTATTGCAAGGCTGGCCTCACGCTCTTGCCTTCCCTGAGTGATGGCTTGTCTCCCTTCTGATTAAGTAATCAAAATAAATCCACCCTTCCCTGTTGCTTTTTGTCAGAGTATTCTGTCACAGCAACAGAGAAGTAACTAATACAGTTGCCTAGCTTCTTGATTTATTTCTAATAACTATCAGCACATTTTTGTGTGGTTTGAAATTATGAGGACAACAGAATGAAGATAATAGACACAGAGAGAAAAAGCAAGTCTTTCTTTCAGTGAATATCAAATATTTGACAATAATAGATACATCTTCTAGTTAAATAAACAAATATATACAAATTAAGTTCATATGTCAAAATAGTTCCAAGCTACATAAATGTGAGACAACATTTAAATTACTGATGATAATAAGTACAGTCTCATTCTTAAAATGTTATAATTAAATAATGCTAAAGTACTATAATTACTAAGATAACTGAGTTAAATATAAGATACTAAGAAAACATCAGTATCATTATTATGTATAAGTGATAGATAAAACAGAAATTACAATGAAATATAATTCCAAGCCATGATGAATTCTTTACTAGGAATAAATTCAAATATTTTTCCTCAGCAGCATATTAACATACTGTCTGAAATAACAAACTGTTTAAAAGAATATGTGCTAATTATTTTATTTCTTCTTGTGTGATTTTAATGTAGTTCAGGATTCTTAGAAGTTCATCTGTGGACATTAAACTTCCTCAAAACAACTAGAATGAAACCGCTATTTTGGTATTACAATGTTTTGTTATCAAGGCTAGTATGCTTGTATACCCAGCTGTATAGTAGATAGATATACTGAAAAATAAAACAGTTTAAAGAAGATTATAAAATAGTAACAGTGTTAAACTAGAAAGGATGCGATCGTAAGAAATTACTAAGATTATCTTTCTGACCAGGTTAAAAATATCAAAGATAAATACAGTCATGTAATTAGTTTAACAGAATAGTCTTTATCCTAACGATTTCTGAATCTTGGCCCTAGATGTAAGCCCCAATCCCTGTGGTGCTATGACTGAACTCTTAGTGATTTTTACCTTCCAACATTCTGACACGTACCTTTTGGAGTTTGGAGGTAAAACATGAGCTAATCCACAAAAGAAGCTGTCATGAAAAGCACACATAAACCTGGATCCAGAAGTTACATCTGAATAAAATGCATGAAACTTTTAATCTATTACAAAGACATGACCAGCAAGGCAATGTCATACCCAGAGTATAGTTAACTGTTATATAGAAAACTAATTTTTTAATTTTTAAATTTATTCTCACACATATTACATTCTGGCTATAGTTTTCCTTCCACCCTTTCTTTCCAGTGTCTCCCTTCTTCTCTCCCTCCCAAATCCACTCTTCCTCTTCTCTCTTCAGAAAAGAACAGGCCTCCCATGGATATTCAACCAAACACAGCATTTCAGGTTGGACTAAGATTAAGCACCTCTCCTCATATTAAGGATGGGTGAGGCAATCCAGTATGAGGAAAAGGTTTCTCAAAGCAGGCAAGAGAGTCAAAGACAGTTCTCACTCTCACTTTTAAGAGTTCCACAAAAACTCCATGCTACATAACCATAATATATATCCAGAGGGCCTAGGACAGACTCATGCAGGCTCTGTTATTGTTGTTTTAGTCTCTGTGAGTCCTTGTAAGCCTTGGTTAGTTGATTCTGTGGGTCACGTTCCTATCGTATCTTTGTCCTACCTGGCTCCTACTATCCTTCCTCTCCATCTTCCACAGCAATCCTAAGCTCTTTCCATCAGTTGCTTGATGAAACCTCTCTGAAGATGATTATGCTAGGCTCCTGTCTATGAGTGTAGGAGAATATAATTAGGAGTATTTCCTTGGCTTCTTTTTCCAGAGTATGTTTTGTTCTATTATAGGTCTCTGGACTATTAAGCTTTTGTATTTTTTGGCCTTTCAGGCAGTGTCAGGAAAAAGCTCCCTCTAGTGGTGTGGGTCTAAAGCTGGACCCTTGGTTGTCCACTACCATATGTTTGTGCCATTTTTAACCCAGAACATCTTGCAGTTGGGAAAACTTTTAGGTGGAAGGCTTTGTGGCTGAGTTGGTGTCCCAGTTCCTTTACTGGACATCTTGTCTGGTTATGGGAGAATGCCAGTTCAGGGTCCTATCCCCCATTGCTAGGAACCTTAGCTAGGGTCACTGTTGCAGAATCCTGGGAGTTTCCATAGTATTAGGCTTCTATCTTGCACCTGAAATGCCACACAATTCCAGTTGTTTCTCACAGTATTTTCTCTTTCCCTCCATTATCTCCTTGCCTGAATCCTATTCCCATTCCTACCTATTCCCTGTCTGCCCACAATATTTTTTCTATTTCACCTTCCCAGGGAGAGTCATGTGTCTATGCTTGAGCTGTGTTTCTTACTTAGCCTTTCTTGGTCTGTGTGTTGTATCATGATTATCCTTTACTTTATAGCTGATGTACATTAATGCATGAGTAAATACCATGCTTTTCTTTCTAGCTCAAGATGCCTCACTCAGAATAATTTTTTTCTAGTTCCATCTATTTGCCTGCAAATTTAATGATGTTATATTTAAAGAGCTGATTAATACTCCATTGTCTAAATGGACCTCATTTTCTTTGACCATTCTTCTGTTGAGGAACATATAGTTTTTTCCAGTTTCTGGGAAATACGAATAAAGCTACTATGAACATAGTTGAGCAAGTGTTCTTATAGTAGGATGGAGCATCCTTTGGATACATGGCCAGGAGTGGTATAACTGGGTCTTCGGGTAGATTGATTTCCAATTTTCCAAGAAATCATCATATTGATTTCCAAAATGTCTATACAAGCTTGCACTTCTACCCGCAATGGAGGAATGTTCCCCTTGCTCCATGCCCTGGACATCATGAGCTGTTGCTAGTGGGAAATAGCCCTTCTGACAGGTGCAAGATGGGATCTCAGAATCATCTTGATTTGCATTTCCCTGGTGGATAAGGATATTAAAACATTTTCTTTAAGTACATCTCAGCCATCATCTGAGATTCCTCTGTTGAGAATTCTCTGTTTAGGTCTGCCCTCAGTTTTTTATTGAATTATTTGCTTTGTTGATGTCTAGTTTAATTCTTCATATATTTTAGAAACTAGCCCTCTGTCAGATTGGACTAGGTGAAAATATTGTGCCATTCTGTATGCTGTCTCTTTGTCCTATTGATGCCCTTGCCATAACGAAGTTTTTCTGGTTCATGAGGTCCCTTTTGTTAATTGTGGTTCTTAGTGCCTGCACTATTGTTCTGGTCAGGAGGTTGTCTCCTTATTCTTTCACAGGCTCAGTGTATCTGCTTTTATGTGGATTGATTTGGTTCATATGGACTGGATTTTTTTTTGTGAGACAGGATTTCTCTGTGTAGCTCTGGCTCTCCTGGAACTCACTCTGTAGACCAGGCCAGCCTCGAACTCAGAAATCTGCCTGCCTCTGCATCTGCCTCTGCCTCCCAAGTGCTGGGATTAAAGGTGTGTGCCACTACCGCCCTGCATGGACTGGATTAAAATACTTTATCTACTACCAGTAGATATTATTACTACATTTCATCACTATGAAAAGATACTAAGGGAAGGAGGTTTATTTTAACTTTAAATTTCAGAGGTTTCATTGCAAGGTCTCTTTGCAGGGTTATGGGACACTGGCAGAATCTGATGGGAGAAAGAGCATACTGGACCCAAACTGTCAGGAGATATAGAGAGACCAGAGGAACTGACAACAGGATAATGACCCTCTGTCATGGGTCTTTAATCTTGATTGTCCACTTGATGAGCTCTAAAATCTACAAAAAGTCATCCCTTTGGAGGTGAGGGCTGACTGTGAGGGCATTTCCAGGAAGATTAACTGCTTCCCAACACTGTACAGCACCTAGTATGGCATGATCAAGATACAATGATATCAAAGAAAAAAAGCAAAGCTGTTTGCCTGTCTTTCTTCACTTCTTGCTGGTAAGTGCATCCATTCTTCATGGTATTATTACCATCATTGCCATCCTTAGCTATCACTAGATCCCAGCTTCTTTAGCCTCTATCTTTACACTAGAGATTAGTGACTCTGAAGAATCCTCTAGGCCTTCAGCACCACATTAACAATGAAGAAACGTTCAGACTCACAGACTTGGCAGCTTCTTGTTCCTCATCCTTACCAGAATTCAATTAGCCACTTTTGCTTTCTCAGCCTCTCCATGTAAAATAAAATAGTCTAGTAAATCTGATTTTATAATATACATATACTCTGTCAATTCTGCTCTTATAGAGATTCCTATTTAATGCGTCCTCTGAAGACATGCTCCAAATAACCTCATTTTTCTATCCAGGTGCCACATTCTAATAGACCATTCAACTGTAAATTTAATGATGTACCAACTCAATGAAGTAAGGGTTTCTGTGATCTCTTTGCCCCTCAAAACCTGCCAATTGACAATCAGGCCTTTAGTCTATGAAACATGGAAGCTGAAACGTTACCTTTCCCCATTGCTTACTTTTCCCAGTCAGGTCAGACCCTATGTGTATCACTATCAAACTTATGCAGACAAAATCTTCCTTCTACTACTCACTCCTAATGACACTATTGCCTCTGGCCACTGTCACATCGACCATGTGTAAACATTTACATGACCATTCACATGGGATCTTTAGCTAGGGGCACAACCTGGTTGCAAGGCAGATGTTTTCTAAGGGATCAGCCATGTTGAGCTGTGTGCCTTTCTCAGGGGTTTGATAATTATGCTTTTGTCTAAGGTAACTGTAACTCTATCTCTTTGAAGAGCTTCTGGAAGGTGATACAAGAACCAAATGAAACTCTATTTCTTTTGCATCATAATGTTCTAGCAAAGATAAAAACTCACAGGTTTTGGAGCTAGGGTATACCAAGAGTGGACAAGCTTCCAGACGTGGGCCTATATCTCTGTATCTCTGAGGTACTATTGGGCCTGTACTCGTCTAACAGATCTGTCTCCTAGGGAAGATCTCCTGGAGTGCCTTTGCTCCTGGCTCCCCTTGTCTCCAATCTTCCCCACATGATCAGTTGCTTGCCATATATCTATGACAAGTAACTAAGATATTAAAAAATTAAAGATAGATTTTAGGTAATGAGAATTGTGTGTATATTAGTCTGTGAATATTAAAGTACATTTAGCTCATGAAAAACAATTGGAGATCACCAATAAGCTAATCACAACAATATTTTAAAATTATACTTTAGGAAACAAAATAGCATGAGAATCTGTACAGAAATCTATAGAAGGAAACCGCAATATCCTTAATATATAAATGTGGAAAATCTTGCAAGTCATTTTCTATAGCATACAAAGGTAATTTAATCTATTAAAGTCAAACAAATAAAATTCTATTCATAGCCAGGACTACCAACAATAACAATAACAACAATATAATAGAGAAGTAAATTTTATTCAGTATTAAAAAATAATAAAATTAGGGAACTAAATTGTATTTGACTTTAAAATGTTTTAATAAAACAGAGCTTCTCATCAAATAAAATCCAATATTCAGGTTGTAGCACTCTGGATCAAAAGTATTTATCACATAAAATATGCATGATACACAGAATTTTTATCAATTTCGTGAGAATTGCAATATATTATAAACTAATAAATTAAAAGTTCTTTCTATTGAGTCTGATACACTTGTTTGGAAGGGTATTTTGTTGTGGAGTATCGACAGAATTCAGTTTTGAAATTATTTGCTTGCCCAATATGAAATTCTCTCATTTCAAGTTTTTGTGACCTCATGAGGGCAAATAGCATTTAGTTATAGATAATATATTGAAAAAATTGCCCTGAAAAATGTTGGCCTTCTGCTTTTCTCTTGAGAATGAGTGTGAGAATTTGTAAAGGTAGAAAATGAGCCATCTCAGGTTTCTTAGCCTTCCTCTGTTTCATCAGAAACCCTTTGACATTTTAAGATGGACTAGGGAAGATCCTGAGATTCATATCCTATTTATTTGCTAGGTCATGCTAAATAGTGCCCAACCTCCCCCTTACAGATGGTGACAGGTGCATGTGATCATGATGAACACAGAGAAACTAAAGACAGTCAAGCCCAAATTTTTAATAAACTTCCATGGTACCCCAACACAGTGCCTTAGGCCCAACCTGCTGGGCATGGAGCTCCACCTTCCTATAGCGATCCATTTGGCTGAAACAACCTGAGAAAACTAGAATTATTTTCAGAATCACTGCAAGCGAGTTGAAGCATGGAAGAATCATTATTCATAATTTGCTGCCTATGGAAAATATCAGCACCAGTCTGCTCATTTCACTTACGTATTCACTTAATAAATCATCCAGTAGACATGATTTTCAACCTCCCCCAAGAAAGACGAAATTCCTTCAGAAAATAATCACTCAATGATTTAAGCTGAAAATATAAATGTAGTGCACAGGGTACATAGAAATCTCTGTCAGCTATATAAATCTCACAAACATTCTGCTTGTCTCCTGGGGTATGACAGTGCTAAAGGACCACAGAATGTTTATAAGCAAGACTATTTTTGCAACTCACAATGTTAAAACATTCTCAGGGACATTAAAACAAAAAAACAAAATAAAACAAATTTTTTAAAAAAAACAAAAACAAAATCAAGTTAGATACAAACTTCTACCTTACCATCAATCAAGTCAAATTGGAAGGACAGATTTTTCTTTTCTTTCTTTCTTTTTTTTTTTTCAATGAAAGATGTAATGAAATTCCTGGTACAGTGTTTGGGACTGAGAATATTAAGTAGACAGATACAGATGAGCAGAAAATTCATATGATAAAAGAAGGAATTTGGAACATAGGAAAACAAAACAAGCACCACATATTTTATGAACAGTGAAGGAAGACATTGATACAGATGATGAAATATGGGAAATTAGTGTGTAAATGAACACTGCCCAATGTCTGTTCAGTTTTCTTATGCTAAGACAATTCCATAGTCACAAATAACTGACAATCTCAAGGGTGGCTGTGGGCAAGATTTATTTCTCATCCTCTCTCTCTGTAACCCAGACTGAAGAAGCAACTTTCCTGCATTTGGAGAGTAGGCACTCAAAGAAAATGAGAATCTTATCTATGGTGCATTTGTGGAATGACTCCTTGAAACACAGTTGTGTCCACCTTTCACTTTGCATTGATATTCTATTGGTCAAAGCATGACTCAGTGTCAATGGGAGGAAGCGATCCTTTCCCTCACAGGGAGAGGGTCTGCAGAAGAATGTTCGAGGGTAGAAGGCATATGCTGATGAAAAATTACACTGTGATTTCCCAAAAGTTCCAAGAGATGCTTAGTTTTAAAGATCAGGTGTCTCTATGGACATACAGTTTACAAACTGACTGGAATAGAGTGTGTTGTATAGTTATTATGAAAGAAGCTAGAATCTTTGTGCATTCCAAAGACCTAATTTCTTTATCTTACTTAATATCAAAGTCATAGTACAAATAAACCTGATTTCCACCTTCAGCTCTAGATTTCTCATCCCATGTCCTATGCCCAGGGCTTTAAAAACAATACTAATCATCACCTACTTTCTCCATTCTCTGCAATTGTAACCAATTATGAAAAAATACAGAAGAAATGAGATGAAAATGTACAAGCATTTATGAGACATTCATCAGAGAATATAACTTCAGATATGGCTATAAATGTGTTTTATAACATTTATCCATTTCTGTTAAACAAAATTAATCATCTCTTATTGGTATTTTCAACCTATAGCCACAAAGAGTAATACCAGACCAAATGGATTACTCCTAACCAAATTCATTGCTTCTCTATATGTACCTATTTGAAATTTTTCTAAAAAAGCAAAGGAATGGGTTGCAGTCTCAACTACTTCATCCAAATCCAGCAGTTAATACAGGTCAAAGGTATTTGAGAGAAAAAATGGTAGGGAGGATAGAGACTGCATAAAACTCTACAATGATCTCTTTCTCTTCCCACTTCTGTCCTCCTCAATCTTTATCTCAACCCTCCCCAGCCCAAGACAGGGTCTCCCTATGTAAGCCAATGCAGTCTCAAAACCAGGATCCTTCCTACTTTGGTTCTGAAAATCTAGGATTATAGGTATGGAGTACTATAGGTGGCTTCAATCTTAACTCTCACCCTTAAGAATTAAGTTTGTGGTCAGGCAGAGACTGAGGCAGTTTCAATTTTTACGTTCACATTAGAGATACCCCCAAAGAACCAAACACTGATGGCCTGGTTTCTGAAGAGTTTATATTTTCCCCTGACTCCAAAGGAAACCACTCCAGTACATGAAATGACTCTCGAGTCTCTCTTTATCTTGGGAAAGAATTACTTTCAGCTCCATCTTTCCATCACTTTATACCTGCATTCAACTTCTACACCCTAGGATGTTTTACACTAGAAAGAATATTATGCCTTCAGGAGCACATTGGTTACAGGGGTTCAGTGATGCCACTTTTCCTGTGCCTTTCACATTCAAGAGAATTTAAGAGAGTCATACCACACGTAGCAAACAGCCAATCCTAATTCTAAAGGATTAATCCAAAGGCAAATAATGTCCCCAGAATTCATTACATTGAGGTACCAAAGAGCCTTTTATAGGGATGATGAAACACTCATTGTGTATCATCTTCAGTTAAGTATCTGAGCCTCCTGAGTTCCTCCTCCTAAATTTATCAGTCAAGTAATTTACTCCCCTGCTCCTTGTCTTACAGAGAGAAGGGAAAAGTCTGGCATATTTGTCTATCTAGGACACTTCTCATGTCATGTTAATGTGAGAAGTAAGGAATGAGTACTGTTTCCTAAAACACAGCCATACTTCCCCTGGCTAGCTCTACTCCTTACACCAAAGTAGTCAGAGATAAGGAGTTTTATCATGATTTCTGTAGGCTTTATACTTCCTAGGTATTGACCTTTGTAAGATGCTTCCCCTATTCCCATCAATTAATAGCTAGCACAAATAGATACCTGATAATACAAATTAGTCCCTAATTAATTAAGGCCTTAAATTGCTGAGCAAGTAATTCTTTCTGCATTCAATAAAGACTACTGAGTTAACAAAACAGTCCCAAAAGAGAAATCAGAGGAAAAAATATATGTATGCTCTTGATTAATGAATAAATTCCAGGAGAAATATATGTTAGATTGGGCAATTTGTAAGAGTGAAAAATGTTTTTCATTTATATGTGAGAGCAACTTTGAAAATGTATCAAAAAATACAAAAGAGATTCAAGTAGTACTTGCTTCACCTGTATCAATTTGTGCATTTCTCTGTCTCCCTCTCCCTCTCTCAGACAAACACACAAAACACCACACACACACACACACACACACACACACACACACACACACACACACACACATACACATACACAAACCTAATGTTTACTTACATGAATTAGTTATCTCAGAACAAAAAAAATAATGAAAAAATAAATTTCCATTATAGAAATTTGGCTTATATGGGATTTATTTAAGGCTGATAAATATATAGATGTTTACTTTTTAATGTACTACATTTCTAAATTCTCCATGAATGCTACAATAAAAAGCTGTAGTCTCTATACTACCCCATGAAAGGAATCCAGTAGATCTGACCCCAAGTGCCTAGTAACTGTGAAAGTCACTAAAATACATTTCAAGATGCCTCTGTCTTCTCATCTAGGGAAATTTCACCAAGTTTTCAAACTCATGACATGTAAATATAATATAATATTTATAATATATGAATAAATACTGTAAAATAAAATGTACAAAAGATAAGATAATGAAATAATATACCTGTGTAGTGTTAATAACATATGTGTGTGTATTTGTTTGTGTGTGTGTGTGTACATTCACGTAGCTTGTCATAGAATTATAAATGAGCACAATCTGATGTAATGCACCATGTGGTTACCTCCAAGACAGCTTAGAGTCATTTATAAAATCATTTTATTTGATAGAATAATAGTCAATAAAATATTTGGTAGAAAACTAAACATGTGAGAAAATATTTAGAATCTTGGTAATAACTATCAAGTAAAGACCAATGCAACACCCTAACCAATTCATAGATGTTTGTGTATCTGAATGAGGAAGGGAAAGCCAGATGGCAAATCTGACATTCAATATGCAAATGAAAAGTCCCAACTTGTTTTCCTGGCTAGCAATGGTGCTGTCCTAGCCCTACACTGTACACATGGAAGCACGTTTGTTTTTCTCAAAAGTTTTTCCTTTGCTTTGCCTCATGGGAAGAAGCAAAATAACAAGGGTCTGAGCATTTTTTTAAAGTCAAGAAAGCTGTCTGGGAATGGCTCTTGTGGAACATATGAAATTCAACTACTTCTGTTTTTCCAAAATGACTCTCTGTAAAAAAAACAAAAATTCCCTAGTAAATATTTGGTGGAATTTGTTGTTTGCTCATTTCTATGCTGGGGAATCATAGTTACAAACAAGTTTTGTGATTTGGCTATTGCTGTTGCTAAAAACAAAGAAATAGTTTTCTTCTATGGTTTTCTAGGGATGGTAGCCTAGAAGTCCTAAAAATTCAATTAATAATTTATCAAGTAATGAAATGTTACTTCATAGACGTCTTATGCAAGGAGTTACATCTATAAAACAGAATAAATAAAAAACTACATGTATTATTGAAAGAAGATAAAATCATAACATAATATGTTAAATGTTCAAATAATGCTGTTTTTATTGAGGATGGCTGATTGGAGTAGTCTCTGTATGTCTTTGTGGATATCATGCAGCCATGTTCAAATGCATCTGAAAGCTGAGCCCTATCATATACGGGCAGATAAATGTGATAAAAGCATGTGGTAAAATCTGACTACATTGCTATTTAATTCCATTTATATAATCAATACACTCTTTTCTGAATGTCATTCTGGGAATTATAATAATCATAAAATTTGAAAGGGCATAGTGATAACATGGGAGAAACAAAAAATACCTATAATATAAATGTATCCTTGAAGTTTACTGAAAGCTAGGCATATTTATCAATAATCCATATTTGAAAAGTATGTGTCATGCTTATATGAGATATACAGAAAACTGTGTATCAAACTATGTACCAACTTCTCAAATGAGTTTTCTAGAGGATTTGGATTTTAACTATTATTTTTCATTACTGTTGTTTTTCAGTCATGTTCAAGTCCACACAGGGAGCACTGTGACAATCATGGTCTTATCAACATATTTAATATGGATTATGTAAGTTACAACATAGACCAGTAATCAGATTTTGAAGCATATTTGCATTTAAAAGAACTTGAATCACTCAGAGGTTTAGTTTATGGATGTGTCTGTTCTCAAAGTGTCCTTCTAAAGCAATAAAGAAAACCTACAAATTAATCATGAATAGGATTACACATTATTTGGCCTTATCCAATGATTTGCAATTTGTCACATTAACTCTTTGCTATTTAGCTCCACCCTCAAAGAATAGCATGTTTAGGAACAGTTTAGCATCTGAAAGAAGGGCATCATTGTCTTTATGTCATCTGAGTTCTCTGTCTACATCCCCATGGGGTGTATAGAACAATAAACTAGGAAACTCAGAGGCAAAGCCCTGTACTCACCATTGTCTCTCAGCATTTAGGCCAGTGTCTGCTCCAGACCTTGCTCTATGCTAGGCAGAAATTAGATGAGACACATCAGGGTGTCTATCTTTATTGCGTTTGTTTGTTCTCCCTCTTTTAACATCCTCACCATAGTCTGTTGAATGATATCTTCCAAAGGGTTTCTATAATAGGGATATCTGTCACCTTACAACATCATCAACATGAAATATGTTGGATAGAAATTACTGAAATTTATATACATTAAAAATTTAAATGAATTCACCCACAGTGGAATATCATCATGTCTAGTTACCTCAAATTTCAAACTATAGATAGGGCCTACCTTGAAATCTGAAAATTCTACACACAATGTAATTAGGTAAACATATAATTATCAAAGAAGAGGAAAATGCTCCATAAATTTACCTAGTTAATGCTAGCCTGGATTGGTCTTCAACCAGGAAGCATTTCCCAGTGGGTGGTTAGAAAGTAATCTTTCCAGTGTTTGGATGACATGGTAATCTGTTAGATGCTTAAAGCTATTCTGGTGTGCTGGCAAAAAAGTGCTACACATCACCCGCAGGATCAGAGATGCACTGAGTGATAGTGCTCCATCCTCACATTCAATTGGGGGATCTTTCTGGATAAAAAGGCTATTATGTCCCTGAGATGTCACTGTCATCACTATAGTCAATAGAAAAGCCATCTATTCTTAAGGAGCTTTCTACCATAGTTAACCTTTCTAGACTGGGACTCTAAATTCTGCAGGATCAATTAGAACTAATCCAAAACACAATATTAGACTATGCCTCCTTTTCATTTATTTATTTTTTAATTCTACAGTCAGAAATAGACAAGCAATGCCAGGTTTGCTCTCAAATAGTCCCAGATAAGGAAAGCATTTTCTGTCTGTGATCATTACACAATTCAAATATTTTCCTGAGAATCACATAATCCGTCATGCCAATAGGAAACTAATGTGGCCTTCATGCAGTCAATGCTATGTATCAGGAAGGAAGCTCATGGACATCTTGTTGAATTAAAACCATGATGAGCGGGTTAGGAGCTGTATTCTTCATCACCACCTGCTGCTCCCTTACTCCAGTCAAGACTAATTGACTTGCACTGAATTAACAGAGACTCTGCAATTGCCTGATGAGTTAGTGATGATCTCAGCTCTACCACTGATTAACCTGTTGGAATGCCCAGGTGAAACGATAACGGGTTTTAGAAATTTGAATTCGAGATTTTAAAAGGGAAAAATCTAAATTTCTGTGGACAACAGGGAAGAACAAGATAATCAGGGAAGCTTGATGAATAATTCACTGAGATAGAAAAGGGAGCTCAAAATATCAGTTTCTGACACCCATGTGTTTTCTTTCTTTTCTTCTTCTATGAAAGACAAAAATGGTGAAAATCTTGTGAAAGAATGTGCAAAGGTGCATTAGATCTTTGAATCGACACCTGCGAGGGAGCAATGTGAATAACCAGATCATAGATGGAACTGGCTACAGGTTATTCTGAAGCTTATGTATACTCAAGGTTTGTAAAGCGTTCTTAAAATAGAATTAATCCTTACCAGCCACTAATGTTCCTGTACTAGATTAATGCAACTATTCACACGGGCTGATCATCCCCAAGGAAGTTCACAGTACATCAAACTAACACTCTTCACTAAAGGGCAATTATATTTGGTAGAAATAATCCCCCTGCAAGCAGAAAAGGAAAAGAAAATCAATCACTTCATGATTTAATGGACTATCCAAAAGCAAGGCTGGCCTTTACCAAGCATGAACTGCAGTGGTAATAATTAGAACACGTCTTGTTAAGAAAAAGAAATTCAGAGTTTATATTATTTTAAATTAAAAACTCATTAAAATTTAATTCACATGGTCTCCACAATAAAAATTCAGCAATTTTCAAAGTTCACAAATTCTAGATTTCCATTAATGACCTGGATCTTTTCATTTATTTAAGAACTATTTAATGGCTTTAATAAGTGCTCAGTCTTTTTTTATATACATAAGGGAAGTTATCTCTTAATAGGGGTCTATATCCTTCTGATCAAAGTTGGTGTGAATAATGACAATTAAGTTTTATTTTAACATACGAGAATATATTCAATGGAATGGAGGACTTGTATCTAACCACCTATTTTGTATCTTGTATAAAATATCTAATTATCATATAAATATATATAAAACCTTCCACTAGCCTGTGCACCTTTACAATGTGTTTTGCAGACTTATCCCATGCTAAGCACAGGCTTCTACTTTCTGCTTTCACACTTTTTGTTATACTTGTTTTCTGCCCATCTGACTCAACATTCCATCTCTATCTGTCAAAACCTGTTCTTCCATCTAGGCTCTATGTCTTATCCAAATAGACTGGTAGATATTTTCAGTCACAGCTCATATCTCTTTCTGTATCCTCTCTTGTCATTGAATGGATACCTCTATAATTGGAAAACTCATAGTTTATCATAGTTGGCTAAGTTACCAATGTTTCTTCCCTCTGGCCAGCACCTATGTTTAGATCAGAACCCTAAAACTACATAGAAACTCTCAGACAGAATAATTAGTGCAGAGTTATAAATCCACCAGAAAATGAACACTTTATCCCTTACCATTGGTTAAAGCGTCCTATGTTTTTAGTAATTTTAAAGCTAAGTAACAATCACAAAATAGTAATACAAATAAAAACCAACCAAAGAGTAGACATGAAGGGACCCATGGCTCCAGCTGCATATGTAGCAGGGGATGGCCTTGTTGGACATCAATGAGAGGAGAAGCCCCTTGGTCCTATGAAGGCTTAATGCACCAGTGTAGGGGCATGCCAAGGCAGGTAAGTGGGAGTGGGTGGGAGAGTGAGCAGGGGGAGGGGGAAGGGATAGGGGGTTTCAGAGGGCAAATGAGGAATGGGGATAACATTTGAAATGTAAATAAAGAAAATATCTAATAAAAATGAAAAAAGAAGGGCAATCATCATTTACTACTAGTAAGTGAAATGCAGCAATTTCATAGATCTTTATTGCTAAATATTATAGCCTTTGCTGATGTATATAAAAGATGAAGTCACTTCCAGAACATGGCAAAACATTAAGACACATGATCATGGAATTAAATACAAATTCAAGAACAATACTTTGATGATTATCTGTTCTCTTCAGTACTAAATCTTTGTTTCAATATTTCCATATTTATAGGAAACTTCAGTCACCTTGACAAAAACTGTATGCACAAAGATGTTGAACTGTTTCCTATAAACTGTGGTTTATTTTTCCAGTTCAGTAGAATTGTCTTCAGCATCAAGGACCTTGATTTATGTCTCTGAATAAATCCCCTCCTTCATTTTCCTAATGAGCAGAGCCTAGTAGGAAATGAAACACATTTTGATTAATAGTGCTTTGATAGTTATCACTTCTTTGTTTATGAGAAAGCTTGCTAGTTCCCTCTTAGTTGTAAATTAGAAAATGATACTTTAGTCCTCAAATCCTTCTAAGGCCTCTGAGTTCAATCAGTTGTAGTTAATTGGCTATTAAGTGGCTCCTTTCTGGGCTCCATTTTTATTGAGAATAGAATCAAGAGAAACCAAGGTACCTGCCTTCCTTTTTTTGATTTTGTTTTTGTTTTTTCCTGAAAAGCACATTCTTTTATTGACAAAGGAAGTAAAAACATTTTATGATAAAACTGAAGATTTACAAGGAAAATATTTCAGATAAAATAGAAGAGATATATAGGAAAACACATTAAAATTTATGATTTTCATGGAAAAATTAAGAGTAAAGTAGTAGACATGAAAACATTGCTAAATTAATTGAAAAAGGAAGTAGAAATATTTTATGATAGAATTGAAGATTTACATGGAAAATATTTCTGATAAAATTGTAGAAAAATGTAGAAAAGATGTTAAAATTGAAGATTATCGTGGAAAATTTTGTATATATATATAATAATGGTAGACAAAAATATTACTAAATTGATTGAAAGGGGAATTATAAACATTTTTCTGATAAAGCTGAAGATTTACATGGAAAATATTTCTGATAAAATTGAAGAAACATATAAAAACATCTTAAAATTGACTATTTCATGGAAAATTATACAGATAAAATGGTAGACATAAAAAACTCTAAATTAACTGAAGGTGAAATTAAAACATTTTGGGAAAAATTCAGAGATTTACATGGAAAGCATTTCTGATAAAACAGAAGAAATATATAGAAAAACATGTTAAAATTGATGATTATCATGAAAAATAATGCAGATAAAATGGTAGACATAAAAAATTACTAAATTAATTGAAAGAAGATTACAAACCTTTTCTGATAAAATTGAATATTTACATGAAAAATATTTCTGTTTGTCTATGTCTTTTTATTGGGGAATTGAGTCCATTGATGCTAAGAGACATTAAGGAATAGTGGTTGCTGCTTCCTGTTATTTTTGATGTTATTTTTATGTTTGTGTAGTTATCTTCTTTAGGGTTTGTTGGAAGATTCTTGCTTTTTCTAGGGTGTAGTTTCCCTCCTTGAGTTTGAGTTTTCTATTATCCTTTGTAGGGCTGGATTTGTGTAAATTTGGTTTTATCATGGAATAACTTGGTTTCTCCATCTATGATGATTGAGAGTTTTGCTGGGTATAGTACTCTGGGTTGGCATTTGTATTCTCTTAGGGTTTGTATGAGATCTACTCAGGATCTTTTAGCTTTCATCATCTCTGGTGTAATTCTAATATATCTGCCTTTATAAGTTACTTATCCTTTTGCCCTTATTGCTTTTAACATTCTTTCTTTGTTTAGTGCATTTGGTCATGGACATCTGTTTCTTTAGGTTAGGGACGTTTTCTTCTATAATTCTGTTGAAGATATTTACTGTCCTTTTAAGGTGGAAATCTTCGCTCACTTCTATACCTATAATGCTTAGGTTTGGTCTTCTCATTGTTTCCTGGATTTCCTGCATGCTTTGGCTTACAACCTTTTTGCATTTTGCATTTTCTTTGACTGTTGAGTCAATGTTTTCTATGGTATCTTCAGCACCTGAGATTCTTTCTTCTATCTCTTGTATTCTGTGGTTGATGCTTGCCATCTATGACTCCTGAATTCTTTCCAAGGTTTTCTTTCTCCAGAGATGTCTCACTTTGTGATTTCTTTATTGTTTCTACTTCTGCTTTTAGATCCTGGAAGGTTTTGTTCAGTTCCTTCACTTGATTGTTTGTGTTTTCCTACAATTCTTTAAGGAATTTTCGTTTCCTATTTAAGGGCTTCTGCCTGTTGACCCATGTTCCCCTGTATTTCTTTAAGGGATTTTTGTGTTTCCTGTTTAAGGGCTTTTACTTGTTGACCCATGTTCTTCTGTATTTTTTTTAAGGAAGTTATTTAAGTCCTTCTTGAAGCCCTCTATCAGCATCATGACATACAATTATGAATCCTACTCTTGCTTTTCTGGTGTGTTGGGCTACCAGGGACTTGCTGTGGTGGGAGAGCTGGGTACTGATGTTGCCAAGTAGCGTTTGTTTTTGTTGATAAGGTTCTTGTGCTTGCCTTTCCCCATTTGGTTATCTCTGGTGTTAGTTGGTCTTGCTATCTCTGGCTGGAGCTTGTCCCTCCTTTGGCTCTGTAAGCCTGTGTCCATACTCCTGAGAAACCAACACTCTTCTGGCAGTGTCTGTGTATAGAAGTCTGTGGAGCCACCTGGATCCCCAGTGCAGGAAAACTTCTGTCCCAGCTGCTCCACTGATCTTATGCTCTGTCCAGTCCTAGTTGCTCCCCTCCAGAGAGAAGGTGGAGATCTCACCTCAGCACTCAGAACTGAAAGCACTGCTGGGAGATGGACCATGAACAGAAGGCTGTGGAGCTGCCTGGCTCCTGGGTGCAAATGGCAGCAGGAAGACTTCAGTCCCAGCTGCTCCACTGATCATATGCCCCATGTGGACCTAGCTGTTCCCCTCCAGAGAGAAGGTGGAGATCTCACCTCCACACTCATAAGTGAAAGCTCTGCTGGGAGATAGATCACTCTCTCCTGGCGGTGGCCATGCAGGAAGCTGTGCAGGAGACTGTGGGGCTGCCTGGCTCCCTGGTGCAAATCACAGAGGGAAGACCAGGTACCTTCCTTCTAAAAGCATGTAATTTAGTCATGGAGATAGACAAGTAGAGATGTTATCATAGAGCTGTGGCTTTAACTATCAGATGTCATGGAAATGGTGGGATTTATAAAAGTTAGAGAGCTTAGTCATTGAAGTAAGCCCATGTAACAAGTAAAACTTTCCTACTCAGCACTGTGAAATCAACTCAACCTGTTGACATTCCCAGTTGTTAACTTGACTGTGTCTGGAATGAACCACAATTAATGTAGCTTACACCTATGAATTATCAAAACTCTTCCTGTGAATCCTTTTTTCTGAACAATTATGAATGACTGTAACTATATGTGAAATACATACCTACCAGTTCATGAGATAGATAGAAAAAGAGGGGGAGAGAAGGAAGGAGAGAGAGAGAGAGGGAGAAAAAGAGGGAGAGAGGGAAAGAGGTAGAAAGGGAGAGAGGGAAAGAGGGGAGAGGAAGAGGGAGACAAAGAGGGAGATAGAGAGGGAGAGGGAGAGGGAGAGGGAGAGGGAGAGGGAGAGGGAGAGGGAGAGGGAGAGGGAGAGGTTTTGATAGCTATTGATTGGATGAGATCAAGCAAACTCAGTCCTCAGTTGCACTTGATCCCTGCTAAAATGATATAAGGACATGAGCCTGGATGTGAAATGTATGTATGTGAAAACTAGGCAGAAAATATAAATGTGACATTCTAGGTTGAGAAATTACATGAACACAACACAGAATGGCAGGCAGTGCAGAGTTAGGAAGTGTGAAATGAATAACAAAAATAAGGTGAAAGAAGAGTGATGTTTGGGTATTCTGCTGAGAATCAAAATACTTTTATAGGTACATGAGGAAGACATTAATCCATCTTATATGCAAGAAAAAATAGTGATCACTGCAATCTGCCAATATATGAAGAATAAAAGGCTGGAGAGAGGGTTCAGTAATTAAGGCAACTTGTTGCTTTTGCAAAAAGCCTGAATTCAGTTTCCTGTACACATGTGGTGGTTGGTTCATGTGTAGAACTTAACTCCAGTCCCAGAGAATCTGATGTTCTATTAACCTCTGTATGTTCTGTACACACATGATATACATATATATATATATATATATATATATATATATTAAATGCTCACATTCATAAAAATAAATATTACCTAAATATAAAGGGTGAAATTCACTCTTAGTAAAATAGCATTTGTGAGATAATGGTGATAATTTACAGTTTACAAATACAAAATTGTCACGTTGGCTATGTCATAGTTAAGCACTCTTAAAAGAATGCAGGCTCATAGTGAAGAATAACATCATCATCTAATTTTTAAATACTGCTGACAATCAGTAACAAAGTAAAAATAAAGCACTTTGGAGATGAAGCATGAGAGTGGGGGAAAAGGAAAAGCATAGACACAGGTCATATGAGTTAATGAAATTGTGGTAAAGGCTGAATAGTATTTTTCAGAGTTTGAACATAAAATTACATGCTCGGTCCCCAAATATTTGATCATGTGATCCTCCAAGCCTGGTGTTTCTTTGAGACTTCTTTGGGACCTGAATTCTAGTTGGTAGAATTAGACCATAGAGGATACTCCTTGAGGACTATATCGTTCCAATCCAGCACTGCTTCCTGATGGGCCCAGAAGTGAACAAGCTTGATTTAACCTTGTAACACCACATATTAAACATTCATTATACATCCATCTGTCCTGGTTAGATTTATTGTCAATGCCACACAACCTAGAGTCACCTGGGAAGTGAGAACCTCATTTGAATAATTGTCTCATCATCTTGGCCTGTGGGCATGACCATGGGGACATTGCCTTGATTGATAATTGATGTGGGAGGGCACAGCCTACTGTAGGTAGTAACATTTCTATGGAGACAGTCCTGGACTTTGTTAGCAGGGCAAATAGAGGGCAAGCTAGTGAGCAGTGTTCCTCCCTGAGTTCTGCTTGGAGTTTCTGCTTACATTCTTGACCTGACTTCCATCCATGATGCAGTGTGATCTGCAAGTATGAGCCAAAAGAAACTTCTCCCCAGACTTTTGATTAGAATGTTTTATTGAAATAACAGAATGAAATTAGGATGCCATTCCTACCTTGATGATAACTGTACCCTTTAAAAGTATGATCCAAACAAACTTTTTCCTCCTTCAAGTTGCTTCTATACACCATTTAGTCACAATCATGCAACATATAAATTTTATAGTGACACCAAGCTTGGATGAGAGAAGATAAGGTGAAAAATAGAATTCTTAGGAGCATCAAAAATATACAGTGAAAGATGTGTTATAAAACTAATATACGATCCCAAAATTATTTACTCTATACTTTATAGTACTGTGAATTGAACTTATTACATCGCACATGGGAAGCTGTCTACTACTGAGCCATATTCTTACCCCTTGTTATGTGTTTGACTTGTTGATAAAATGGGTTCTCTTCTTTTGAAGATTTCTCTTCTTTTACCTCTATTTGTTTCAAGTTTTATTTAACTTTCTTTTAAACAGAAAGAGGTCAAGTATATGCTATGCTGTATGTATCATTGCTTTTTTTTTTTATGGAGAAGTATGGTTTAAAAAAATCAATCTAAACTCCCTGCCACAGCATTTTATCTAGTGGTTCATTCTTTGTTTCACATCTTTCAAAGTCAAGGTGCAGATTTCCATACAGTTCTGCTCTGGGCTGCTTCCCACATCAACATGGAGAGATGTGATTACCAAGGTAATGTTACAATGCAAAGATATACAGATATTTTACAACATAATACCTTGGGCCTGAAAAGTTTTTCCAACACTATGGCAATAATTACACATTAAATATCCAAGTAGATAACTGTCTTAAGTTGTTTGGTTGAGGTAGGGCCTATATTCATTATTCTTCAGGAAACTATCACATGCACTATTTGATGGTGTGATTCTGTAACAACAGGCCCTAACAAATTGTTCTGAACTGTTGGCATGACTTATCATAGCAGCAAGACTAATGGGTTTTATGTACTCTTTAGTTTGGATCCTGAGAGCTTGTCACTGAGATGACTACAAGAGATGTATACCTTGTAAAGCTCCCCCTAGAAGGCTGCTTTGTGAGCTCCTTGGTTCTATGGTGCTTCTTCCACAAAATCAAATGGCTCCTGAACTAGGAGAGAAAGTAGACTATGTACTAGAGAAGTACACTATGACCTAGAAGAGAGGACAACTGAAGCAATGTATGCATCTCTAGGCCCCACTGCCAGTTATGTCAATTGTAGGGCATGCCCTACGCTCCTGTTGTTTGGGAAGGATATCCTCTTCTTCTAATAAACCATATACCTGCACATGTCTTTGTTTTAATTACTGTGTTTTAAAACTATGTTTTAATTACTGTGTTTTTCCACAGAAACTAAATCCTTTCTGGGGTTCTTCCATTACAGCAATGCCTCATATTTATTTATCTAATAAAGCATTGAATTCCAAGTCACTGAATAAGTAGCAACAACTTTATATCATTAAACATGTAAGTAATGACATATATATGATATATATCTAATGATATATGTATATATAATCACACACACATATGATAAAAGGAACGATTTCTTTTTACTTTCCTTTGTCATCATTGATTTTTTCAAAAAATGTTTGCATATGAGGCCATTTTCTTTTTTCTTGGATATTTTATTTATTACATTTCAAATGTTATCCTCTTTGCTAGTTTCCCTTCTGGAAAGTCCCTATCCCATACTCCTCTTCTTCTTCTATGAGGGTGCTCACCCCCTATGCACCCAGTCTCACCTCCCCACCCTGGCATTCCCCTACACTGGGGCATTGACATTTCCCTAGACCAACGACTTGTCCTCCCACTGATGTTCAATAAGGCCATCCTCTGCTACATATGCAGCTGGAGCCATGGGACCCTCCATTTGTACTCTTTGTGGTTTCGTTCCTGGTAGCTCTGGAGAATATGATTAGTTAATAATGTTGTTCTTTTTATGGGTTGTAAATCCCTTCATCTCCTTCAGTCCTTTCTCTAACTCCTCCATTAGAGATCCCATGCTCAGTCCAATGGTTGGCTGCAAGTATCTGCCTCTGGATTTGCAGGCTCTAAAAAAGCCTCTCAGGAGTCAACTATATTAGGTTCCTGTCAGCAAGCACTTCTTGGCATTCACAATAGTGTCTGGGTTTGGTGTCTGTATATGGGATGGGTCCCTAGGTGAGGCAGTCTCTGGATAGCCTTTTTTTCAGTCTCTGCTCCACACTTTGTCTCCATATTTACTCCCTTGAGTATTTTGTTCCCCCTTCTTTTTTTTAAATTTATTGATATATTTATTTACATTTCAAATGATTTCCATTTTCTGGATCCCCACTCCCCGAAAGTCCCATCAGTCCCCTTCCCTCCCCCTGTTTTCCCAACCAACCCTTCCCACTTCCCTGTTCTGATATTGTTCAATACTGCTTCACTGAGTCTTTCAAGAACAAGGGGCCACTCCTCCGTTCTTCTTGTACCTCATTTGATGTGTGGATTATATTTTGAGTATTCCAGGTTTCTAGGTTAATATCCACTTATTAGTGAGTGCATACCATGATTCATCTTTTGAGTCTGGGTTACCTCACTTAGTATGATGTTCTCTAGCTCCATCCATTTGCCTAAGAATTTCATGAATTCATTGTTTCTAATGGCTGAATAGTACTCCATTGTGTATATATACCACATTTTTTGCATCCACTCTTCTGTTGAGGGATATCTGGGTTCTTTCCAACTTCTGGCAATTATAAATAGGGCTGCTATGAACATAGTAGAACATGTATCCTTATTACATGCTGGGGAATCTTTTGGGTATATGCCCAGGAGTGGTATAGCAGGATCTTCTGAAAGTGAGGTGCCCAGATTTCAGAGGAACTGCCAGAATGATTTCCAGAGTGGTTGTACCAATTTGCAACCCCACCAGCAGTGGAGGAGTGTTCCTCTTTCTCCACATCCTCACCAACACCTGCTGTCTCCTGAATTTTTAATCTTAGCCATTCTGACTGGTGTAAGATGAAATCTCAAGGTTGTTTTGATTAGCATTTCCCTAATGACTAATGAAGTTGAGCATTTTTTAAGATGTTTCTCTGCCATCCGAAATTCTTCAGGTGAGAATTCTTTGTTTAACTCTGTACCCCATTTTTTAATAGGGTTGTTTGGTTTTCTGGAGTCTAACTTCTTGAGTTCTTTATATATATTGGATATTAGCCCTCTATCTGATGTAGGATTGATGAAGATCTTTTCCCAATTTGTTGGTTGCCAATCTGTCCTTTTGATGGTGTCCTTTGCCTTACAGAAACTTTGTAATTTTATGAGGTCCCATTTGTCAATTCTTGATCTTAGAGCATATGCTATTGGTGTTCTGTTCAGAAACTTTCTCCCTGTACCGATGTCCTCAAGGGTCTTCCCCAGTTTCTTTTCTATTAGCTTCAGAGTATCTGACTTTATGTGGAGGTCCTTGATCCATTTGGGTTTGAGCTTAGTACAAGGAGACATGGATGGATCAATTCGCATTCTTCTGCATGTTGACCTCCAGTTAAACCAGCACCATTTGTTGAAAAGGCTATCTTTTTTCCATTGGATGTTTTCAGCCCCTTTGTCGAGAATCAAGTGGCCATAGGTGTGTGGGTTCATTTCTAGATCTTCAATCCTGTTCCATTGATCTGCCTGCCTGTCACTGTACCAATACCATGCAGTTTTTAACACTATTGCTCTGTAGTATTGCTTGAGGTCAGGGATACTGATTCCCCCAGAATTCTTTTGTTGCTGAGAATAGTTTTAGCTGTCCTGGGTTTTTTGTTATTCCAGATGAATTTGATAATTACTCTTTCTAACTCTGTGAAGAATTGAGTTGGGACTTTGATGGGTATTGCATTGAATCTGTATATTGCTTTTGGCAAAATGTCCATTTTAACTATATTGATCCTGCTGATCCATGAGCATGGGAGGTTTTCCCATTTTTTGAGGTCTTCTTCCATTTCCTTCTTCAGAGTCTTGAAGTTCTTGTCATACAGATCTTTCACATGTTTGGTAAGTGTCACCTCAAGATACTTTATACTGTTTGTGGCTATTGTGAAGGGGATCATTTCCCTAATTTCTTTCTCAGCCTGCTTATCCTTTGAGTATAGGAAGGCCACTGATTTGCTTGAGTTGATTTTATTACCTGCCACTTTGCTGAAGTTGTTTATCAGCTGTAGGAGTTCTCTAGTGGAGTTTTTTGGGTCACTTAGGTAGACTATCATGTCATCTGTAAAGAATGATAGTTTGACTTCTTCCTTTCCAATTTGTATCCCTTTGACCTCCTTATGTTGTCGAATTGCCCGAGCTAGTACCTCAAGTACAATATTGAAAAGATAAGGAGAAAGGGGTCAGCCCTGTCTAGTCCCTGATATTAGAGGGATTGCTTCAAGTTTCTCTGCATTTAGTTTGATGCTGGCTACCGGTTTGCTGTATATTGCTTTTACTATGTTTAGGTATGGGCCTTGAATTCCTGTTCTATCCAAGACTTTAAGCATGAAAGGATGCTGAATTTTGTCAAATGCTTTTTCAGCATCCAATGAAATGACCATGTGGGTTTTTTTTTTTTTGAGTTTGTTTATGTAGTAGATTTCATTGATGGATTTCTGTATATTGAACCAACCCTGCATCCCTGGGATAAAGTCTACTTGATCGTGGGGGATGATCATTTTGATGTGTTCTTGGATTCAGGTGGCAAGAATTTTATTGAGTATTTTTGCATCGATGTTCATAAGGGAGATTGATCTGAAGTTCTCTTTCTTTGTTGGATCTTTGTGTGGTTTTGGTATCAGCGTAATTGTGGCTTCGTAGAAGGAATTGGGTAGGGTTCCTTCTGTTTCTATTTTGTGAAATAGTTTGAAGAGTATTGGTGTTAGGTCTTCTTTGAAGGTCTGATAGAATTCTGCACTGAATCCATCTGGTCCTGTGCTTTTTTTGGTTAGAAGACTTTCTATGAACCCTTCTATTTCTTTAGGGGTTATGGGACTGTTTAGATGATCTATTTGGTCCTGATTTAATTTTGGTATTTAGTATCTGTCTAGGAAATTGTCCATTTCCTCCAGATCCTCCAGTTGTGTTTATTATAGGCTTTTGTAGTAGGACCTGATGATTTTTTTGGATTTCCTCAGTTTCTATTGTAATATCTCCCTTTTCATTTCTAATTTTGTTGATTTGGATACTTTCTCTGTGCCCTTTGGTCAGTCTGGCTAAGGGTTTATCTATCTTGTTGATTTTCTCAAAGAACCAGCTCCTGGACTCGTTGATTCTTTGTATGGTTCTCTTTGTTTCCACTTGATTGATTTCAGCCCTGAGTTTGATGATTTCCTGTCTTCTACTCCTCCTGGGTGAAATAGCTTCTTTTTGTTCCAGGGCTTTCAGGTGCATCACTAAGCTGCTAGTATATGCTCTCTCCATTTTCTTTTTGGAGGCACTCAGGGCTATGAGTTTTCCTCTTAGCACTGCTTTCATTGTGTCCCAAAGATTTGGGTATGTTGTGCCTTCATTTTCCTTAAATTCTAAAAAGTCTCTAATTTCTTTCCTTATTTCTTCTTTGGCCAAGGTGTCATTTAGTAGAGTATTGTTCAGCCTCCATGTGTATGTTGGCTTTCTGTTGTTTTTGTTGCTATTGAAAACCACTCTTACACCATAGTAATCTGATAGGAGGCATGGGATTATTTCGATATTCTTGTATTTGTTGAGGTCTTTCTTGTGACCAATTATATGATCAATTTTGGAGAAGGTACCATGAGGTGCTGAGAAAAAGGTATATTCTTTTGCTTTAGGGTGAAATGTTCTATAAATATCCGTCAAATCCAATTGGTCTAAAGCTTCAATTAGTTTTACTGTGTCCCTGTTTAGTTTCTGTTTTCCTGATCGGTCCATTGAAGAGAGTGGAGTGTTGAAGTCCCCCACAATTATTGTGTTAGGTGCAATGTGTGCTTTGAGCTTTAGTAAAGTTTCTTTTATGAATGAGGGTGCCCTAGTATTTGGAGCATATATGTTCAGAATTGAAAGTTCTTCTTGGTGGATTTTTCCTTTGACCAGCAAGAAGTGTCCCTCAGTGTCTCTTTTGATGACTTTAGGTTGAAAGTCGATTTTATCTGTTATTAGAATGGCTACTCCAGCTCGTTTCCCGTGACCATTGGCTTGTAAAGTTGTCTTCCAGCCTTTTACTCTAAGGTAGTTTTTGTCTTTGACATTTAGGTGTGTTTCCTGTATGCAACAAAATGTAGGGTCCTGTTTCCATATCCAGTCTGTTAGTCTATGTCTTTTTATTGGGGAACTGAGGCCATTGATGTTAAGAGATATTAAGGAATAGAGATTATTACTTCCTGTCATTTTTGATGCTATTTTTATATTTGATTGATTATCTTCTTTTGGGTTTGATGTAGGAAGGTTACTATCTTACTTTTTCCAGGGTGTAGTTTCCCTCCTTGTATTGGAGTTTTCCCCCTATTATTCTTTGTAGAGCTGGGTTTGTGGAAAGATATTGTGTAAATTTGGTTTTGTCATGGAATGTCTTGGTTTCTCCATCTATTGTGATTGAGAGTTTTGCTGGGTATAGTAGTCTTGGCCGACATTTGTGTTCTCTTAGAGTCTGCATGAGATCTGCCCAGGATCTTCTAGCTTTCATGGTCTCTGGTGAGAAGTCTGGTGTGATTATGATAAGTATTCCTTTATATGTTACTTGGCCTTTTTCGCTTACTGCCTTTAATATTCTTTCTTTGTTTAGTGCATTTGGGGTTTTAATTATTATGTGGCGAGAGGTATTTCTGCTCAGATCCAGTCTGGTTGGAGTTCTATAGGCTTCTTGTATATTCATAGGTATCTCTCTCTTTAAGTTGGGAAAGTTTTCTTCGATAATTTTCTTAAAGATATTAGCTGGCCCTTTCAGTTGTAAATCTTCACTCTCATCTATACCTATAATCCTTAGGTTTGGTCTTCTCATTGTATCCTGGATTTCCTGGATGTTCTGGGATGCAAGCTTTTTGCATTTTGCATTTTCTTTGACTGTTGAGTCAATGGTTTCTATGGTATCTTCAGCATCTGTAATTCTTTCTTCTATCTCTTGTATTCTGTTGTTTATATTTGCATCTATGGCCCCTGATTTCTTCTCAAAGTTTTCTATCTCCAAAGTTGTCTCCCTTTGTGATTTCTTAGTTGTTTCTACTTCTGTTTTTAGATCCAGGATGGTTTTGCTCAGTTCCATCATTTGTTTGTTTGTGTTTTCCTGTAATTCTTTAAGAGATTTTTGTGTTTCCTCTTTCATGACTTCTGCCTCTTGACTCAAGTTCTCCTGCATTTCTTTAAGGTTTTTTTTTTTTTTTTTTTTTTGCGTTTCTTCTTTATTGGCTTCTATCTCTTGAGCCTTATTCTCCTGCATTTATTTAAGTAATTTTTCTGTTTCTATTATACGGGTTTCTAGCTTATTCATGTTCCCCTGTATTTCTTTAAGAGATTCATTTATGTCCTTTTTGTGTTCTTCTAGCAGCATCAGTGATTTTAAATCCAAATCTTGTTTCTCTGGTGTGTTGGCATAACCAGGACTTGCTGATGTTGGAGAGTTTGGTTCAGATGTTGCCATATTGCCTAGATTTCTGTTAGTAGTGTTCCTGCGTTTGCCCTTTGCCATCTTGTTCTCTGGAGTTAGTTGGTCTTGTCCCTGGCTGGTGTTTGGGCCTCCTGAGGGGCTCTGGGGCTATTACAGCAACACTATATGGCTGGGGTACCCCTGTAGCTGATTGCTGATGTGCTGTCTTTCTCTTGGGTGCCCTTGCAGTGCTAGTGTGCTTTGCCCCAGATTGTGTCTGTGAACCAGATGGAGCCCGTTTGCACCTTCAGGGAGTGCTGATGGTGTATGATGCAGGGACCTTTTCTGCCTGCTGATTACTCTGCTGGGCAGCTGATCTCCCAACCGGGTTGGTGCACACAAGGCTAGCCTGGCTGCTCAGGCCCTGGGTCCAGGTAATATCCTGGGAGGCCAAGGTCAGAGCAAAGTTCCCCTCAGGCTATGACTGTTAATTGGGTCTGTCAGGTGGCCAGGATGGTGTTCGTGTGCACTTGCGCTCCCTGAAAGTGCCGGGAGAGTCTGCTGGGCTAACAATCTCCTGGGCGGGTTGACACACAGATGGCCCACCAAGCCGCCCAGTTCTTGGGGTCAGTCCAGGGCCTGTTGGGGCCTAGACCCCCGCTTTGTTAGCCTCAGGCTATGCCAGTTACTACGGCTTTGCCTGCTAGAGCTCTCTGGTGTCCTGTAGGCAAAATGGCGGCGCGCATCCCGGAGCTGGCAAAAAACCTCCTGGCTGGGTTGGCACCCCGATGGCCCCCCGAACAGCCCAGGGCCTGGGTGCAGGCCAACGCCCGTCGGGCATAGACCCCCGCAATGTTGGCTTGGGGTTATGTTTGTGTACCTCAGTCTGTCCGATCTCTCTGGAGTCCAAAACCAAGATGGAGGCAAGTCTCTCATGACTGGCAGGAAGCAGAGTTCTAATGTGGCTTCTGTGCGGTGAAAGGCACCGTAAATCCGCAGGTGCTTGCAGCCCGGCTGGCCAGCGAAGGTCAGTGGTCATGGGCGCAGGGCCTAATTGGACCCTGTGTCGCCTTGGTTCCACTGCTGATGGCCCTTTGGCTGGACCAGCCACTGCTGCACTGCCGCCTTTGTTCCCCCTTCTAAAAAGGACTGAAGCATCCAAACTTTGATAATTCTTCTTGAGCTTCACATGGTTTGTGAATTGTATCTTGGGTATTCCGAGCTTGTAGGCTAATATTCAATTATCAGCGAGTGCATACCATGTGTGTTCTTTTGTGACTGGGTTATTTCACTCAGGATGATATTTTCTAGTTTCATCCATTTGCCTAAGAATTTCATGAAGTCATTGTATAGATAAATAGTATTCCATTATGTAAGTATACCACATTTTCTGTTGCCATTCCTCTGCTGAAGGACATCTGTGTTCCTTCCAGCTTCTGGCTATTATAAATAAGGCAGCTATGAACATAGTGGAGCATGTATCCTTTTTATGTTGGAACATCTTCTGGGTATATGCTCGGGAGTGGTATCGCTGGGTCCTCAAGTTTTCATTCAGGCATCCAATGTGCTTTGTATACACTCTTCTCATTCCCTATACCTATCTCTAATCTCACTCTTTCCCCTTTCTAATACCTTCCTTTTACCAAGTCTTCCTTCTACTTCTGTTTTTCAATACATACATGATATGTTGTATCTACAATGTCTACTATTTACATTTCAGAGAAAACATGAAATATTTGTCTTTCTGAAATTGATTTATTCATTTAAAATTGATATCCCTATCTGCATCTATTTTCCTACACACAACTTAACTTTATTCTTCTTTACAGCTGAAAAGAATGTTTTCTAACATAACCACAAAGAGTAATGTATGGAATGTGAGCACCTTAGACCTTTGATTTATATTGGTTACTACATCTCTCAGATAATGTTTCATGACCACATTCCTAATGTGTTTCTGTTTCATCACAGCACTCTCCAAAAATCTCAATTGTGTATCTATAACATCATGGAAAGTAGCTCAATATAATATGAAATACGAAAGTGTGGAATGCCTTGAGGCAAGAGACTGGCAGTATCTAGAAAATATTGGGATTTCTCCAGACGTTTAAACATTCCCAGAATGCTTGAGAATTTGATATAGCACATGGGATACTTCAAAAGAAGTATCTTGTAAGCTGAAGCTAGGGTAGGATAAGAGCAAACAACTCTGGTTCATAAACTGTTACAGTCAAGTTAGGGTTTAGAATGACATTATGAAAGTATGAAATGGATATGGGAATATGACGACGATATTTTTTAAAAGATTGATAATTTGTTTTCAAGGAAAAAGAAAAAGAAACAAACAAACTGGTGGCTCAAACCAGAAACTTAGATGCACCTGAAAAAGAACTCTTTCCAGCAGCAAGCAGTTGTCACATAAACCAAGCAATATTGTCTACTTAGACTTGTTGCTTGGAGAAGCCTGTGGGTCGTCTCTTCACAATGCCTTTATGGGGCAAACTAAGCCCAATTTGTCAGGAACAGGTGTTTCCAGCAGGGGAGAATCATATTCTAACAGAGATAGGATTTTTCTCTTTGTGAGAATTTACCTTTGAAAGATGGAAAAGGTAATTACAGCCACAGATTTTGAAACTTTGAAAAGCCAATGGAGAAACTTTCTGAATCGGATTCTTTGTTATGTGGCACATGTCTGCTTCCTGTCCTTCCCCTGTTCCTAAGGACAGCTATCAACTTAAACTTCTCTTTTCATTCACTCATTCAGTCATTAAACATTCATTGATTCTCAGCTCTGAACCAGGTGTGCTATTTTAGACTGTGTAGGAAATGAAAGAATAGGATGTTGAGATGAGATAACCTAGGGATTCAAAGATTGGGTCATCTTCCACTTTTAAAACATTATCTTTGATTCTATAACTCAAAAAGCCCTTAAGAGTTTAGTGGACTCCAGCAGGGGGTGAGAAAAATGAAGCGGACAGTTCAAATGCTCTTTGTTCGTGGAGATGTTTGTAGACACATATTCTCCCGGGCTTGGTTCCTGTAGGGTGGTCTTCCCCTCGGGTACTAAAGATGAGTGTCAGCCACATGTTCTCTGGGTATCACAAGGCCCCACGGTGTAAGAAAATGTGTTAAGTGAGACCTCCTTTTCATCTTCGCTTTCTCTATAGCAGCATCGTTTTTATCTTTTCTATCTTTGGACATAAATAAAAGATTTCAAGCAAGCAAAAGGATTCTCAGGATGAAAGATTTGACAAATAAATAAAATAGAAAACTTGCTCTCTCTACCTTTCTACTTCCTCTTCATTCGGAATTATGGTGGGAAAAAAGCACTCTTTCCCTCAATCACAGTGCTGGACCTCCTACTTAGAATTATTATGAGATTGTTAGGCAAAGCAAAAGAATTCAGTGTAGTCATTCTCATCACAGAACAGGATCAGCATGGGAAGTCTAACAGTTTACCAACAAGAAGTTAAACCATAGCTGTTTAAGAACAGTTGTGGTAACCAACCACACTCTGATGGCCAATGTCTCTTCTATGACAGTGAGAGACCAGTGACATCGAAAAGTATCGATGACTATGTGAAATCTGTTGCTGTCGAAGACATATTTGGAGAATACCAGCTGAGGCTGGTTAATAATGTAGACTTAATACTAAGTATTTAAATTTCAATTACACACTGTGTCACACTCATTTGCCCACCCACAAATCAACAAACTATCTAGAAGATAGCTTGAGTTCTCTGCAAGCTGGCAGATCTCATAGAAAAGCAAGAATGTTGAGTTATTCTTCCTAAAGCATGAATCAATATTTCTTCCTTGTCGCAAACCAGGGTGATGAAGTCTTGACTCAACAGCCTAGGAATAAAAAGTAGAGGAAACTTCCTCAGTATAAACATAGAAATAGGAAGAAACAATCCGTATTGACATGGTGTAGTATTGCCATTCCAGTTTGTAGTGGAGTGTGGGGTTAGCAGGACTGTGTGAACCCATGTACAGGCAGACAGAGGAGAGAGCCTACCTGTGAGACTGACTACCTCATCCAGCTTGTTCTCCAACAGCTGCTAGCAATTACATCCATTGTCCTTTGACAAGGTGATCATGAATTATTAGTCAACTGAATTCTTAGTAATAGAAAAGCTGAAAGGAGTTTGGTTTCTATTTTGAATTCTCCAGGGAGAATTGGTATCTGAACACACGATGAACTAAGAAGCATGCTGAATCCATTCCAGTGATTAAAATAAAATATACTAACAACTGAGGCTATATTACATGGAAAAGGGGACTTCCTTTAAGGGCCAAGAGGAAGAAGAGGATTAAACACAAGAATGAAAATAGGAAGAATTCATTTGACTTCATTCATCCCTCAAATCCTTAAGGAGACTCAAGAACTATGTCATTTATAAACCATTCATTTTTGACAAGAGAGAATTATTTTAAAAATCATTATTATATCTTCCTCATCACCGTCCCACAAAACTAATCTTTTTATTGATTTAGGGAAGTGATGGTCTCTAAAAAGAATCTGAGCCAATTTAATATTCTCCTCTAATACCTGGTGAAATAAATTTCTAATCTGTAGAATAGTATGCTCCAGATGCACAGGGAGAATCTTAACTGCTGGAGTTTGATGCTGGGTCCTCCTATTTCTCAGAAGCGCCTTTCTTTTATGAATTTGGCCTTGGTCAATGGCCTTAATGATCAGGTAAACTTAAGGAGAAATGTGTATTTCTTTTCACGTTCAGGTTCAAAGCATTAAGCAAGCAATTTCTGAAAAATAGGAAACTGGCTAGCCGAGGGTCAGTGAGCAAAGAAACCATATGTCAGGTACTAGAAGTAGCTTGATACTGAAAATGTTTCCTGGGTCTTTCTTTCATTTGGGCTCACTTTTATTGTACATTGAAAACAATTTTTTTCTGAAATTAGGATAAATGTATAGGTTCCTTAAACAATCAAACACATACTTTAAAGAATACATTTATTGTTACTTTATAAGTATATACACTGTGCATGTGTCTGGTGCCCTTGGAAGCCAAAAGAGGGTGGGCAAATGCCCTGGTTTTGGAGTGACTGATAGCTATGAGCTGCCACATGGCTGTTGGGTACCAAAGACCCAGATTCTCTATAAAAGAAACAAGTGCTGAAACATCTCTCCAGCCCATAAACCACAGTTATTTTTTAGAAAAGGGAATCTAATACCTAAAGGGCTTATCTCAGATACTTTCTTTTGGTAATTATTTTTTTTCTTTTGTTTTTTGTTTTGCATTTGAGCCAATGTACATGAAATTTGTTTGTGGATGGAAATCTTAAATATGAAGAGATTATAAAACTGCTGTATTTCTCTCTACATTAGCCATAAGAGACATGAGTAAAATATACAAGCAAAGTCTTTAGTTCAAATAGACTAAAATTCACAGAGATAAAGGGAACAAGTAAAATGACAAAAGTTAAATATTTATAACATAGTAAGAATAATTCATGAAGGCAGCTTACATTTAATTACATAAATAAAAGAGTAAGAAAAATATTTTTTAGAGTATGTCTCTGAGGACAAAAATACATGAGTTATATAATCTCAGCAACAAAGAGTTCTCTTTGTGAAAGGTAATTTGGACAAGCTTTATGTGAATTGATTTCCCTCTGTCATAGTTCAAAAAGATGAGTTCCCTCAAAGAGTCAATGAACTCTTTCACACTTAGCATTCTAAATCACCTGGTTTATATGAACAACCTCGTTCATTAAATAAAAGTCTCTTTTTTTTTTTTACTTCACTCATGTATACAAGGAAATATGATCCTTTTTACCATGATTTCCTACGTTTTCCTTCCATCTTTCTCCCATCTCCCACCCAACCTTGTTATATATATTAAGTGTGATAGTTAAATTCAGTAAATGTTGTGAATAGTTGCAGAGGTGTTGAGCCATCTGCTGCAGCATAGGGACCTACAAGTTACTACAGCATCAATAGTGATTCTCCATCTATCAGGAACTATCTGTTGTCATAGCTCCTTGGTATTGAGTGGGAAACAGAGATCAGCTATCCAATCTATGCTATAATTTTCGCTGACTTGAGCTTGTGTGGTATTCTTTAAGGACCATGATCAATAGTCATGTAATGTCCAGAAGACAGCATTTCACAGTGTGAGGAGGGCCTTATCCTTCATCACTTATAGTTTTGAGCTCTTCTTCTACAATATTCCCTAAGCCTTGAGTGGCATAGGGGTAAATATATATACATATACATGTATATATGTGTATATATGTATATGTATATATATGTGACATATAAAATATGTATATATACATATGTATATTTGACATATAAAATATGTATATATACATATATATTTGACATGTTTAGGGCAGCAGACCATGGAGTCTTTTACTTTTATCCCTTACATATCTCTCAACTAATTGCTGCCAGATACATTAAAACAAGTTTCTTTGACCAATGTAGAGAGAAGCCCAGGTCTTTGGGTATAAACATGATTTTTTAGAAGGTAATTTGATGTAATTCTTTCCTACACTAATCCCAATACATATTTGGAAGGTGATCCCTTGGTGGGTATCCTAGACAGAGTTTTATAAAGGCAGAGCTTAGAAATGAATGAAATAACATGAGATCTTATCCCCATGCTGTCCTATTACAAGTCCTTCATTGCCTACAGGACAATGCAAGTCATTTTACTTGGACATCAGACTCCTCACGACACAGGCTCAGCCTCATTTCTCAACAAGCCTCTATGCATATCATTCACTAGAATCTACTCATTTTCTCCCTGTTCTGAAAACCTATCATGTAGTTTCATTACTTAAATCTTAGCAGAAAGTATACCCTCTGTCTGGAATGACGTTATTCCATTTGATTTCTGGAATGAGCTTATTCATTATTCAAAACATCTTAATGAAGGAAATAGAGATAGAAGCAACCATAGGAGAGAAATATAGAGGGAAATGCATATGTTCTCTTTCTACAATATCTTTATAATTTTGGTGTTCATCCAGGCAATGGGTATTTCTTTGCTCCTTCCTTCATTAAAACCAAAGACATTTATTGAATGCAACTAACTAAAGATTGCTTTAAATACAAGTATATTAAAAATCCCCCCTCCATGCTGAAAGTGGCTCGACATTTCTTCCTTCTAGGGATGGACTCAATTTCCCTCCACTTGGATCTGCTCTAACTTGGTGAATTTTTCTTGTGCACAGGGTACAGTCAATGTGACACTGTGCCAGGTCTGGGCCCAGCCTTTGAAAGTCCTGGCAGCTTGTGTGTCTTGCTCTTGGAAAGCAGCCTTCTTACTCTAGGGAAGCCTGTCTATACTACTGGCAAGAGACAGAGCATGTGGGAGACTGAGATGCCCAGCCAACAGTCAACACTGTCTGACATAGCTGTGAATGAGGCCTTCTTGGACTCCCAAGGCCTGGCCCATCCCATGGTACATAACAGAAGGAGACTGCCCATCAACTCATAAAATTATAAGAAATGAGATGTGTATTTTAAGTTACTAAATTTGGGGGCATTTTGTCATGCAGTAATAGATAATTGGAACATTATGCAACTGATGATATGCCAGCCACTAAAAATAAAGTTATATGTATGTATTTTCAAAGAAGTTAGCAACTAGTTAAGAAGATGGGTGCATGAATATTTAATAACACACACCAAACATTCATTACTGTGATGGAAACAGTGGTATTACTAACTTATTTTTGATATAAAATATTAAGACGAGCCTTCCTTTGTAAATGATAAAGAATTAAACAAACAACTAATAAAATGGCATACAATCTAGGGTTTTCTCAGTGAAACCACATTGGTTCAGTGCTTTTCAGCTCAGCCTTTACCTTAATTATTAAAAAAAAATCATGAAGTATGTATCTGAAAATACCACTTGACAATCTGAGAATGTAAAAAAAAAAACTGTGACATTTTATCTTTCTTTTTATATTTTGTCTCTCAGCTTTTACAGAGTTCTCCAAATTACTGTTTTGTTAAATAATTATTGATAATTTCCAGTCCAGGCCTTGTTACTACAGGAAGTTTTGTGTTTTTTCTTTACATATACATGCATACACACACACACACACACACACACACACATATATATATATATATATGTGTGTGTGTGTGTGTGTGTGTGTGTATATATGTATGCATGTATATGTATATGTGAAATCTAGAATCTAGATTCTTTTTTTTAGATTAACATAAAAGGGTCATTCTTTAGTTATTATTATCCTCCCCAGACAATCCTGTTCTTACAGCTGATGTATTAAGCATATTCATCAACCTCAGCATGTGACTGGTCATTAACTAGGAACACTAGGTAAGAACAGATGCTAGAAAAACATACGTACTTGTATCTACATCAACAGCTAAGTTGCGGAGAAGTTAACTTAGCTGACAGAAAGGGTTTGCGATGGGCCATAGATGTTACTGAAGACAGTGTGGAGGAGAGAAGAGATGATCTCTGGGCATGAATGAGATTTTCTCCTTAGGCTCAGATGTTTGAATCCTTGCTTCCAGTTGGTGGCTCTGTATCAATAAGTTTAGGAGACATGGCATTTCTGAAGGAAGTATGTCACTGGTGGGGCCTTTGAGGTTTCAAAGTTACATGGCATTCACAGCCCTCTTTTTGTCTCTTTCTCTAGGTGTCTCTGTCTGTTTCCTTATCCTCCTCCCCCCCCCCACTCTCCTTCTGTCTGAATCTGCCTCTTCTCTGGTTCTATCTCTCAGATTCTTTCTCTTTCTTTGTTTCATTATTTGTTTGTTTGTTTGTTTGTTTCTTGAATGAATGAATATCAGTATTTACTTTCTTTTCTTCTTCCTTTTTTTTGAATGAAGCTGAAGGCGACCTTGTAGAAGGACCAGCAGCCTCAATTAATCTGGACCCCTGGGATTTTTCAAACATTGGACCACCAAATAGACAGCATACACCAGCTGATATGAGGCCCCTAGCACACATACAATAGAGGACTGCTGGTTCTGTGTACATTAGGAGAAGATGCACCTAACCCTCAAGAGACTGGAGGCCACAGGGTGTTTAGAGATCAGGTGATGGGGGGTAGGGACATCCACATGAAGACGGGGGGGGGGGGGGGGGGGCAGAAGGTATGGAATGTGGAACAGTCAGAGGGCGGCAGGGTTTGGTGGGGTGGGTAATAAAATATGGAGTGAATAAATATAATTAATGAAAATTTCTGATAGAAAAAAGAGAAAGATTCTCTTTTAATCTCTCTGTTTCTCTGTGCTTCTTTCTGTATCTCTCTCTGTCTCTTCTTCTCTATGTGTGTTTCTGCCTCTAATTGTGTCTCTGTCACTTTCTATGTCACATTTCTGCCTGTCTCTATGCCTCTTTCTTTGTCTATGTCTCTCTGGTTCTTGGTGTCTCTGTCTCTGTCTTTCTTGTGTTTCTGTCTCTGTCTCTGTCTTTCTGTATCTCTGTCTCTGTCTCTCTCTGTCTCTATCTCTGTCTGTGTGTGTGTGTGTGTGTGTGTGTATGTGTGTGTCTTTGTTTTTCTCTCTTCCTATATCTCTGTGCTCTCTATTCTCCTTGCAGTTCCAGATGTGGGCTCTGTGCTTAAAGCTCTACCTACCATATCTGGTACCTGCTGCCATGCTGTCTCTGCCATTTTTGTCTAAGCCTCTAGTTCTTAAGTTCTTAGTTCTCTAAGTTGCCTTATTTACATTACTTTGACACAGCAGTAGAAAAGTTAGTTTTATAGAACCATAGGTGTTAAACCCAGGCTTTTTCCTCACTGAAGTTATTCTCCAATATGAAAAATGATAAAAATATCCACTAATTCCATATACTGATATTATCAATATCAGTAAAAATAATTCCACAGCTCTAAGGATCCTGCAAATGTTTTTTACACTTTAAATCAGAGTTAACACTGCAGCCAGTTCTGTACCAAATAAATTTTATATCAAGACAGAGAAAGCTAACTTTAATTGTTACAGAACAGATTTGCACATCCACAAATTTCTGCAAATGCTGGATTTGTAATTTTAAATAAATATGATAGATTTCTGTTAGTCACTGACACACAGAAAAAGAGACAGTATGTTCTGTAGTTGTACAACACTGTCCATGTGAGGACAGGGGGTTAATATTCTTTTTAAAGGCAATACTTTTAATGAGCATCATCTTGTAACCTCATGATGTCCAGCTTGCCTGAGAGGGCATCACACATCTATGGACTTCAAGGATCTTCAGGGAAAGATTGATTTGAGTTCTCAAGGTTCAGCAGGGTTTAAATTTCTCACCCAAGTGTTAGAAAGGCAGTACCTTCTGCGAACTCACTATACACAGGTAAACATCCTTCTGGTATCTGAGGTCACATCTCTGTTCTTTGACACTATCAGGCATTTTGCACTATTCCTACAGGTTCACCTTTTTTTAAGAACATAAGGTTTAAATGATCTTTAATTATGTTCAAAAATCCAATGTTGCAGGTTCTCCAATAACACCATTAAGTTCTGATTCTTTCTATAGCCAATATAATATTCACTGCAAGACTGTAGTCAAAGTATAGATGTTATTAAAGGCTACTATTTAGAATGTACTTGAACTATTGAAAACAATTTTTAAATTAAAATAACTCAGAAAGAATTATACTATGTTAATCCCTCAAAGGAGAAAAGTTTGCAAAGCTTTCAAATCTTGGTAAAGTATTTAATAAACTTAAATTAGGACTTTACACATGTTTAGCTTTCATGAGAATAGAAAACAAAACTAATAAGTAAAGATAAGGCTTTCTTCATATTGGCAAAAAGTCAGTTAAAAAAAAACCGCACAGGGTAATTGTGTACAACTTTGGTTTGATTAATAGCATATATGCAAGGTTATATCAGTTCACTTTCCTAAACAGCAAGTAAATGTTGTTGCTAGCCTTAAAACAGCAAGTTGATGATTACAGGGATCAGAAACTCGAACAAGACTCAACTGTCAGAACACCTCCGCTTTCATAGATTGTTTACCAAAATTTTGGTCAGATGTTTTTTTGTTATACCACTAGTTAATTTGGGGTGGGCTAATACACTATTTCAATTAGGGTTTTACTGCTGTGAACAGACATCATGACCAAGGCAACTCTTACATTTAACTGCGGCTGGCTTATAGGGTCAGAGATTCAGCCCATCAAGACAGGAACATGGCAGTTTCTAGGTAGGCATGATGCAGGAAGAACTGAGAGTTCTATATCTTCATCTGAAGGCTATTAGCAGAATACTGGCTTCAAGATACCTAGGATGAGGGTCTTAAAGCCCACACACACAGTGGCACACATACTCCAACAGGGTCACACCTTCTAATAATGCTGCTCCCTAGGCTGAGCATATCCAAAGCATCACACACACACACACACACACACACACACACACACACGCAAACACACACACACATATACACACACAAACACACACACATTGCTGACATTTGGAAAGATTTTCATGTAGGTGCAGCCTCCTTCTCCTTTATCAGATGGTATCATGTCAGCTGTGATGAATTCTTTAGAAATCTAAGAATTCATGCACTGGAAAATGGAAAAAATATTAAGGATTTGCTTGTACCTTCTTTGTTAATTTCTCATTGGATGAAATAATCCATGGGCTAAGATCAGATGCATGGTACATAGGAATGAATTACTTATGGTAAACAAGCATCAAAACTTGTGTCTGCTTCCTACCTTTAGATAGAATATTCATAGCCTTTCTATTTTGTCTGACTATAAAAATAAAAACTTAAAGATTGCTTTGTATATAGATAATTTTGTCCTTTTTTAAAAAAAAATTATTGGATATATTTTTTATTTGCATTTCAAATGATTTCCCCTTTTCTGGCCCCCCCACTTCCCGAAAGTCACATAAGCCCCCTTCCCTCCCCCTGTTCTCCCATCCACCCCTTCCCACTTCTCTGTTCTGGTTTTTCCCTATACTGCTACACTGAGTCTTTCCAGAACCAGGGGCCACTCCTCCTTTCTTCTTGGACATCATTTGATGTGTGGATTATGTTTTGGGTATTCCAATTTTCTAGGCTAATATCTACTTATTAGTGAGTGCATACCATGATTGATCTTTTGAGAGTGAGTTACCTCACTTATTATGATGTTCTCCATCTCCATCTATTTGTCTAAGAATTTCATGAATTCATTGTTTCTAATGGCTGAATTGTACTCCATTGTATGCAAACAACTCTATGATATTCCACAAAAGGCAATTAAAACAAAAGTATAAACTGTTAAACTAAAAATACAGAAGAAAGACTGTCTAAGATATATCTTATCTACAGAGGTACTTACCCTAAGCCATAATTCATATTCTTAACCAGTGCTGAGGTTGAATTGTATCTTCATTTAGTAAGATAAAATTTTAAGAGGTAATCTAACAAAAGAAATAAAGATAGCCCTTTAAAATCATTTCAGAGTGTCTCATATTATAACATGCCTGAAATTAAATTGATCTTGTATATGCTGTCATGTTATTACATAGTTAACAGTACCTTTGATTTTATCAAGGAAGAAAAGTAATGGTATATCTTGCAATCTTTAGCATCTTACGTTGCACAATCATGAGAGCATCATCATGGGCCACTTACTAAACTTATGATGTCAATATATTCAGCATCATAGAGGCACTAAGTAAAGAGCTCAGTATGTGCCAAGTGGCTAAGTTTACACTAAATGAAGGCCATTGTATGCTGCAGTATTGACAATGGTTGCATCTTATTCTAAATGACATTATTCTAAATCAAAATAATAGTTTTATGGTATGTTGCAACTTGCAGCTAAGAAAAGCTCTCTGCAAGAGTCATTTTCATAAACATATCATATGTAATTTGCATCTCACATATTTCAGTGGTTTATATAATAAACAATTTTCTCAATTTAAGTATCAGTAAAAAGCCAATATATAAAACTAATGAATCTAGACTGCCTCTGAGCAAGAGTGGCTTGGTGAATGTTAAGGAGGCAAATGGGCAGCATTCCACCTGCAATCTAGAGGATACAGTTTAGAGTAGCAACTCTAGGGTCCAATTTCCTGAGTTTCAGAGTTCATTTGTTTATTGTTCTTGAAAATATTGCCTTGCTATCTGGATGAGTTTGCTTCAGTCTTATAGTGACTCTTCTGTTTCAGCCTCATGAGTACTTTAATTTCAGGTTTCACCAGTCTCAGCTTGTGAAGAAAATCTTACGTCATCTCACTATCACATTGCCTTTTCTTCTGGTATAAAACTGGAAGGTTAGTAGCACCCATACAATTAGCACAGTGCACAGAATCATTTACTAGTCACATAATATTATTATAAGTCATATTAATGATATACCTTTTTGTATGAAAGCTGGGATATGAATTTAAGGGTGTTTATCAACAATAAAATACCTTTGAAAGCTAAATATTTGGCAAACAACATGAATAAGAGTTGTTTTTCAGATGCTATATGTGATACATATGATAGCTCCAAGTTATAAAGAAGAAAATAGGAGTAAAGTAAGGATTTTTAAGAGGTTTATAATAGCTTCAGTGGTAGGCAGAGAGTCTCAGAATAAATTACAATCTCATGAGTTACTGAAAGTTACCATGGTCAGACTCATAGGACACAAATAAGAACAAAGAAACTATAATGTCTGGCAATTGTAGGGATTTTAGAGACAGCAGATTCACCATTGTCTTCCTTTTACTATCACAGAAGGGCTTTTCCTACCCTTTCTATATAGGATGCTTCTTAACAGAAAGAAAAGAATATCATAATTAACTTCTTCCTCTTGCAATGTTCAATCTGAGATTCAAACAGGGCATGGGAAAGAAATAATCTTTGCCTGTGTTACACAACAGTCATCAAAAAAAAAAAAAAAGACTTAGCTAAGTCAATTAACAGCAGGGGTTGAGATCAAGACTTTGGGGTTGCTTCTGGGGAATGATCCTTTATAAAAAATGTTATTTTGTTCTTAGTGACAATTAACTTGGAAGAGTTTGATAATGAAAGTGTGAGCAAGGTCAGTCTACAGTTGGTTTTCTCCTCCACTAAATGACTCATGGTACCCATAATTTTAAGTTATGCATAGTAGGTAGTAGGCTCCTGAAAACATTCCAAAATCTATCACAGACCAGGTGTTCAAGCACATTACCATTAAACTCAAAGCATGAGCAGAAATCACAGTACATTAAAGTCAGAGACTTTTTCTATAGCTGTGCAATACACAGTGTAATTTTATTTTTCTAATACCACACAGACAAAAGCAACCATTGTCTCACGATAATCTGCAAGTGGGAGCTGATGGGATAGCAATTACAAGTGCAATAATTCCCATAGCAGACAAGGTTTGAAACATATAACCCCAAAGTGAAAGATGTTGGGATTGTCTAAGTTGCTGATACTTATATGGTACTGCGTTTCAGTACTCTACCAGCTTATAAACAATGCTGTCTGCAATGGCTTTCATTTAAAAAAAAATCTATGAGAGATGTACCTGTGCGTACACCCATTCTTTTTTCTTTTTGTTCTCTTTTGGCTTTTCTTTTTCAAGACAGGGTTTCTTACCCATTTCTTTAATGTGGCTGTATATAGACATATCTGCATGTTTATGATTAGGTATGCTTAAGTAAAAAGTAAGATAAATTTTGCCCAAGATACCTTGGCTACCCTGTACTTCCCAGGGAACCACAGGTTAATGCAAGGCACATCCACTGCCTTTATTTTCTTCACAAGGGCCCTGTGTGACACTGGCTGATCTGGGTAACCTCTGATTGTCAGCCCTATGAATTCATCCCATCAGATGCATAAGAAGCTTCTGATAATGGAACATTACCCAAGTTCAAGTGCATCTAATCTGATTTTTATATTCTTCATTCATATGCATGGCCTCCTGCCTTAAGATTTCATCTGAAAACATAATACTGTGTCTTACTCAAGCCACTGACTTCAAAATTTCATTTATATGTTTCTAATCTCTAACGGGGGCAAAGGCTTTTTAGGTAACAGATGTGGAAAGAATAATTAGTGCTTCATTTTATGGCTACATGCTGTATTTATGTAATTTAAAACCTTGATCCTGCCAATTGTAGTAAATTGGTTCTTCATGACCCAATAATTCAAGATGGGTAAGCTTAAGGTACTAGGAATATGTAGTTTTAGTTTCTGATCTCCTTCATAAGTTCTTTATCAGACGTATTGTGCATATACCTGGACAACAGCGAGATGCTGAACAAATAGAATAATACATGTTTCAGGCCGTCTTTGTTCTGGAGGGAAAGCGTGGTTACAGGTATAGTAAATGTTCCTGTACTCCGCTTTAACCCCATCTCTTGAAGAGGGTCCATTGCATGCAACACCTTATGCTCCTTCCCTATATCATCTTACCAGAGACCATTGATTACTAATACAATCCTTCCCCAATGTGGCCTTTCTAACTTCTCTCAGGTTAAAGCACCTCTCAAGATAACACACCAATATCTTCTACTTATTAAGTACTTCATCATTATGAGAAGAGTAAGCAAACAAAGAAAAAAATTGTCCCAGCATAAAAAATGGGTGAGTGCTTAAATACCTACCTACTACAGTGATTCTCAACCACCTTCCAATGGCTATGATCGTTCAATAAAACTCCTCATGTTGTAGTGAACAATAACCATACAATTACGTTCATTTCTAATTCATAAATATAATTTTTCTACTCTTATGAATTGTAATATAAATATAAGTTTTGTAATGGCCTTAGGTGATCCCTATGAAAGAACTGTTTGACCCTTAAAGGGGCCAGGAGCCATTGGTTGAAAAATACTGATCTACAGAATATGTCAGCATTCCAAGATTCTGTCATTGTAACATCGAGTTACAAATAACCATGCAGAATTGTTATTAAAATGTTCACATATGACTATTGTGTGTGAGATGTGGGTGAGGCATCCATGTCAGAGCAGACAGGTGTAGGAGAGAGCAGCACTGTGGAGTCCTCTTCATCTCATTGATGTTTATTCCATGGGTCAAATCAGGCTGCCAGAATTTGAAATGAGGACTTTTATTCAATATGTTGTCTGTACAACACCCAAAATGGATTTAGTGCTTTGAGCACAATAGGCTCGGAAGATGAGGACAGCTTTATATAGCACAGTCAAAGAAGTTCCCTTTACTCAGAAAAAGAACATTCAAAAAAATGGTAAATGCACAGCAAGGCTCCACGTGCACCCCAAGAAACCAGTCATTCACTCATTCATGTACACTCACTATTAGCTGAAGTTGAAATGATGTAATGTGCTGCTCCTCAGTCATTCACATATCTTCCTTGGCATTTATTTAGTGCATTAAATAAAATTTAGGGCATTGAAAATGCATAGATAATCCGAATGGATAGCCCTTGTCTTAAGATACAAAGACAATCTTAGAGACAGCGGGTAGCCTACCAAAATTGTAGCACAATTCGGTGCCTCTGAAGTCTGCAGAGGAGATGTAGGAAAAACAGGAGTATGATTAGAAAATTCATTCTGGGATACTCAAAACTAACTCCTGCATAAAGTGAGTCTTGCTTGACATGTGTCTGGAAAGATAAATAGGTTTGATGGCTAGGGAAGTAAAAGTGAAACCAAGTCTAAGCTTTCTACACGTGGAATAACACATTGCTGTGAACAAGCACAGTGTCTTGAAAATGTGAAGCCTGGTATAGAGTCAGATCCATTGACTCCAATGCCAGTTACCTGTAGGTATCATTTCTTCCCATTTTCCTTAATAATATAAATATACTCTAAGATAGCTATTACTTTAATTTTTGAGTTTACTTTTTCTTTTTTTATAAAAAAAGAAAAAACATTATATTTTATTTGGTATGTAGATTTAAATTTATGTTGAAAATCAAAGCATTTACTAATTCATCAAGACATTCATCCATTTGAAGTATAGCAAATTTACAGAGTTGTTCAATTATAAAAATCCAGATTGCGGATATTTCCATCATTTCAATGACATCCATACCCATTTTCAGTTAGCTAAGACCTTGATATAATCAATAATTTTAATAGGAGGTTTGAGACAGTGTCTCACTATGTACCTTGAAACTCAGTATGTAAACCAGGCTGCTGTGTACTCCCCAAGCCTTTGAGCAGGGTTTTGGAACAAACCTAATGGCTAGGTACTAGGTACTCATGCTTTGAAATTCTGGCCCATTGTTCTTCAAAGAACCTGCAGCTTCCTGTGAATACCTGAGAGCACCTGATTCTAGCCTGAGGCAGAGCACTCTAACACAATGGAATACTACTCAGCAATTAAAAACAAGAATCATTAAACTCTTAGGCAAATGGTTGGAAATGGAAAACATCTTACTAAGTGAGGTGGCTCATACACAAAAGAACACACATGGAATGCAGTCACTGATAAGTGGATACCAGCCCAGAAACTCTGAATACCCAAGACACAATTCACATATCATTTCCAAGAAGAAGGAATGAGAAGACCCTGGTCCTGGAAAGGCCTCATGCAGCATTGTAGGGGACTGCCAGGACTGAGAAGTGGGAAGGGGTGGATTGCCAAATGGGTGGAGGGAAGAGGTCTTATGGGACTTATCGGGAGGGGGGAAACCTGGAAAGGGAAAATCATTTGGAATGTACAGAAAGAATATAGAAAATAATAATAATAATAAAAAAAAAGATCAAGGTGAAGCCCTTTGACCTGCCAGACCTACAGTTTACAGAATCAAGCAGGCTACCTGCTGAGCAGTGTGGAACAGTGGAGTCAGCACCCTCAGAGCAGACTTTTGACTTTGGCACAATGTTGAGAACAGTGCAGATGATGGAGGCCTGGCTTGTGAAGTTTCAGAGGGAAGATTAAAGTCTCTTATCAGGGCCATGTTTTGATTGTGAAGATTCTATGGTTTTTGTTAGCTGGGGCTGAAGAATCAGCTGTGATTAACAAGATAGCAGAATCACTAATGTGAACCTTTGTGTTAACTGGGACTATAGATGCTGGTTAGCTGGAGCTAAGAAATTAGCAGTGATTAAGAAAAGACCAGCTATTTCACCCAGGAGGAGTAGAAGGCAGGAAATCATCAAACTCAGGGCCGAAATCAATCAAGTAGAAACAAAGAGAACCATACAAAAAATCAACAAAACTAGGAGCTGGTTCTTTGAGAAAATCAACAAGATAGATAAACCCTTAGCCAGACTGACCAAAGGGCACAGAGAAAGTATCCAAATAAACAAACTTAGAAATGAAAAGGGAGACATAACAACGGAAACTGAGGAAATCCAAAAAATCATCAGATCCTACTACAAGAGCCTGTACTCAACACAACTGGAGAATCTGGAGGAAATGGACAATTTCCTTGACAGATACCAAATACCAAAATTAAATCAGGACCAACTAGACCATCTAAACAGTCCCATAAAGCCTAAAGAAATAGAAGGAGTCATAGAAAGTCTTCCAACCAAAAAAAGCACAGGACCAGATGGTTTCAGTGCAGAATTCTACCAGACCTTCAAAGAAGAGTTAACACCAATACTCTTCAAACTATTCCACAAAATAGAAACAGAAGGAACACTACCCAATTCCTTCTACGAAGCCACAATTACGCTGATACCAAAGCCACACAAAGATCCAACAAAGAAAGAGAACTTCAGACCAATTTCCCTTATGAACATCGATGCAAAAATACTCAACAAAATTCTTGCCAACCGAATCCAAGAACACATCAAAACGATCATCCACCATGATCAAGTAGGCTTTATCCCGGGAATGCAGGGTTGGTTCAATATACGGAAATCCATCAATACAATCCACTACATAAACAAACTCAAAGAACAAAATCATATGGTCATTTCATTGGATGCTGAAAAAGCATTTGACAAAATTCAGCATCCTTTCATGCTTAAAGTCTTGGAGAGAACAGGAATTCAAGGCCCATACCTAAACATAGTAAAAGCAATATACAGCAAACCGGTAGCCAGCATCAAACTAAACGGAGAGAAACTTGAAGCAATCCCACTGAAATCAGGGACCAGACAAGGCTGCCCCCTTTCTCCTTATCTTTTCAATATTGTACTTGAGGTACTAGCTCGGGCAATTCGACAACATAAGGAGGTCAAAGGGATACAAATTGGAAAGGAGGAAGTCAAACTATCATTATTTGCAGACGACATGATCGTCTACCTAAGTGACCCAAAGAACTCCACTAGAGAGCTCCTACAGCTGATAAACAACTTCAGCAAAGTGGCAGGTTACAAAATCAACTCAAGCAAATCAGTGGCCTTCCTATACTCAAAGGATAAGCAGGCTGAGAAAGAAATTAGGGAAATGACCCCCTTCACAATAGCCACAAACAGTATAAAGTATCTTGGGGTGACTCTTACCAAACATGCGAAAGATCTGTATGGCAAGAACTTCAAGACTCTGAAGAAGGAAATGGAAGAAGACCTCAAAAAATGGGAAAACCTCCCATGCTCATGGATCGGTAGAATCAATATAGTTAAAATGGCCATTTTGCCTAAAGCACTATACAGATTCAATGCAATACCCATCAAAATCCCAACTCAATTCTTCACAGAGTTAGAAAGAGCAATTATCAAATTCATCTGGAACAACAAAAAACCCAGGATAGCTAAAACTATTCTCAGCAACAAAAGAAAATCTGGGGGAATCAGTATCCCTGACCTCAAGCAATACTACAGAGCAATAGTGTTAAAAACTGCATGGTATTGGTACAGTGACAGGCAGGAGGATCAATGGAACAGGATTGAAGATCCAGAAATGAACCCACACACCTATGGCCACTTGATCCTCGACAAAGAGGCTGAAAACATCCAATGGAAAAAAGATAGCCTTTTCAACAAATGGTGCTGGTTCAACTGGAGGTCAGCATGCAGAAGAATGCGAATTGATCCATCCTTGTCTCCTTGTACTAAGCTCAAATCCAAATGGATCAAGGACCTCCACATAAAGCCAGACACTCTGAAGCTAATAGAAAAGAAACTGGGGAAGACCCTTGAGGACATCGGTACAGGGAGAAAGTTTCTGAACAGAACACCAATAGCGTATGCTCTAAGAGCAAGAATTGACAAATGGGACCTCATAAGGTTACAGAGTTTCTGTAAGGCAAAGGACACCATCAAGAGGACAGATCGGCAACCAACAAATTGGGAAAAGATCTTCACCAATCCTACATCAGATAGAGGGCTAATATCCAATATATATAAAGAACTCAAGAAGTTAGACTCCAGAAAACCGAACAACCCTATTAAAAAATGGGGTACAGAGTTAAACAAAGAATTCTCACCTGAAGAACTTCGGATGGCGGAGAAGCATCTTAAAAAATGCTCCACTTCATTAGTCATTAGGGAAATGCAAATCAAAACAACCCTAAGATTTCATCTTACACCAGTCAGAATGGCTAAGATTAAAAATTCAGGAGACAGCAGGTGTTGGAGAGGGTGCGGAGAAAGAGGAACACTCCTCCACTGCTGGTGGGGTTGCAAATTGGTACAACCACTCTGGAAAGCAGTCTGGCGGTTCCTCCGAAAACTGGGCACCTCACTTCCAGAAGATCCTGCTATACCACTCCTGGGCATATACCCAGAGGATTCCCCACCATGTAATAAGGATACATGCTCTACTATGTTCATAGCAGCCCTATTTATAATTGCCAGATGCTGGAAAGAACCCAGGTATCCCTCAACAGAAGAGTGGATACAAAAAATGTGGTATATCTACACAATGGAGTACTATTCAGCCATTAGAAACAATGAATTCATGAAATTCTTAGGCAAATGGATGGAGCTAGAGAACATCATACTAAGTGAGGTAACCCAGACTCAAAAGGTGAATCATGGTATGCACTCACTAATAAGTGGTTATTAACCTAGAAAACTGGAATACCCAAAACATAATCCACACATCAAATGAGATACAAGAAGAAAGCAGGAGTGGTCCCTGGTTCTGGAAAGACTCAGTGAAACAGTATTTGGCAAAACCAGAACGGGGAACTGGGAAGGGGTGGGAGGGAGGACAGGGGAAGAGAAGGGGGCTTACGGGACTTTCGGGGAGTGGGGGGGGGCTAGAAAAGGGGAAATCATTTGAAATGTAAATAAATTATATCAAATAAAAAAAAAAAGACAAAAAAAAAAAAAAAAAAAAAAAACAACAACCAACAACCAAAAAAAAAAAAAAAAAAAAAAAAAGAAAAGACCAGCATCACAGGGGTTAAATCTTCTGAGAAGTGTTTTTTGAGAGTACAGAGGCTGTGTTCCAGAGATAGTCAAAGTTGTACCTTGTGCTGTGTGGCTGAACTTGGTAATGTGTAAGTCAGCCAGACTATACCCATTCCATCAAGATCACAAGTCCTAATAGTAGCATCCTTTATGGACCAGGCATCCAAACACATGGATTTATGGGGGACAAACATTTTCAGGCCACAAAAATTCTTTAAAATAATGTGCCTCCTAGAGCTGCCTTCTGTCTTCTGTTCTCAAGATGTAACTCTTCCTCTGGCCTCTGCTCCATGGCTTCTTTACCTCTTCCTCCTAGCCTGGGGGTGTTCCAGAATAGTTGATCAGGAGTATAGAAGCTATCACTGGTTTCTAGCTTAGACCCAATAAATGGGACCATTGTTTCATTGGAGTCTTATGGAATGTGGGTTCCATACTCATGTGAAGTGCTCACAACTTAGCAGAGTCTGTGGTATTGTAAGAAGAAAGGGACTTTACATTTAAAGAATTCAGCATAAACTGTCCTGGGTATCATCCCTCCACTGCAACTGCTCTCTGTCAACACACTTATCTCTTTGTAGCTTTTCAAAGCCTCTGAGGATTATAAGTGAGGAATTTCGTTTTTTCTTTTTTCTTTTTGTCTTTTTTTATTCGATATATTTTTTATTTACATTTCAAATGATTTCCCCCTTTCTAACCCCCCACTCCGCGAAAGTCCCATAAGCCCCCTTTTCTCCCCCTGTCCTCCCACCCACCCCTTCCCACTTCCCCGTCTTGGTTTTGCCCTATACTTCTTCACTGAGTCTTTCTAGAACAAGGGGCCACTCCTCCTTTCTCCTTGTACCTCATTTGATGCATGGATTATGTATGGGGTATTCCAGTTTTCTAGGTAAATATCCACTTATCAGTGAGTGCATACCATGAGTCACCTTTTGAGTCTGGGTTACCTCACTTAGTATGACGTTTTCCAGCTCCATCCATTTGCCTAAGAATTTCATGAATTCATTGTTTCTAATGACTGAATAGTACTCCATTGTGTAGATATACCACATTTTTTGCATCCACTCTTCTGTTGAGGGATACCTGGGTTCTTTCCAGCATCTGGCAATTATGAATAGGGCTGCTATGAACATAGTAGAGCATGCATCCTTATTACATGGTGGGGAAATCCTCTGGGTATATGCCCAGGAGTGGTATAGCAGGATCTTCTGGAAGTGAGGTGCCCAGTTTTCGGAGGAGCCGCCAGACTGACTCTTACCAAACATGTGAAAGATCTTTACGACAAGAACTTCAAGACTCTGAAGAAGGAAATGGAAAAAGACCTCAAAAAATGGGAAAACCTCCCATGCTCATGGATCGCCAGAATCAATATAGTTAAAATGGCCATTTTGCCAAAAGCAATATACAGATTCAATGCAGTACCCATCAAAATCCCAACTCAATTCTTCACAGAGTTAGAAAAAGCAATTAACAAATTCATCTGGAATAACAAAAAACCCAGGATAGCTAAAACTATTCTCAGCAACAAAAGAAAGTCTGGGGGAATCAGTATCCCTGACCTCAAGCAATACTACAGAGCAATAGTGTTAAAAACTGTATGGTATTGGTACAGTGACAGGCAGGCAGATCAATGGAACAGGATTGAAGATCCAGAAATGAACCCACACACCTATGGCCACTTGATCCTCGACAAAGGGGCTGAAAACATCCAATGGAAAAAAGATAGCCTTTTCAACAAATGGTGCTGGTTCAACTGGAGGTCAGCATGCAGAAGAATGCGAATTGATCCATCTTTACCGCCTTGTACTAAGCTCAAATCCAAATGGATCAAGGACCTCCACATAAAGCCAGACACTCTGAAGCTAATAGAAAAGAAACTGGGAAGGACCCTTGAGGACATTGGTACAGGGAGAAAATTTCTGAACAGAACACCAATAGCGTATGCTCTAAGATCAAGAATTGACAAATGGGACCTCATAAAATTACAAAGTTTCTGTACGGCAAAGGACACCATCAAAAGGACAAATCGGCAACCAACAAATTGGGAAAAGATCTTCACCAATCCTACATCAGATAGAGGGCTAATATCCAATATATATAAAGAACTTAAGAAGTTAGACTCCAGAAAACCAAACAACCCTATTAAAAATGGGGTACAGAGTTAAACAGGGAATTCTCACCTGAAGAACTTCGGATGGCGGAGAAGCATCTTAAAAAATGCTCAACTTCATTAGTCATTAGGGAAATGCAAATCAAAACAACCCTGAGATTTCACCTTACACCAGTCAGAATGGCTAAGATTAAAAATTCAGGAGACAGCAGGTGTTGGAGAGGATGTGGAGAAAGAGGAACACTCCTCCACTGCTGGTGGGGTTGCAAATTGAGTTTTCTTTGAATGTAGCACAGCATCCTTTCCTCAGGTGCTCGCCAATAATTTTAGGTTTTCTTTCTTATTTCATGAGGAAGAAAGATGTTTCCAATGTTTCATGGAACCTACAAGATACTTAGGAACAATTCTCTCATATTCACACTGTGCAAAAGTATTGCAATTCAATTCATGATTCATCCCAATGAGGAAACTGAGGCACAGGAGTGAAGCTACCTTCCCCCTTGTCATGCTTCTTTCCATTGTCATGGGAAACAATGTGCTACAGTTCTGCTTCAAAGGCAGTGTTCATGTCACAATGCTGGGACAGAGCTTGTTATAAATCAGGCTGGCAGCCCTTCGAGCTTGTGTTTTTTGGCTGGTGTGAGGACATTGAAGAAAGGTTTGTATTAAGATGCTCTGTGATTCTGGCACAAGAGCTGTGGAAACATATGGGCCCCTGGAGAGGTTAGCAACATGAGCAAGAAATAAGAGGATGAGATTCAACTGGAAAAATGCTAACGAATACATCTGGAGACAAACAAGCAGAATCAGGCATGGGTAATGGGAAGCAGAGCAGCAGGGGCTATGAGAGTTTGAAGAAAGTGGACAGTTTATCATGAAGACATTGCCAAGAAAAGATGGAAGCAGATGAGCAGGAATCGCTTGAGCTATGCATGTAAAAAGGAGAGAGGAAAACAGTCTTTGCATGTCTGATGTTTGGGATCTGCCATGCCTTCACTTTGCATATCCACATTTTAAACAGAGGACAGCTTGGGCTGGGGAATTCAGGGAAAGCAAAGGACACACAGAATTTAATACCAGAGTTTAATACCATGGACTCAAGGAGCACAAACATAAAACCAAATAAGCTCTTACATTGGTACAATTCTCAAATTGTAATCGTAGTAAAAAGGGATGAAAAGAAAAAGTTCAAATATGGAGAAGCCAGGGTTGAACGTGACACTTGTCAACACAATGCAGGACACTAGGTACCCATCGTTATTTCTTCAGCCTGTGTTCTCATTAAGAAACAGATCTCTTAAAACATGAATACGCTGGGACTGAGGCCCAGTCCAGCCACCATGGAAGCTGATTCTGTGCTGTCAGAGCTCTGGGCTTCAAAGGCAGCTAGGTGCATTCCTAACTGGCCACTCTTACTTGATGATCAGTCATGAATGAAGCCTGGGCGTGTCATGTGGTGTCCATTCTCCGTGAAATGCAGCAGACCTCAATTCCACAGCTAAACCTACAGAGCAGGAAAATAACACCATTTCCCAAATTCCACTGTATTTTTATCTCCGTCTGTCATTGGATACTGGGTGGACTGTAAGTGACCCAGGTATGTCTTAGCAATTTCTCAACCAAATGCTGTTTCCCGATAACCATCTATCAGGGAAACAGTCTCTCCCATTATCTTTTTCTAACTGCTTGAAACAGATGGTACTTTATACCTTAAATTTATGTCCAACTCATTTCAACTACCGCTGCCCTGTGATTTGGGACTTGAGGTCGGAGAGGAAAAAGCACGTTCACATCGTGAAGTGTGCAAAACTGTGTTTGATTTCATAGAGGAGCAGGTGATGGTGATTTGATAGGGTACATGTTTCTCTGCAATAAAGGTTGATGACCTTGGTGGAAATACTGCATGGGAACCTACCACGACTGTGTTGTGGCACAAAATTCTCAAATGGAACTCATATATACTGCTATACTCTGTAAGTGACACGAATTGAATCAAGTCACCATCCTGCTGTATGTAAGCCTTGTGCTCACACAATCAGTGTTGCAACACCAGAATATCTGATTCTGAGCACTTTATAAATAAAGAAGTTAAGAGAGAGGCTCTGATATGAATAATGAGTCACTGGGAGTCACCTTAACACAGTGCTCATTTAGGAAATAAAAATATTGTGTTCTCTCTAGGGCCTATTACCTACATCAGTGGCTCCTAACCTTTCTAATGCTTTAGCACATGTTCTCATTTTGTGGTGACCCCAACTATAAATTTATTTTTTCTACTAATCCATAATGGTAATTTTGCTGCTGGTATGAATCATAATGTAAATATCTGATATGTGATTTCTGTGAAAGGGTCATTCAGACCCCAAAGAGCTAGTGGCCCACAGGTTGAGGACTGCTGACCCAAACAGTCACTGATCATCTTTCCCTTTAAAAGCACTGAGTGTGACCTTCTTCTCGTGACATGTACATCAAGATACATATTAGAAACTTCTCCTTTCAGTTAGCTGCCAGCTAATGCAGAAACCCTACACATGTAGAAAATAAAAGACTATGGAGTCCCCAGCCCTAAAAGGGACCTTCATATCACCCTCTTGGCAAATAAGGGTTCTTTGAAGAATAGGGGTAAGTAAAAAATCATAAGAGGCAGAAGTGGTCAATAATATGAAGATAACAGTGCTTTCCAGACACATCAGTGCAGAAGCACATATAAACTCGCAGCAACTGTGACAACATGAATGAGACTTTCACAAAACACTACACAAGGTCTCAGCACGGAGGTGGGGAGGTGGAAATGAAATCTCACCATTAACTGAGAAATTATTACTTGACAGTTCCTGTGAGAGCTACAGTCAGTTTTCTTTGATGATGTGACCCTTGGTAGGTCTCCCACCTGCTCAAGCAGATCTCACTCCCAAGAATAGCCAGGCAACACAAATTTGTCTGTTGTTGTACTCTTCACAGGAGTCAGGAAAAGAAAACACCAGAAATGTTCTTCAACGAATTAATGAATAATGAATACATGGTGCACATCTTGTCACACGTTATTCTTTGAGACGTTATTTTTGAGATCATAGATAGATAAATAGATAGATAGATAAATAGATAGATAGATAGATAGATAGATAGATAGATAGATAGATAGATAGATGAATGATAGCCTCTACAATCGAAAATATGAGACTTTCAACAGATTTCATCTTCTCTCCATAATGACTCCATACAAGGTAAATATAGCTAAGCCTCATCTGGACACAATTTCACATTTGATATTTTGACTTGGAGATTTTCATTTGGTACTAAGAATATAAAAAAGAATCTGTTGCATTTTCAAATTTGTTGTAAATATCAAATAAGATAACATTTCTAAAACTCATAATTCTTAATTCTTTTATAAATGCATGGGATTATTCTCTCTCAATTATCTTATTTGTTAATTAAGTATAGTATTAATAGATATGGAATGAAGATTTGATTTTGAAAACCAAATTATTAGAGAGGTAACATTGAGACCTGAGAAGTAAGTAGATAGCATGAATTTTAATGGTAGTATCTGACTTCCCTATGTCCACATATGTAATATATATGTATCTGTATATATATGTGGGGGGGTGTTTCATATTTCTTCTGCATATTGCAATTTTTATAGACAATGCTTTTCTCTATTGATGGACTTATTGTAAAGGTTGACAACGGCCTTTCAGCCATGAGGCTTGATATAACATTTATGAATATATATGCACACACAAATTTTACTAAGATGAAACAACGTTACTGGAAACTTGAAATTTCTCAATGCATTTCCTAAACCCTGAAGGAATTACTGTTACTGAAAAGCTCAGATAAAATCTTGAAGAAAGAACAATATCTATGTGAAATGGCAGAATCGGAAGATCAGGAGCACTGGTGAGATTTGTGAGATGTGGTTTTGATGGATGCTCTATACCTAGAAAGTTACTATTGGATGCATCTAATTATTCTGAATTGAAGAAGTGTTTTTCTGTGCCACCAGTGAAACAAACACTAGAAGACATATGTCCAATAGATATTCATCATGGAAGTAAAATAGACTGAAGTTTGTACAACTATCTACTTAATTGCAAGGAGGCTTTGGTATGCTTACTGAGAGTTTCTAAGCCTTTAGTTATATCTTTAAGACAAGAATAATCATGTCTCTCTTGTGAAAATGCTATTAAAATACATCTAAAGTGCTTAGAACCGGAAAATAGAAAAATATGCAGATAGTACACTTGAGCTATTATTTATATAGTTATTGTCATACTATAGATGGTACACTGATTATCAACTCTCACTCCTGCAAAACACAACTCTCTCTCCTCTCTCAGTATTTCTCCTTCTCTCTCTTTCCTAAGCCTTACAATGTCTAGAAGCCTGGAAAGTAATTTTTTGATATTTCTCTGACTTTTGGCTTAGATTCTACCCTAGTTGAAATAGGAAAGGCAAATCAGAAAGGGATTTCTTTTTGTCAGCCTTCAGTGGAAGACACGTCAGCAGGAAATAGTCATTGTTTGTTAGAGTTCAGAGCACTCTCTGGACATGATCCCTTGAATACAGTTCTAAAGATGTGGCTCTTTTTGATTATCTGTAGAAATTCCTCTAATTCCTGCCCTTCATGATTCCTATAAAGCCAACAGCTTTAAGTGATCTCCCCATGGTTTTATTAACAGCAAAATTCCTTGTGTGATATCCTCCCTTTGTGAATATCCAGACTTGTACTCACCTGAGAACACCCTGAATATACTTTATGCTCCTACTACAAGAATGATTTTGCTTGACTCAGTGGTGCCTAGTTGATGATGAATGAGCAGGAAAGTCCAACTTGCTCATTGTCTATGTGTTTGAGCCAGCCCTCTTTCTTAGTCTCTAAGTAAGAAAGTTGCTAGACAGAACACAGAGGGATCTGAAATATGTCCTCATTAAGAAATGAGTAATGAGAAAAATCATCAACACAATTTCAACAAATTGTACTGTACTGCAACCTCGCCATCACGGAGCAGGGGAAAACAAATTATAATTTTTACAAAGTATTCTAATACTTATGAAATAAAATAACAATGTTTCAAAATAAATACCTCAAGAAAATAACAATTAAAATAGGAAGCTAGCATGCTTTTTTACTCTTTGTCTCTGAGCAGCTTGATAGAAAATTCATATTAATCTATATTTACACATCCAGTACCTGGCATGAATTTGGGCATAAGCATTTTTTCGAACTGAAGGGAAATTCAGAAAACCAGAGTTAGCCTGTGCTATCATCATCATGCACTCCGAAGGCCCTTGAGCTTGCTCCCCCGCTTCACTTTCTACCAGGAGATGCTGTTAGAAGGGACGTGTGGGAATGGTAAGGAAGAGAGTTTATTACAGGCATGTAGTGAGGACACTGAACGTCCAGCCCAGACTTTCCCTTTTGCTTCCTTCTCAGTCTCAGCTGGAGCATCGTTGCTTTCCTGTGAACTTTATACCTGTATGTTGCACTTAAACACTGGTTCAGACCTTCAAGGCCAAGCATCTATGAACTAAATTCTCTACAAGCATATATCAAAACTAATTTTTCCTCCTTTGGCGATGATAACCTAGATACTGTGCTACTGACATGGCAATCTGATTCACCTTGCCTGGTTTCCTCAGAAAACGCAGGCTGTGTATATCACCAGCCTGGCTCTGAGTTTGTCTGTGATATTAATCTTGATCATATTTTCCAGTGTCAACCTCTGACACATGGAGCCTCCTCTTGGAGTCTCCAACAGCACAGGCTCTTGGTTCCCTTCCACGATAAGGGAACACCTTATCTCCATTACATGTGAACAAGCCAGGTTTAATCGGCAGGCTTCTCTCGACTGGCACCCATTACTTTTGATGTTCTTGGTTTCCTAAAATAAAAGTTTTAAAAAATTTAAGAAAGTTTAATTATTTAAAAGATGTGCTTTAATTTAACTAGAAGGTTACAATAATGTTTCCTTCCTATTAGAACTGACAGAAGAGCTAGAAGTTATGGAGAGTGTTACACTGTGATGAGATAAGTCTTTCTTCTCTGAGACATAATTAACTTCTTTGAGAAGGCACACTAAGTATAAATGCAAGGACATTTATTTGAAAACTTCTGAAGGTCTTAGATTCTGCATTGTTAAATCCAGGCAATGAATTTTAGCTTCTATTAAAAGATTTCCACCCTTACCTCTTCTGCTCTGTACATTTTTGGTTTAAATGGACTTTGAACCTATCTCTAAGAAACTAGTACAGGACTCGATAGCTTATTTAGAGGTTAAGAGCACTGGATCCTTTGCTATAGTACTTGATTTCAATTCCTAGCACCTACAATTCAGCTCACAACTACCTATCAGCCCATTTCCAGGGGTCTAACATCTTTTAATGGCCTCTTTGAAAACTCATGAGGTTTACAGATTTATGCATTCAGGCAAAAAGAACCATAAAAATAAGTTGAAAAAAGCAAAGAATAAATGACCATACTCTTTAAAGCATCCCCTTCCCTGAATGGACACACAGAGGACCAGATCTATTGACTCTCTACTTTTTTTTATTTTCAAGAAATGGCAGTGCTAGTGTGGCTATCAGCATATTCCTGCCTTTCAAACATCTCTGGTCTATAACTAATTACTTAGCTTCCTGTGTCCTTAGAAGAAAAGAAATCTCTGTCTTCAACTGCTCTGTATATTTTTTATTTTGTGGTCCCAAAGCCCAGTTCTCTGTCTGGATCTTATTCCTGATACAAAGCTCATTTTCAATATCCATTCTCCATAAAGGTTGACAGTACCTATTGCCACAATTCTCTGGTTCTATATTTTAAGAAAAAAAATGTATCTTACAGATGAGTGTTTACATAAAAGGAGAATGCAGAGGATAAGGACTTCAAGATGATGGATCATCCAATAATTACAGCAGTCAAACCTACTAATGACCCACCCCAAAAAACTTGTGGATAGAGTGTTGGTTTTATATAACCACACTGAATTTCAAATGAAACACAGTTATCATAGTGAAACAGAAGGTTAATGTGGCATTCTTGTGTCTTAGTGACAAAAGGATTGAAGGCATCAGTCAAGAAAGAAATGTAGGATATATAATAGATGCTGCCTGTCTGCAACTGCAGATGTCAGGATTGCCGGAAAAGGGCCATTCTTCATGCACATACAAGCACACTGTAAACAGAAGCATTAATGCTTTTTGGATTCAGGTGAGAGCTAGAATTTTGCACGTCTGTGTTGCGATAATCCATCACTGTCTGCAACATGGCACTCTGGCACTTTTCTGTATGAAATAGAACAATTAGAACTAATGATTTTCGGTGTTCACAATTTCGGAATGCTTTATAATTTTTCAAACTGAGCAGTTCAATCTTAAACAGGTGGGATATAAATCAACACTTGCTTCCTTTTAGAAGGAAGTTTTTTATACCCTTTGTCTAATAAAAGAATGTAATTAGATAAATCAAGGATAGAAAGTACAGGGTTACCATTGGCTAAAGAAATCTAAAATATTTTTGGTGCTCTACAGATCAGAGACACCCCATACTTTCATATCACTTCACTGAATCTAGAAGTCCCCACAAGATATTAGAAAATCCACCTCCATTTCCCACTATTTAGTTTGACTTTCCCTGAAGATTACTGCTAAATTTTCTGTGCATTATTTAGTCACTGAGTCCCAAAAAGCGTACATCAATAGTGCAGACTCTGGAAGGATAATAAGCTTAGTTTTCTGTTATTGATACTGTAAAGCCTTTGCACTAAGTGCAGTTAGTCTGGAGATACTAAAGATTGTATGTGACTGGACACATCTCTAAAACTAGTCCAGTAGTTTCTGATACCCATGAGGGAACTAATCCAATTTTCCTATGATTTTGGAAGTGGGGAGATACACAAACAAGTCTGGTGACTAGTGGCATTTGTGAACACATCAGGAGTACCACCACTTTATAATGGCAATGGGAATAGCAGTGTATTCTATAATTTCCCTCACAATATAAACTCTTTTCAAGGTAAAAGATGCATGGAACATCATACTCTGATCAGTCAGTCTGTAATCCATAGAACATGCAGTTTTATTGTCATTAAGCATAAAGAGAATACTCAATGCCCTCACTAAAATGTAACTTTTAACTATTATATACTTTATATAATCCTGAAAATGTGACCAAGTATGTTATTAGTCACTGAACATATCACTGAGTCCCAATAAACATACATCAATAGTATAGTTTGGTATTTGTACTAAACTCTGTGGCTCAGTGTTTCCCTCTTTACTAGAGAAGTAAGGAATAGATTTTACAAAACATTCTCTATGTCTCAATGTTGGCATTTTTCTCCACACCTAGAGAGGCCTTTTAGTATGAATTCAAAATCTCATTGTGAAATCTTTGACCATGCAAACAATTTGACCATGAGCTTTAGAAGTCAAAACTACAAAAACACAACTGAGAGAAATGAGGATCTCACATATTTAAAACCACATTTTACTGTGAGATATCATATATCCTTAAGAGAATGCTAGGACTTATAACACAAGGAACATGACTCTGCGCACAGAAGAGGTTTCCAGGAGTCAGTGGCTATGGGCTCAGTGGCGCTACTCCATACCATTCCTTAACGAATGGTTGTTGGGGTTCACTACGGGAGAAACAAGATGATGGATGGAAGGTAAAACATGTGTATTTATGGAAAATATTCAAAGATCCATTTAAAATGAGAATCGGTACTATCAGATAATGTAGTCTATAAATCACTACAAACAGGAAGAGCAAATATTTGTAGTCAAACACCCAAGAAAGGAAAACAGAGCAGGAACGGTAAAGAATAAAAAGCCAAAGCTGAGTTCTGTGTATATTATCTGCATTGGCTGCTGTCTACACTAGCAGTTAGTGAAGGCACTAGTCCAGACAGATACAGACACCTCCCCAAATAAGCAAGTAGTTCCCTTGAACTTTCCAAATGGCATTAGGTTCAATCCTGGATATATGAAGTATTAGCTGTGAATGTGAGAAAATTGATTTTCAACTTACCAAGCTTCTGTTTTCTCCATTGTGAAATAAAATCTTCTTTAGAATTATAATGCTGTGATACTAAGATAACAAATCTAAATTACTCATGTACTTAGTATTATTATGACCAACTTTTATCATTATTTGTATCTAAACTGTGGGAGAGATAACATCCCAGACTCAGAGTAAGAAGCCCTGTGGTCTGTGTTAGGGTACATAATCCAAGAAGCAGAGACTGAATGACTATGAGTGATTTCCGAGCCCAAAATATTATTTCCTCTAATCTGTTCTGTGTTTGTGAAATAAAATGACATAAGAGACTGTAATGTTAGAACATCAGAAAGTAAATACATAAACATTAAATGTTACCAGAGCCTTAAGAAAAAATGCCAACACATCATAGGATAGCCAACATGAAATTCACTTTTATTTGAGGGAACATAATCAACTTGGATGTAAACATAATCAGACAATGCATTGAGAAAATAACCACCCATCAGATTTTTCAGTTACCACCGATGGAAATTCTTAGAAAGTATTGAAAGACTGAGCTTGCTCTTTGGTGTTCTGGACCTACAGTGTACTTGGTGGTGGTGCCACAGACTCAAGGCATAACCCCACAGAGCCATAGGGTTTATCCCTTTGAGTGACAGCAAAGCTCTGAGTTTGCAGCACCAGTGACAGCTGTTAATCTGCTATCAGTCTGTCTTGCAGAAGCAAATGATCAAATTTTCCCCCCTTATTAATTTAAGCATGACCAGAGTAGCCACATAGATTCAAATTAAAAGTTTAATTCCTATCTTAAAAAAATAAGATGGGAGGTAAAAGAGATGGTATATAGAATATTAGCAAATTTAAAAATTTATAGATGTTTCTGGGATTCAAAGTGCTGAGATTCTCTGCAATCTCAGTTATCCAACCAAACTACGCTGCTAGTGACTCAATTGATTGCACAATCTTTTGATATTTTTATTATTATTTAGGGGAACTTTGCAAATGAAATCACATTATAAAGATCCCTTGATAAATGGAGTCCCATGATGTCATCTAGGAAGTAGCCCACAGTAACTCTATGGTATATGCTTCTAGAAAATTTTGTCCTCCAGGAAACTAGATGACTCAGAGGAGAACAGAGAATAGGGGCCTAGATAGTGGGGTTGAAATTGTAGTAAAAAAGTTCCCTTTTTCATTTCATTTTATAAGTAAGGAGAATAAATTACAAAAAATTAATATAAAAACTAAAACAAAGAAAATAAAAACCTGGCATTAACATATGACTCAACATTAAATACTCATATTCTACAGCTATGCATACATAATTGCATGTATATATTATAAAGTAGGCTTATATATAAATATCTGCCTGCCGCTTCTTTTCATTCCCCATAGACAATAGCTGGCCTTCCATCTGAAACAATCACAACCAGTAACTGGCCAATTAATCGAGCAAAGCAGTAAAACAGAGAATCATTTAAAAACGCATTCATTCTGCCAATGCTTTAGTTCTACTTAAGATATATCAGTGTGTATTCGTTAGCACTGATCATCATGGAAAACCAAAGCAGTCCCTCTCCATTCAGCTTTCAGAAAAGATCGTACTGTATGTGACACACAATGCTGTATTTTCTTTGTCTTTCTTATGTCATTAAATGAGAAAGAAAATACAGAAGTTGTAGAGTCAATATGAGCCTAGAAAGTAAGAATTCTGCAGTGTCTTTTCCAACTTCTTAATTGATACATTTATTTACATTTCAAATGATTTCCCCTTTTCTGGACCCCCCACTCCTTCTTATTGTGATAGTTTTAGAACTTCATGACTCTTGAAAAATACCTGAAATGCTTTTTCGCTGCACTGACAGCTAATTGATTTACATAATATTTAACTGCGAATGCAATTAGAATGGCAGTGAGGACTACCCTAAAAGTACTCACTGACTTATACCAAGGTCATTTTCAGAGATAAGAACAGATAGAAATGGAAAAAAGGAGAGGGAGGTAAGGACCGTGGACAGTTCTCAGTACGTTTACAGGTAGAGTAACTGTTATTCTGGTGACTTGGTTACACAGAACCTGGTTGACACATCTCCTATAACTGCCAGCTTTATCATGTTTCAACAATGAGAATGTTCCCTGGTATTTAATTAAAAAGAACTGCTATGGGAGTCAGAAAAGACAGGTAATTCTCCACCAATGCTGAAATACCTCTAAAAGTGGCATGATTATGGTTTTAGTCATTGTTTCAATAAACCTAGTAGCATCTATATACAACCTTGAGCTTTCAGGATGAAGGGTATGGGTGAAGCTATGATCTGAGGTGGAGAAAGGATTTGCATATATAGCAACAGATGACTATCTTCCCCCTACTGAAATCAATCCTTCTGCTTCTAAAGCATTGGAATATACAACAGACCACCCTCATCCATGAGTTTTGTATGAAAATTCAGCAAGATTACTCTGTGTTTAAAGCCATCTATGGCTGAATCTAATGACCTAAGTTTGATCCTCAGAACCTGTGCAACTTGTCCTCTGACCTCCGTAGACACACTGTTAGACACACACACACACACACACACACACACACACACACACACACACCACATAAAAAGCTTAGGAGGAAACATTGATGTATGTTGATGTCCTGATCTCAGATCTTTATGTACCTCAAGGTTCTAAAGTTTTCACACTTTACCACCAACATACCTTCTTGGGAGTCAGCATGGTTCTCAGTAATGTGCATGGCCAAAGTACTAACCAGTACTCAATGATGTATTCATTAGCAAAGGCGTTAATGCACCTAATAACCCTTAATTGTAGAACAGACTGTTCACTATGAATGTTTTACTCCACAACATTTACCACATTATTTACCGTCAATTAGTTGCTGAGGAATAGCAATCATTATCTCATGGTCAAAGGCTGCTATAAAAGGGCTAAGAATTACACTATTGATGATCTTGCATTTGTTTTCCAAGCCTATGTGGCTGGAAGCATAGTCATATCATTACTTTCTCAACACACTGTATTTCACTTCTTTCATTTTGTCTTTTACCTATGGTATATTTCTTATATTTATCTACTGCCTATTAAAAGGAGAACCAATTCCATGCATCTCAATCTAGATGTTCTTCCAAACTAAAAGTTCTATATAGAAGCATAGTTTAAATTGTGTGTGTGTGTGTGTGTGCGCGCGCGAGCGTGCATGCTTGTGTGTGTGCATGCGTGCACACCTGTGTGTGTGCGCGTGTGTGCACACGCATGTATAAACATCATCATTTACACAAGATGGTACATTTATATTTATATGTAGATGCATAGATGGGCACATATTCTGGTATGTTTTTAACAAGGACTTCTTTCTTTTTCATTCATCTTCCTTTATGGTTCCACCCCATGTAGAAGGAGATATGCCTCTAGAGTAACAGGCAAGACACTTTCTCTCATATACTATATTTAGTAGGTCTTCATACCATTAAGAATTTACTTCGAAAATGTCCCTCACTTCTCTAGCCCACTTTCTATGTGCATAGCTTTTAATTTTTTTATGCAGGTGTTGAGTTTTTTTCATGCAGATTTCACAGGTTCATTTTTCACTTAAAAACCCCATATATAATATTCCCCTGTTCCTTATAAAATATGTTCTTATGACTCCTATTTAATATATTTTCTTATTAACAAAAGAAGAATTAGACCAGGCTGAAAATGAGGATCCTGACAGGAGTGATAAACCCTTGCCATGTGAAGAAGGGGGTAATGTTTCAGATTTTATTCTTAAAGCTGGTTCCAGCCATATCTGAAAAACATAATGCACAAAAGACACGAGCAAGTCAAGCTGTCTATAAAAATCTAATTTTTTAAGTCATGGATGAAATAAATTCTAAATAAATGTAGTGTTGAAAGAGATTACATTTTTTTACAGGCTGCATTTCATCTAACCCCCAAATCATACATGAAAGCACTGATTTTCAATACAGAAGAATGTGACTCTACAATTCTTTTATCAGTGATTAAGTCAAAATGAAGCTGTTGAGGTGGCTTCTATTCCAATATGTCTGGTCTCTTTTTTTAAATGAAGAACCTTAGATAAGCATGATGACAACATAATACACATAATTATAAAATAATAAACATGTTGACAAAATAAAAGATTTAAAATATTTACAAAATTACAAAGGAATGAACATGATTCTAAGGTTTATGAAATACCATGGGATAAAGAATGACAGACAGCTATCTGCAAGCCAAGGTAAAGGTCTCAGGAGAAGCCATCTTGCCTGCCAGTACCCACAGAACCATGGGAAGATACTTCTGTTAGTTAAGTCACTCAGCTGTGCCAATTTTTGTTGTTGTTGTTGTTGTTGTTGTTGTTGTTAGAACAACACCAGAAATCTAATATAACCTTTCTCCCTCACTTCTGGGAGGGAATGATGGATGGTCTTTTATTTGGTCACCCTAATTCTTCACATAAAACAATGTGAGAGGAAAGAGGTTTCATGCTGGAAAGGATCCAGGGCTGTGTGAGTCTCATAGGAGAGCATGCTAACAAAAGGTTTGTAGCAATTAAATTTTAAAAAGCCTCCCAAGATCTCCCAAATTTAATGTGCAGCTTTGCCTAAAGCCAAGTACCAGCAAACATATCCCCTGCAGAAATATGCCTTCTTTGTTCCCTCTGGAATCTATTAATTTACTTGACAACCTCTTATCTCACCTGGAAGAGCAAGGTAGAACCTTATAGTGTCTGAGATGAAACTGTAATAAGTCATGTCGGGAATATAAATCTAAATGAGACTAATACTAATAATAATTCTACTACTACTATTATTACTGTTACTACTAGTAGTAGAAATAATAATAAAAACAATTGGCCAGGCAGTGGTGGCACACGTCTGTAATCCCAGCACTCTGGGAGGCAGAGGCAGGTGGATTTCTTAGTTCGAGGCCAGCATGGTCTACAGAGTAAGTCCCAGGACATCTAGGGCTATACAGAGAAACCCTGTCTTGAAAAAACCAAATCCAAAAAAAAATCAAAACAAAAAAACCCCAAAAACAACAATAGCAACAACAGCAATTGTTACCCCAATATTTCAAATCATTGACCTATCTCAGATAAAAAAGGAAGTCAGACACAAAGCACATTTTATCCCAAGACATTCTTTTGAGAATCTAAACCCAACATTGAATTATTTGTTAGACTGTGTGACAGAGAAAGGGATGGATTCTGTACTGGCCCTGGTTCTTCCGTACCCCTACCCAAGGTCACCTCCCTTTCCTGATGACCACAGGCTCAGAAACGCTACTGTCTCCTATGGTGCCTATTTCTAATCACTTGCTGAGCAGTGGGAGTGATTGAAGACTTTCATCAGGGCAATTGTGGATAATAATCCTTCAGTAGAATGTACTGTCCATCAGTCCATATGATAAATTGTACTAGAAAGTCAGTGCTAAGAGATTTATCTGTGACTTTTCTTTTCCTTTTATAAAACTTTTTTTGTCACTTTCAGGGTTTAATCTAATTTTCCACTCTACATAATGTTCAAATCGTTCCTGAAAGCTTTGGTTTGGGTTGCACAACACCTTGTTAAAATTTGCTAAGATGCATACATGTGGAGTGTGTATACTCTTACTCACTGCATCTTCATGACCCTCTCTATCCCCTTTTCTCTTCATGTGTCTGAGGGAACCTTGAAAGTATGATTTTATTTTGTGTTCCATCATAGGTAATACATTTTCTAACCCAATCAACAAATGTAAAAAGATAAAAGTATTAGCTGGAAATTCCCAAATTAAATGTATCATCTGCAGATTCAAAACTCACCGCAAGCAGAGAAATTCTAAAATGATGTTCGTAACATGAGGAGATGCTGAGGACAAGATCCTTGACTGCTGTGGGTACCATTTGACCATCGAAAGCAGTTACACTCTTCTCCACTTTACCTTCTATTCCATACAAGCAAGCTGGCTCCAATGTGACTTCCCACAAAGTCCCTTTCAAAATGTAAATATGTAGGCTGAAAAAGGATAATAAATTAATTTATGAGATTGGGGATCTATGCTATTTCCCAGAAGTAAAAAAAAAAAAATCTACATATCATTTTCTTCTAATGTAAGATAGGGAAATGATGACTGAGAATTGAAGAGACCAGGCCGGGAATAAGGATTGCAGGGAAGGGCTCTTTGTGGCCAATGTTAATAATCACTGTAGAAGGTCATTATTTTGACTAAGTTCCTGATTTGGGTCTCAACAGATCTGATTAAATATTAAAAGTGAGTCACCTATGCTTAAGTTCTATCATAAATCCAAACTAAGTTATCTGGCCTAGGGAAGCTGGAGAGAAGAAGTCATAGTGACAAGGAACCCTTCTCCATTTTAGTCCTCATGACAAGAGCAATGGGAAACCTGGAGTCAACCAGGATACATTCTCATATTCTGATTCCATGGCCCCATCCTTCATGAAAAATAATATGCAAATGATCAATCCACATCCTGACTTTCCTTTCACCTTTTCTCTGTCTCTAAAGCTTCCTATGCTGTTTTATGAAATGAAGTGTTCCTCTTTTCTCAAATTACAAAGCTAATTAAGTTCTTCAAACTACGGTTCATGTAATTTTACCCTTTCATATCCAAAATCAGGAAATCATAGTTCTTGAGAACAATTCATCTAATGCCTGCACTAGACATAACCTGAATTTTCCTGTGCAGTCTTAGGCTTAGGCAGTGTTCCTGGTTACTTTTAAGAGTGTATGCTGCTGGCTAAGCAGATGTATGTGCGAATTTCATTGAAATTGAATGCTTAGAGATCGCTCATTTAAATAGAGTGCTGTACCAAAAAATAATACTTGGTAAATTTAGATAATTTTATTCAGTAATTATGCTCAACCTGTTCCAAGCTAGAAAACAACCCAAAACATTATGACCTGCTTAGTGTGCTGCTTAGGGCTCTAGCTTGCGCTTTGTCATTTTTAAAGATACAATTACTAACTTTGGATTTATGAAAAGTCAATTGATAATGTGTCAAAAGATTAATTAGGGAAAGAATGAAGAATGCATCTTAAAGCAGAACTGGGTGACATTGTAACACATAAGCCTGCTTTGCCACCCAGGGTAGCATTTCCATAATCACAGGTAATCCCTATCTGTGGTACACTAGGATAAGTAAAACCATCTTTTTCTTGGTAGCATTAAGCAGAGAAATAATAATATCACACCTTCCACTAGCCACATATTCATAAAGGATTTGGGAAAAAATTAAAGACTTCGATAATCCTTAGCAAGTAAATGTGCTGGCTCTCGGTTTGCACCTTATATGTAACATGCCCTTTGTTTTCTGCACACATGAACTAGGAAGCAGAACCCTGACCTTCAGCAAGTTCTGAGAGACACTCAACTACAGACATCACTGTTAGAGTCCTACACCAATCCTCGGAGTCCTAGGAGGAGCTGCTTCCAACCACTCCTTGTCCATTCCATGTGTCTAGCATGAGACCTTTCTTTTTTGCTCAAGAGAAAAATAAAAAGATATCAGCTCTTTATTAGGGTTTCTCCACGTCTACAATCTCAATTTCTATTTGAGATAGTATAAAATTTTTCTGTCTTTTTAATATTCCCCCCAACCCCTTGTTTTTTTTCTGAACATAGAATCATTAATTGCTGTTAAAACTCTGACCTGTGATTTCCCCTTGACCCAGAAACCACTGAATTCATGTTCTGTGTGTTCAGTTGTTGTTCTTTTGTGTGTGTGTGGGGGGGGGCAAATTGGATATTTTGTTTATTTACATTTCAAATGTTTTCTCTTTTCCAAGTCTCCTTTTTGAAAACCCCCCTAACCCCGCCTCCCCCTGCATCTATGAGAGTGCTCCCCCACCCACCTACTCCTGTCTTCCCACCCTCCCTGTCATTCTCCTACATTGGGGCATCAAACACCCTCAGACCCAAGGGCCTCTCCTCTCACTAATGTCCAAAAAGGCCATCCTCTTCTGCATATGAGGCCAGTGCCATGGGTCGCTCCATGTGTATTCTTTGGTTGGTGGTCCAGTCCCCTGGAGCTCTGTAGTGTCTGACCTGTTGACACAGTTACTCCGCCCCTGGGGCTACAAATGCCATCAGCTCCTTCAGTTTCTTCTCTAACTCCTCCATCATGGGCCCCCTGAGCTCAGTCCAATGATTGGCTATGAGCTTCTGCTTCTGTCTTTGTCAGGCTCTGACAAAGCCTCTCTTGAGACAGCCATATCAGACTTCCATCAGCAAGCACTTCTTGGCATCCACAATAATGTCCAGGTTTGGTGGTTGTATATGGGATAGATATTTCCTTCAGTCTCTGCTCCACACTTTGCGCCATATTTCCTCCTGTGAATATTTTGTTACCCCTTCTAAGGAGGACTGAAGCATATACACTTTGGTCTTTCTTCTTGAGCATACCAAGCTTCATGTGGTCTGTGACCTTGCATCTTGGGTATTCCCAGCTTCTGGGCTAATATCCATTTATCAGTGAGTGCATACCATGTGTGGCTTTTTGTGTGTGTGATTGGGCTACCTCACTCAGGATGATATTCTCAACTTCCATTCATTTGCCTGGGAATTTCATGAATTCATTGTTTTTAATAGCTAAGTAGTACTCCATTGTGTAAATGTGCCATATGTTTTGTATCCATTCCTTTGTTGAGGAACATCTGGGTTCTTTCCAGCTTCTGGCTATTATAAATATGGCTGCTACGAACATAGTGGAGCATGTGTCCTTGTTACATTTTGCTGTTCTTACAAACAAAGTTCACAATCCCAATCACATCCAGTACCTTCTTTGTTAGATATCATTTCCATATCATTGCAATGCTCTTCCTAAAAGCAATCAAGGAAATGAACTGTGCTCCACCTCAGTATTTTACATTATACTGAAATGGGCACAGCAACTGAGCATGATGGAGAGACTCTCCCTCAGCCAGGCATGATACTCATACCCTTCATGTCTCTCATCCTTAGAATTGTGGGGTTGACATCAAATATAACAATTTTGAAAACATGCAACTTTATGAAACTGGAGATCTATGGACCAGGATGGAATCATGGCTCATACAGATATAGAAATGTGGGAAATGTTCAGGCTTCATTCTAAGACCACCACAGGGAAATCAAGGAGATAAAGAGCCAGCTCTGTTCCTTCACTGATGATGCCAGAAATGGAGACTCTGTGCACTGAGACTTCCCAAGACATTTACTCTGTGAAGTCCAATCTCAGCCGGCACTGTCACTCATATTAGTCCTCAGCAGAGAATTCTGCACAACTTCCCAACTCCTCTTAGCACAGCATGAAAAGGTGCCTTTGAATCATACAAACCCATAGCTTCAAAATGCCAATTTTATATTCTCTCTCTTTACTGATGAGAACAGAGAAAGCACAACCCCAGTGTAGGGGTCTTTTTACAAATTAGCACTAACTCCCAAAGCCTGGCAAAGATTCGCCCCTGAAAACTCTCATACACTCACAGAGCCCTATAGTAATACTGTTGCCATGGCAACCAAGAGACCGCCAAGAGCAGAATGGATCTTATCACCCCACAAGTGGTGCTTCAAGTTTTCCATCTCATCGCTCTTTCCATGTGACAAACTACATCATTAAGTAGTCCCAGATAGTAATTAATTACCAAGTGTGTTTTCATCCATCTCCAAACATGGCAATGCCAGAACCATTTTGAAGATGCAGGTAAAACAAGATTCAGCCACATGCATGGTTTAAAAATTTGAATTAAGATGCAAAGGAGGATCCAAGGAAAGATGAAGACTGGTCTTCATCTCACTCTATACACTTATTCAGTCCTTGAATGAGCATGAAGACAAAAAACCATGGAGTGGAACATATGACTGCCCTTTTAGAATTCCCAGAACAAGACACTATGAATCCTCAATGTCCTCTGGAATATAGAAACATCCCCCACAAAAGAACAGCAAAAGAATAGCCAAGGTCTCAGGAATTCTGTGTCTTCCCTGGTACATCCAAGAGACCGCTGGAATTAGAAAACTGAGATAGATAATCATTTGGGGCCAAGTTATTTTAATATAAAATCTATTTTGAATATTTTAATAAAATTCTACATCATGTTGTATGCTTATTTTTCCTATTTCTATTTTTGCGCTTCCTATTCTTACAGCTTTAAAAAAATCTTCTTATTTTTAGAGGCCAAGTAAAAAGATCTGTTTTTCTATGACTCATCCAGGAAACCTTGAAAGAAAATCAAAATGTTTATAAAGGTCAGGTTTTATTGTGTCATAGAAAGAAAGCATGCCGGGAAGGGGTTAGAGCAGAGAAACCCAGCCCACCTCACCCTTCCAAAGTGATAAAAAATGAGTACAAGCATCCTGAAAGAGAGGGAGTAGGGACTGGTGGGATGTCAGTTTCATCTCTGTCAAGTGACAGAGACAACAAAATACAAATGCATATACACAGCAAGACCAAAGGTGAAGTAGGCAGAGTCTGATCATAACCAGTTTTATCTGGTGGCATAAAGAGTTTTGATTGTGTGTTTAGAACAAGCAGGCATTGATCAGATTTAGTCTTGCCTTGATTACTTCAGTTAGCAAGTAGGACTTTAACAAGAAAAAAAAAACCAAAGAGCCAACACAAATACATTTTTGAGAAAAAAAGATGCCCTGTACTGTTGTATAAAAGAGACTTTTCTAGCATCTCATGATTATAGAGCTATTGTTTATGTAGCTGTGAATGAGCAAATTCCAAGTTTTCTCTGTGGAGAATGGTGGACTGGACCTCATAATGGTATAACCATAATCTTATGCTGGTGGGAGCAGAGTAGATCCAAATAAAGAAAAGAACCTTTTTTTTTTTTTTTTTTTTTTTTTTTTTTTTGCCCCAAAGCAAAGCAGCAGAATCTGGCCCAAAGGGCTGGGCTACAGATGGTCGAATACCAGAGCATATGTTCTGCAAGTATTTCCAAGAATCACCTATATCTTGGCATTTAAATACTTTGCAACAGAGAAAACTGTGCTGCTAATTTAGATCTTCAATATGTGTTCATGTGTGTACATGCCCAACATTCACACACAGCCGAGGCTTTGCAAGCTGCATCATCAACACTTAGCTTCTGGATTTTACTCCTCTTCCGCTGCTTCCTTTGTTTCTGATGTCTTCATACCCCCTTGTTTCTCTCATCTTCAACCCTTGGGGAAGTGTTCTTACATCAAGCTCTTATCCTTCTGAAATGCTCTAAGCTTCTTGGGAGTCTAATTGCTAATCCTTGTCATAGGATTGAAGGAAAAGACATTTCTTCTTGTTACAGAATTTAATACATGGGTAAGCATGGAAGCCAAGGCTGTCTATTGACCTCACAGTACAGAGTTCGTAGTGTGGTTTCTATGTACATGTATTCGTGTAAGTATGCTAGTGAGCACATAACTCACAAAAGCCAGGATTTTTCAGGGAGGATCAAAAATATCTCCTTGCACATCATACTTTTGTCAGTTCAGTTCCTTCATTCCCCATGGCACTGGTAAATGGGACAATGGCTGCCATTTCTCCACAACAAAGCAAAAAAAGGACAAAGACTAGACCCCTACCAAAATCTTTGTGTTAAACAGCTCATTTTGATTACAGCATCCAATACCTGTATTACTCTATGGATTTACATGTTCATTCAGTCTGTATCTATTGTCAGAAGTCTATATCCTGTCTCTCTCATTCACATGAGATAGAACAGCTCATATTTCCCAGTATGATTTTCTTTTACAATGTCCTCCCAAGATTCACTGTTGGCTTTATGCTTGCATGTATTGTGATTAAGTATATTAGGCTGGAAGTTCATATGCTTTCTTTATTTTGTATTGAATATGGCTAATTCTTGACAGTACAGCTGTAAGCATGGCAATTCTCAGGTCCTCCTCACACAAGCACTCAGTTCACAGTACATAGAAGCACACATTACTATTACTCTGAAAAAAGCTGAAACTGTGCCCATCCCCACACAGAAGCATTTATGCACATAAATACGCTCCACGGATACAAATACTGTCTTCACATAGATTTATGCATGTGTTTTATCAACAGCTAAACCTTGCTAATTCACAAGCCTCTTTGGCTGGCGGATTACTGGTGTGTACAGATCAGAACTAAAACAAATGCTTACAAAACTCGTGGCTACCCCATTGCCAAACACAGTCTGTTCTTTTGCTCAAAGTTATAGTTTTGCCTTAATTTATGATAATCCTACCCACGCTCAAGTTAATGTACTGCTAGTCCATAAATGGAGCGCTATGATTCCATTTTGATGGGAGGTGGGACACTTTCACATTTTCCACAAGGCTTTAACAACAAAAAGTATACTTCTTCCAGATACCAAAGTAAAAAGTGTTGAGATTCCTCACTTTTCATATTCATGGTGTATGTAGACAGTTATCTGTACTTGCAATGGAATCAAGTTTAGCAAGAAATTTCATTTGCCTTAACCAGGTCTCAGTTTGAAATTACTGGGGCAGGAGAAGGAAGGGAAGAAAACTAACAGGTTTCACTGCATAAAGAAACAATTCCTTGCACTCACTGTATTTTTCCTCTACTTTATTCTGTCTTTCATCTCTTGTTGGACTTCAAGATCCCCTCTGGCTTAGTTGAGCTCTTGTTGCTGTGATAAAATACCTCTTAAAAGCAGTTTACTAGAGAAAGAGTTTATGTTGGCTCACAGGCACAGAGGTTTGCATTCCACAGTAAGAGAGAATTATGGAAAGGTATGTTGGTAAGATCAGCAGGCTGGTTGGTGGCTGGTGACATTACATGCACACTCAGGAAACAGAACTGAAAAGGGAACTGAAGCAGTGCTACAAAACCACACAGGTACACGCACACGTACATGCAAGGTTCTCCCTCCAGAATGTTACACCGCATTCATACATAGCACTATTTATTAGCAACCAGCGAAAATATGAGAGTGTCTAGGAAGCAGGACACATTCAAACCACTGTACCCACATTCAATCGATTTATCATTTGTCCCTCTCCCGAGGCTCTTTATCAGAACACCGCATCAAACTCTGCCAGCGTTTCCCTCTATAATGTGACATACACAAATCTATTAAGTTAAAATCTTGGCAGAACTTATCAGCTACTGTTTCCATCAATTCCCAATCATCTTTTCCTATAGCTCAGTCCAAGACCTTGCTATAGATGATTGACTTTTGTTGGTTCTCCATTGAGTACAAATCTGTATTATCTTTTCTTAGTCTGAATTTATTCCTTGCAAGAGAATAGGACCAAATGTCTATTTTCCATGAACAAAGTTTCTAATAATTAATTGTTTATTAGGGGTAGAAAAATAACTAGAAAAAAACTTTATCACATCTGAATCCCACCTAAATTATAGAATATTTAAATCCTATATGGAGGTATAATTTATATGAAGAAAAGTACACAGATAATAAGTGTTCAGTTAGCTGTCCTTCCTTTCAGAATTTAAATACATCCCTGTTTTATCCCTCTATTTTTAGAGACTGAATAATACTAATGCAACACAAGCTCATTCATGACCACCAATGTTCATATCTATTCAAAAGAGAATATACAGATCACCTTCTTCACATTAGAGCACAGTTACTTTGCCTATCCCAGACTCTGATATTAATAAAATCACATGTTATTTATTCTGTCATGTCTTGCTTCCTTTGGTCAATGTTACATTTGAAAGTCAATCTTGTTGCTTCACACAGTTGCAGTTCATAAACTCTCTCAACAGATAGAGTTCCCTCTTGGAAATAAATGAAATACAATTCATCTCCCTGTTGGTGCACATTTAAGCAATTACGTATTCTATGGTATTATGGATACTTCTGCTGTGAATATTTTTTGTGCGTGCCTTTTGGTGAATATGTATATGAATTACTATAGAAAAATTCTGAAAGTGGAGTTACTGAGTCATAGGATATGCATAAGAGAAAGCACATGAGAACTGCCTGTATTTCAAATACTTGCAAGAATATTCTACTTTATCATAATTACATAAATGTCCCAGTAATCCCTTCGTATTTGCCAAAACAGCCCTGCATGGGCTCCTCACCTCCTTTCTTTCCTCCCTTCCCCCTCTCCTCTCTTTGGCTCTCTTATTTTTATTATTCGATATATTTTTTATTTACATTTCAAATGATTTTCCCTTTCCTGGCTCCCCACTCCCCAAAAGTCCCATAAGCACACTTCCCTCTCCCTGTTCCCCCATCTACCCCTTTGCACTTTCCTGTTCTGGTACTGTCCTATACTGCTGCACTAAGTCTTTCCATAACCAGGGGCCACTCTTCCGTTCTTCTTGGACGTCGTTTGATATGTGGATTATGTCTTGGGTATTCCAAGTTTCTAGACTAATATCCGCTTATCAGTGAGTGCTTACCATGATTGATCTTTTGAGTCTGAGTTACCTCACTTAGTATGATATTCTCCAGCTCCATCCATTTGCCTAAGAATTTCATGAATTCATTGTTTCTAATGGCTGAATAGTACTCCATTGTGTATATATACCACATTTTTTGTACCAATTTCTCCATTGAGGGACATCTGGGTTCTTTCCAGCTTCTGGCTATTACAAATAGGGCTTCTATGAACATAGTGGAGCATGTATCCTTATTACATGCTGGGGAATCCTCTGGGAATATGCCCAGGTGTGGTATAGTGGGGTCCTCCAGAAGTGACTTGCCTAGTTTTCTGAGGAACTGTCTTTGGATCTCTTTATCTTTATTACCCTACTTCTCCTCTTTTCCACATACTGTACTTTTGATGAATTCTCATTTTCTTGACAGCATATTTTTGTATATCTATTCTCCATTTGGATAGCCCTTTACCCAAATGCACAAGACAAGCAGGGATTTTACCATTAAGTGCTTTTTACTCCAGTTAATATTTTTTAATATGTTATATCTGACTTAATCTTCAGAACCCAACTATGACAAAGGCAGAAAGAAGCAAGGCTATGTGCTTATGTTGAGAAAAAGAATGTGGACCCCCCGCCAAGAAGGCAAAAACAGTCAACAATATTTTAGAAACTAAAGTATTCCTAGATTCACTGTAATTCTTGAAGATGGGCATCTGTTTACATGAAAACTGTACCTCTCCACAGCCAAAATGGAAGTTCCTTGGGATTTATAAATTCGCCCTAAAAATGATGATCATGGGTTTTAGTGGCAAACAATATACCTTAAAATACAATGAACTTGTAATTTCTTAAATTGATACAAAAGACTTTTAGAAAAAATTCAAAGCTCACATTTCTCCTACCAGTAAATAAGGTATGGAGGACTGTGACCCTGCAGCTCCTGGTAGCCATTACAATAAGAAAAAAGAAAGATGTAGAGAAAGGAATAGAAGCAAGTTAGAGAGGTAGAAACTGGAAGATGGGTGAGAAAGACAAATGCCACTTGACAAGCAACACAAGAGGAGAAGAGGGAAAGGCATCACAGAGCAAGCACCCCAGCATGCTTTATCACGATAATTTTCCATATATATTTTTCTAAAATTAAAACAATACTTTATTTTTCTCATGGATTCTGTTAAAAAAGATGAAACAATGAAGTTCAATGTGTTTGCTTAACAATCTCTTTCCCACGGTGGCTAATTAAAAAGTAATTTAAACACAACTATTTGAAAGGGCTACAGTAGTAGCCAAATGCTGAAGCTGTTGATGGATAGTGTGCTTCTATACTTGCAGCCTAGTAAGTTGGAATTATGAGCCTTGCTATTAACAACAACTGATCTGATGGCTCCTTGAAGGGCTGAGTACGCTACATCTGGAAGGATCTGGACTTACTCCGTGCCCAGCTTCAAGGATGATGAACAACTTCAGACTGAGTGCCAAAGCTCAACAACCAGCTGAGCTTCATTAAGACACTTATTAATGATCATATTACACATTAAACAGAAAAAATTACTTTTCCCAATGACAATTATGATGTAATAACCTCCAGGTATAAAAAAAAAGAATAATAACACTGTCCAGCAAAATATAAAAATAAGATTAAAGTACAACAGTTTGCTTCCCCTTAATATTTTGAAGGAGTTTTCAACTATGTTATAGTGTATGTGCATGCAGACACACATATACACATGCACATATATCTTCTTATTGCGGGAGAAAATAATTCTAAATATTTTGGATATTTGTGTGGACTTTGCTCAATTATTTCTATGGATTTGATAATTTTCATAATTATTTAATTATTACATATTTTATATTTTAAATCTTTTATATATAAATGTATATTTATATATGCCCTTAAGATAGGATCTCCTATATCTCAGGCTAGCCTTCAACTTAATAGGCAACAAAAGATGATCTTGAATCTAAGCTGCGCTTTTCTGTACTTCCTGAATCCTGGGATCATAGGTGTGTACCACACTGCACTGTTAATGCAGTCATGAGATTTAATCCAAAATATTGTGCATGCTAGTGTACTTTACCAGCAGATCTAAATACCTATTCTATCAAAACCGAACTTGTTTCAAACAAGCAGTATTGAGAGTTCAGATCGGATTGCAAAGGTGGTAGATGGGTAGAAAGTTTTCTATGCTTCTGAAAGTCCACCTCAGGTGTCTATTTCTTATAGTGATAGACAGGGAGAACAGTCTTTGCAAGTACAGGCAAGTCCTTTGTTGATATTACGGAACTCCTGAACTAATAGGGAATATGAGGTGATTCCAAAGTAATTCCAGAAGCCCGAGAATTCACATCTTGACCTCTACAGGCTTTCGAGCAGGGGCCTGATGCCTGAGGCATCGAACATTCCCAGTTATTACAGTCTTTCATGCTCCGGGGAAGACAGATTATTTTGAGGCACACAACAACAAAGAAATGGCTTTGCATTCGCTTTTTCTGATGCGCACAAAATTCTCTTCCTTCCTCTATTGCGTCCATTCTCACATGAAAGAGAGTTCTTTAAAAATAAATAAATAAATAAATAAAACTTCATTCAAAGCAAAGGCAAGACTGAAAAAATAGTAACAATGTAAGGAGAGCTGAAATCTTCTACAATGCCTCACAAAAGACAACTTAAAAGAATTTTCTGAGTGTAATTAAAAATAAACAATATATTCAAACATTAGGAACATGTAAGTAAAGCGAGCTGTGACATATGAGAAACAGGGTTTCTGAGTTGAGAAAGGAAAAGTCTCACCAACCATGTTCCTGGGATACATTTGGGTACAATTAGGAGGCATATACACTGTCCCAACTGTCAGTGTTAAGTATCTGTATGTAACTGAAACTCAAGGACTGAGGATTAAAAAGTTTATAATGTTTATGCCTAGTTAAATATTATGTGCATGTAAATGTATATGTGTATGTGTGTGTATGTGTATGCATATGTATATAATATGTGTATGTATATACCTATGTTGGTGTGTGTTGGGAGATTGCCGCAGAACAGGGTAGTTCTCAGAACACAATCTTGCACGGTCTGTCTCTACTTCCACATTGTTTGAGACAGGGTCTCCTATCTTTGCCCACCAGACTATCAAGCCTTTGAGTTTTCCATTCCCCTGCCTGCCTCCCAACCCCCAAGAAGGATTACAGGGAGGTATATCATTGCCACAGGCTTTCAGTGGTTCTAGGTCTCAGAATCCAGGTCCTCATTCTTGTACAGAAAGCACTGTTATCTACCAAGACATCTCCTCAGTCCTGGAATATGCATTTTGATGGGGACTAGTAAGTACTGTGTCTCTACAGTGGTTCCAAAGTCTTCTGTGGGGCTCTGAGACCATGGTTTGCCCAGAAGGAAGCGGAGATGAGGACCCAACTTCCCACCTAGGTTCTCTCTTCTCTGTGCTTCAGCCCTGTGCCATGCAGTACCCCTCACACTGCCGTCCCCAATCCCCTATGCAGCTCTGGTATTCCAATCACCATGCAGTCTGTACCAGCGCACAGAATTGGCTCTTTACTGCTCTCTCTCCAAACTCCAGCCATTGACTCTGTTTGCAAAGGTCAGTGACATTGAGACTGAAGTTACGTGGGGAAACATGTCACCAGGGAGAGAAGAGACAGAAAGCACTAGCATGGAGTTACTGTGGCCAATTGCATGGGGTTTGCTTTGGTCCTGTTTGCCCATTTGCTCTGTACTGTTCGAAATGCACAGGATTGACATTGCCACAGCTTTGGGGGAGTTATCCACACTCACAACTACACGCCTTTCCTGTGTATAGACACCTAATACATAATTATCACTTCAGGCAAAAGCATCTCACTACAAAACTTTTAACAGGGCTTTTCTCTGCAAAATTATGTGGCAAGTGAGTTGACTGTGGTATATCTCCTTCACACACACTTAATGATCATTTCTTTTGGCCTAAGTATGCTTTATACTTTTTAAGTAAACATCATGCCTCTCAATATGGAACTGTAATCCTTCCTAGCTCCACCATGTAGCACATGCCAGACAGTCTTCAAGGGGAACAGATGCCAATTTGTTGCAAATGTGGGAAAGAGGTCAAATTGACAAAGATTAAATGCCTCCAAAATATAATTTTTAAAAATGAGAAAGAAATCCTCTCACATGTTGGCAGTGGAATCAGAAAGAGATAAGTTTTCTAGATTTGATGGCTCTGAAGTTGTCTTTCTTTTGTTATTTGTGGTGTTGAGTGTGTGTGTGTGTGTGTGTGTGTGTGTGTGTGTGTGTGTTTACTATAAGGATGCTGTCATAAACCACCTGAATGTCGCTTCTATGACTGATCTACCCTGCGGCCCACACCTTCTAGACAAATATTGTGACATCTTTCTTCTCCAAATGGCAACAACCTTCTCTTCTCTCACCACAGAGCCGCTACCTCAAAGCTGGAAGTCTTTCTGATAATTCTTTCATGTGTCTCCTCTGTAGAAAGGGGAAATGATTCAACCTTGTTTTTAACTTTTCACTTTGAAGCAGGCATAAGGATTCCCCTTACACCCACACATATGTTGAGACTATTAGTGGATGTGAAGGAGGAGGTGGCCAAAGATTAAGAAAGCAGATTTAGCATTTAGAGCCATATTCAAGGTCACCCTAAGCCCTCCCTTGGGGTATTCCAACCGAATCAAAGTACCATATTTATCCAAGTCTTCAATAGCTCTGTTTTCATAAAGCTAATATCATGTAAGGCATAAGTTAATTTTACTCCTGACAATTAAAGTGCTCAAGCCCAACACTCAAGCACTTTGTCCCTTTACAGACTGTTTATCAATACTTTGCCTGGAGGTTCACCATGGAATTAGGCTAGTAACTACTCACACCAAAGTATTTGTTTATAATCCATATAGAAACTACAGCTCTTTTACCATTCCCTACCTCCAGAATCCCTACAGAATACTATTTGCTGTGTTTGTTTGGCGTGTGTGCGTGTGTGTGTGTGTGTGTGTGTGTGTGTGTGTGTGTGTATGTGTGTGTGTGTGTGTGTAAAGCATGTGCACATGCATTTTTTTAAACTTTTTCTTTTCCAGTAATATTTGTATATAAATATTCCCCCAGGAGAGAAATGGTTCCTGTTCATTTCTGTCTTTAGCCTCAGGTTGTTTCTCAGCTCTAATACTCTATAGCACATAATATTTGTATCCTAACTTTCATTTATTTCACCCCAATTAGCCATCGTGTTTTCAACGAACTGAGAAAAGAAATCTCAAACTCATGTCAACACATAATATCTCCTATCTCATCTAGCAAAACATCACTTGAAAACATATACTTTCAAAAATTCACTTAGTAGAGATGAAAACTGGAAATATTACTTTATTGAGTAGTTTATCTGTCTCACACATAATTATCAAGATGCACAATACACTCAGGCAGACACTGTACTGTGCTGGATTTATCCTGTCCTCCCACTTCTGGACCTTTCAGTGTTATTCTATACTTCCTTAGTGTATGCACACAAAATAAAATTTTAAACAGGAACAATATATTGAACATTTAAAAATACCCTTCTCCTGATGATAAACATATCTATTGAAGATCTGAAAACAGCCAATATTTTAGTGAGTCCTTTAACATTCATTCATTCATGTTCTGCTGGTATTCCAGCGATTCTCTGAAGTGATTGCCACCAGAATGGTAAGAGCTCAAAAGCAAATCACCTGAGGCTCTGATGCCATTGCTGTGGAAAAGTATTGTTACTACAGGAAGAACTTGTATCTGGGTTAGAGACAAGCACCTGTCTTTGTGTTTACTGTTAAAGAAAGCTTTGTTTGAGCCAAGTGCCCCTTTTGGAGTGAAAGGTACACAGATCAAGTGCACAGGGCACACCTTGATTGGAAGCCAGGTAAGCAAAAGCAAAAGAACTTTGAGTGGCTTATCATTGGGAGTGCTACTACACTGAAAAAAACCAGTCCTCCAATACCATATCGTCATATGTCAGGATTAGGGACTTATTTCACTTACTACTAGTGTCTATTTGATTGTGTTCAACTGAAACAGAATAACCCTCAGGAATTCATTCAGAAAGAGTAACCAGCTCTAGATTGAACAATCTAGACCTCTCTGTTTCTCCTCTAAGTACTACAAATATCTCTAGTTTGAATATACCAGAAATGGAAAGTAACATACTATTATTGTCAGTGAAAGAATGAATGATGAATGGATGCCTTTCCTTAGAGCTTTCATGATCAATAACACTACTGATATTTAAATGGTACCACCGCTCACCATGTACATAATCTCTAGAGTTCTCCATTATCCCAACTACTTCCCCAGATTCAGTTTGGAGCAAAAGGTCCCTTTGTTTTGTTTTGTATTGTTTTGTTTAGGCAATGTCCAATGTCTGTGTTCTGTTTAAGTTTCCATCACATCTTAGGACACATCTTCTCAGGATCACTATACATATCACACTATGTCACAGATCACTGAGGGCTTCATTGTCTAGTTCACACCTAAAGCAGATATCTGTTGTTCAATGCTGAGTTTTATAAGGCACTGTCTCCTCAGAGCAAGACCAAGACTTTCAAGACCAGACAAACATGCTACTAGACAAGATACTGTCATGTGTCTTCGAACTACATTGTGCTCCTGCAATTTTGGAGGCCAGAGGCTAAGGTTAAGGTTATTCTCTTTAAATAATTCTCTTAAAAGGCCATATTCTCTTTAAAGGTTTGAGAAAAGGAAGGCCCATTCCACGTGTTTCTCTTGCTCCTGGGGCCTTCTACAATCCCTTCATTCCTTGCTTTAGAGATGCACGGGCTTTTGTCTCCATCTTCGTGGGGACAGTCGTCCTCAGGGCCCCTTTATCTTTGTGAATCCTCTAGGTTTCTCTCCATATAGAGAGAAACGGTGCTCATGCTGGATTATGGCCCCTCTTGTACAATGTGATATTTTCTTACCATAACTAATTACATCTGTAGAGACTCCTTCCAAATAAAACTATATTTGAAGGGTTTGAATAGACATGATATTGGGGTGGCTTACTATTAACCCTTTTATCCTGCTGCAGCCATACTTCCAATGCTCAGTGTCTTTCTTCATCTAGGAGGGTTTAATGATTCAAATGCTAAGGAGGACAGGGTGCCTGTGAAGCTTCTTTGTGCTTGAGGATGTGTTTCTGCCTCTGCAGAGGACTTTTCCTGCACTGATTGTTCCACAGAAAGGCACTAAGATTGTGCCTTCCTAGGTGTTTCCTTTCTACTCAGAGAAAGGCAGTCACTTTGTTATGGTGAGTATAGTTGACCTGCTCTCCTTGAGGCCACTGCCAGGCATGATGGAGTTCACTTACATAAAGCCTTAGGCTCTCTCATCCCTCTCTCTCATCCCTCTCTCACCTCTCTGCCCCTTGGGCTCTCCTTCTTTCCCCCCTCTCTCCATGTGGTCATGGCCAGCCTCCACTCCTCTATTCCTCTACTCTCTCTCTCTTTCTCTCTCTTCCCTCTCTCTCTCTTCCCCCTTCCCTCTCTCTCGCTCTCTCTCTTTCTCTCCTCTCTCTCTCTCTCTCTCTCTCTCTCTCTCTCTCTCTCTCTCTCTCTCTCTCTCTTTCTCCCTCTCTAACTCCCATTCTCTGCCCTGAATAAACTCTATTCTACACCATAAAAATTTTTAGTATAGAAATCAGAAATAATTAAGAGAGGGAGGGAGGGAGAAAGAAACTATCCCATAGAAATCTCATCTCAAGGCATGAGAAATGTCAAGTTGGATTTATTCTATGTAAAGGTCAGCTCTAACATGCCAACCTTTTAAAATTTCATTGAAAAGACTGTGTTTAAAATATCATGCCACAAATTTGCTAAAATCCAAAAAAGTAAAATAAAATAAAAAATAAAACAGAAGGTATGCAAAGAAATATCTCTCTATAGCCACTGAAGGTAGGTTCTACATTAGAATACAATACTCAACAAAAATAGTGTTAGGTCTGTGCAGATATGCAGAAACAAATAAACAAGATGCAAAAATTTTCATTTCCAGAACTCCTAAGCAGATGGGAAATACATAAACCAGAAACAAGAAAACCTAACTGAGCTTTGAGTCAAGAAACTTACTTTCTGATTCTAGTTTGCTCTTTGCTGACTTTATGATGTACAAGGAAAAAATGTTTCCTTTCTCTTCTTTGCAATAACTTACTAACACACAGTAAGTAAATGGTTGCTTTGTGGATTGAAATCTTAAAAGTCAAATGTAATGAGTAATCATCACTCTTGCCATACATATGTGTGTGTACATAGTGGTTTCAATAACTACTTATAGTAGTTATTGATAATTTTAGTGTGACCACATATAATCCATTGTATTGAAACAAAACACTTTTCTTGATTCCTATACAACAGCATGAATGTAAGCTGGATTTCGAGAACAGGAACTGAAGAAAAATGTGTACAAAATCTAGACCTATATTTAGACATTAAGATATATTGTTTTAAAGGGTGATATAGCTAGTGGACAAATGATTGTGCTTATTGAGCACCTAGTAGGTATTCTGTAAAACTTAAAAAAAAAAAAAGCAGAGCAGAAAACAACAGTAGCCCTGACCTAACAAAGGATTGAACACTGCCAGACTTTATTGCTGAGTAATAGAAAGTCACTACAGCACTTGAAGAATTTAAGCAGAAATTAAGAGCTTAGTGATTTACCTAAAGTGAATGTGGTGTTTAGAGAATATAGTGACCATACAAAAACATTGTGGAAAAGATGATTAAATAAAATGTAAAAGATGGGGCTGGAGAGATAGCTCAGTGGTTAAGAGCATCGACTGTTCATCCTGAGGACCTAGACTCAACCTCAGCACCCACGTGATAGCTCATACCTGTCTGTAACTCCAGTTCCAGCATTTCTAACACCCTCACACAGTCATATATGCAGGCAAATCATCAATGAACATACAATAAAAAATAATTTAAAACAGCCAAAGATACCATGATACCATAGCTTAGATTTTTGTGTCTGTAGACTAAAGGGAATGCTTCAATATCTCCAGCAGAGTGGAAGACAGATTGTGATCGTGAGGGAGCAGAAGAGAGCTGCTTCTGTCTTAAGTCACAAAACATTTCCGTGCTACATACATGTGCATGGCATGTGTGTGGACCTGCATAGAAGCAAAGAGACTTTTAGGAAATTATTCATATCTCAGAGAAAACATATGAAGGAAAATACACTTTATGGTCTTATCTAAGAGAAAAGAAAATAGAGTAGAAAGAAAATCCTTTCAGGGCTCCACAGGAATGTGGGTAGCATGCTCACAATTTAAGGCCAGCTCTACCCATCTAATTCTTTTACATACTTAAAAAATTATGCTCATTATGATGGCCTAATTTTATTCACTTGATAAAAGCTAGAATGATTCATGAGACAAAACAGGCAGATGAGGATTATCTAGACCAGTGGTTCTCAACCTGTAGGTAGTGACCCCTTTGGCCCTTTCACAGGGTCACCTAAGACCATTAGAAAACACAGATGTTTACAGTATGGTTCACATCAGTAGCAAAACTACAGTTATGAGAATACTTTTATGGTTGGGGGGTCACCACAACATAAGGAACTGTATTAAACGTGGCAGCATTAGGAAGGTTAAAAATCACTGGCTGATCTAGATCAAGTCAGTTGATATAGGAAAACCCATCCTAATTGTCAAACGAATTTAAAAAAATAAATGTATTAATTTTAAAAAAATTTTTAAAAAGTCACAGAGCTAAGCAGAAGTGAATATCATGGCTCTTTTCTCCATGACCTTCGACACAATGTAACCAACAGCCTCACGTGCAATACCATGCCTTCCCCACTGTCTTGGAATTTTTTTAATACATTCTTCATTTAAATTTCAAATATTATACCCTTTCTCAGTTTCTCTCCTCCCCGAAAACCGCCAACCCATCCTCTCACACCCTGCTTCCAAGAATATCCCCCTCCACCCAACCCATTCCCACCTACCCACCCCCCTCGATTTTCCCATGCTGGGGCATCTATTGAACCTTCATAGGACCAAAGAGCTCTCCTCCCACTGATGTCCAACAAGGCATTCCTCTGCCACACTTTTGGCTGGAACCATGTGTACCCCTTGGTTAATGGCTTAGTCCCTGGGAGCCCTGGGGCATCTGGTTAGCAAACATCTACATCGTTGTTCTTCCCATAGGGCTGCAAACTCTTTCAGCTCCTCCAGTCCACCTTCCACAGGGGATCCCACGCTCAGTCCAATGGTTGGGTGTTAGCATCTGCCTCTGTATATGTAAGGCTCTGGCAGGGCCTCTAGACATACTACTACCTGAGGACCCAACTATAGTACTCCTGGACATATGCCCAGAAGATGCTATCTTGGATTTCCATTCTACCTATAAGGCAAAATAAACACTTCCTTTCTTGAGTTGATTAGATATTTGGTTAGATATTTTGTCACAACAATGAGGAATATAACTGGTGCATACATGCAAAAATGATTATTTCTATAGATGAAAAGACATACTAGACTGAACATACAAAGGCACAGACTCCATCAGTATCTGTTAGAAAGGAGTGAAAAAAAGAGATGTAACTCAAGAGAGAAAGGAAGGGTAAAAAAATCAGAATGGAATTTAGAGGTATAAATGGATGCTTTTTTAGAAGATTGAACAGAAGGAAATGATCAGACTGGAATTAGCTGGCTTGGAACAATGCTTTCTAAAAAGTGACCTATTCTGAGATGGGAAGATCATACCCCTTCAAGGAGAGACAATCAGCCTTTGTGTGCTATGTCAGTGTAAAAGCTGCTTCCAGCCGAGAGCAGCACAGCCCAGCACTTGCTTTTGAGAGGAGACGGTAAGATGACAGAGCGATGAACTTTAATGGGCTATCAGATATTTTTAAATAGCATTTTCCATTTTAAATGTGGATCCAAATCCAGTGCTCAGAGAATGGGGAGCTAAAAGCTTCGGTTCAAACCGGTAAGGCCTTCGCCAGTATCTGCACCGAAAGCTCCCTGACAAGAATACACTTGATTTCTAACCAGCAAGAGACTAGTTATTCCATTTAGGGAAATGACATTCTGATGACCTAAAATTACTCCTGCCGTTTATGCAGCTCAGAGCTTTGGCAGTTCATCTGTCCCAGGTCATGGAGAAAAGTTTTCATAAGGCTTTTAGGGAGCCTTTTCTTGGGGGTGGAGTATACTGATTTCCCAGCAGTGTTGTGAAGGCAGATACAGATTTCGCCCAATGTGGCTCCTGCTAATCACCAAAGCTGACTATTCATCCATTGAGAAATAACTAGTGAATATCTACTACATGGTGGCCTTTGTGTTAGATGCTGGTAAAATGAAGATTGGATTTGAGATCCTTGCCCACAAAATATCATGGCTCTAAGGGGGAAGAAGTCAAGCAAATAAAGGAGTAAAGTGGGCTTGGAAGGACACCCAACTGAAGTCCAGACCTGGAAGGGAAGTTAATTGGACTGTCTCCATCCTCTTTCAGATTCACTCCCACACTCTATGGACCGATCTGGGACTTTATAGGTTGCTTGTCTTCCTAAGATTAATGGAATTATTTAACCATTGTGTCTGGTGACCAGTTCAATCTTCAGTAAACCATTTTTCAACTTTGTGTCACTTTGTGTCAGCCCTATTTTCATTGCTTCTCAAAACTATCCTGTCCTGAATTCTCTTCCTGCAGTCTTAAATATACCTTAACAATGTCCTGGGGTAAAGTTTTTCCATATTATTTAGGTTACAATATTAAGTCTATGTTTATTTTTATTTTCTCTACTTCTACTTTCCTAATAAAATACCTCACAGATTCACAAGTAAAATTGAACCATATTAATGGTATCTATATAATGTGTTATGTCCATTCAAGGTGGTAAACAGAATCCATATATTTAAGTAAGACATAGTAAATTTTCATCTATATTCACAATGATATATATGTGTGTGTATTTAAAATTGTATTAGTATGACCAAATGGAAAAAGATGACATTCACATATTCAGTGCTATATAGATGTTTTCCCAAAGCAGAACACAAAGTTTAAAATATGAGATAGAAAGAAATATTTATTACCTTATGACTCAATGTGTGAGAAGGCAATTCCCCAATTTACTCAAACATGCATTACATGGAATTAGACAAATGGGAAAAATCCCAAGTAATCAAGGGAGTCCAAATATCACAGTGCAAATCATTTCCAAGAATCCTTGTGGTATCCAAGCTTATGCTGCTAGTCTTGGGTTTTAGGGCTATAAGCAATCTTTCAATGAATACCAAACAAAATTGGGACATTTTTTAAATAAGATATTGAGGAAATTCTACTATTCCAGTATTTTCTGTAACTTTCCTTAGCCAGCTCCATAGATAGTAAGAACACTAGTTGCAATTGAGGAGTTGGAGGGAGTTAGACACAGAGGCATTTGTCCATCAAGGACTTATCTGGAATCAATGGGAGGGGGAGGCCCTGGGTCCTGTGGAAGCTCGATGCCCCAGCATAGGGGAATGCTAGGGCAGTGAGGCAGGAGTGGGTGGGTGAGTAAGGTAGCACCCTCATAGAAGCAGGGGGAAGGAGGATAGGATAGGAGTTTTGTGGAGGAGAAACTTGGAAGGGGGATAACATTTGAAATGTAAATAAATAAAATAACCAATAAAAAATAAAATAATAAAAGAAGGTGTTACTCTTGTGAGTTGTCACTGTATGCTTACAAGAGTTTATAACTGCATGTGTTATAGTAGCATTCACATAGCAGAAACCTCGCTCTTGTTTTCCAGATGACACAATGGTCTAAGGTTTAAAGTTATTATGAGCATGCCTTTTTTTTTTATCATGCCCCCCCCCCCATAAGAACAAGACCTATGCTTCTCTATCTGGGAAAAACTCCCATCTACTCATTCATAAAATAACAAGCCTAACCTTACTGCACTCAGATCTTTTCCTTCAGTCACTGTTATTTCACTCAATGGCTTCTTAGCATACCAGTTACACAATGGCAATTGGATATAGCAAAATAACATAAGGAATGGTGTTGAAATTTGAAAACATAGTTTCTTTAGTATTCATTCATTAATTTACTCACACCTTTTTCTTTCTTCCTTTCTTTCTTTTCTTTCTTTTTCTTTTTTTCTTTTTTCTTTCTTTCTTTCTTTCTTTCTTTCTTTCTTTCTTTCTTTTTTTTT